>NW_020838020.1:275393-390364 GCF_003676395.1 Aethalodelphis obliquidens | reverse complement strand
CAAATCAAAACTACAATGAGATATCATCTCACACCAGTCAGAATGGCTATCATCAAAAAATCTAGAAACAATAAATGCTGGAGAGGGTGTGGAGAAAAGGGAACCCTCTTACACTGTTGGTGGGAATGTAAATTGATACAGCCACTGTGGAGAACAGTATGGAGGTTCCTTAAAAAGCTACAAATAGAACTACCATATGACCCAGCAATCCCACTACTGGGCATATACCCTGAGAAAACCATAATTCAAAAAGAGTCATGTACCAAAATGTTCATTGCAGCTCTATTTACAATAGCCCAGAGATGGAAACAACCTAAGTGTCCATCATCGGATGAATGGATAAAGAAGATGTGGTACATATATACAATGGAATATTACTCAGCCATAAAAAGAGACGAAATTGAGCTATTTGTAATGAGGTGGATAGACCTAGAGTCTGTCATACAGAGTGAAGTAAGTCAGAAAGAGAGAGACAAATACCGTATGCTAACACATATATATGGAATTTAAAAAAAAAAAATGTCATGAAAAACCTAGGGGTGAAACAGGAATAAAGACACAGACTTACTAGAGAATGGACTTGAGGCTATGGGGAGGGGGAAGTGTAAACGGTGACAAAACGATAAAGAGGCATGGACATATATACACTACCAAACATAAGGTAGATAGCTAGTGGGAAGCAGCCTCATAGCACAGGGAGATCAGCTCGGTGCTTTGTGACCGCCTGGAGGGATGGGATAGGGAGGGTGGGAGGGAGGGAGACGCAAGCGGGAAGAGATATGGGAATATATGTATATATATAACTGATTCATTTTGTTGTGAAGCTGAAACTAACATACCATTGTAAAGCAATTATACTCCAATAAAGATGTTAAAAAATAAAAAAATAAAATAAAAAAAAAAAATGAGAGTTTGTGATAGAAAACTAAAACGTTTTAAAGGGGTATGTTGCTAAGTAAGTCCTTCCCACTTTTGGCCTCTGTCAGCTTTCTTCTTCAGAGGCAACTGAAAAAAAAAAAAAAAAAGAGAAAATAGAGCTGTAGATTTAAAAAAAAAAAAAAAAAAGTCCACCAAGTTATTGGCTTTACAACTGCAATGCCCCCAAAGCCAGAAACTTAAGACAACACATGAGCCTCCCTGGTTCTACCCTCCCAGGGAGTCCATCATCAAAATACTCGTCCACATATCAGTTGTCTCATTTGCCATCAACCAGGATACTGGAAAAGATTGTTTTCAAAGGTTTTGTCAAATCCTTTCACACCAGCTGGAATGTCCCCACATCCACCCTCAAAGGAGGGTCCCGTCCCTAAGGTTGACGGGGCTCTGAGGGATTCTCTGGTAAACTGCTGCCAGGTCCCTTAAACAGCCGAGGGAAAACTAAAATTAAAATTAATGGAGGCCCGCGCCACCCGCTACCATGAACGAGGAGGCCATCTGCAGCGTCCTGCCCACCATCCCGTACCACAAGCTCGCCGACTTGCGCTACCTGAGCCGCGGCGCGTCCGGCACCGTGTCTTCTGCCCGCCACGCAGACTGGCGCGTTCGGGTGGCCGTGAAACACCTGCACATTCACACCCTGCTGCTCGACAGTGATTGGTGAATTATTCTCTGTAACCTGACTTCTGCCCATGAGAGGACCTTCCCCAGCAATCTCCCGACGCCTTATGAATAGTGAAAGAAATGATGTCTTAAGAGAAGCTGAAATTTTACACAAAGCTAGATTTAGTTACAGTCTTCCAATTTTGGGAGTTTGCAATGAGCCTGAATTTTGGGGAATAGTTACTGAATACATGCCAAATGGGTCATTAAATGAACTCCTACATAGGATATGAGGAAAAATGAATATCCTGATGTTCCTTGGCCATTAAGATTTCATATTCTGCATGAAATTGCACTAGGTGTAAATTACCTGCACAATATGAATCCTCCTCTACTTCATCATGACCTGAAGACTCAGAATATCTTATTGGATAATGAATTTCACGTTAAGATTGCAGATCTTGGCTTATCAAAATGGCGCATGATGTCCCTCTCACAATCACGAAGTAGTAAATCTGCACCAGAAGGAGGGACAATTATCTATATGCCACCTGAAAACTATGAACCTGGACAAAAATCAAGGGCTACTATATCAAGCATGATATATACAGAGCTATGCAGTTATCACATGGGAAGTCTTATCTAGAAAACAGCCTTTTGAAGAAGTCACCAATCCTTTGCAGATTATGTATAGTGTGTCACAAGGACATCGACCTGACACTAATGAAGAAAGTTTGCCATTTGATATACCTCATCGAGCACTTATGATCTCTCTAATAGAAAGTGGATGGGCACAAAATCCAGATGAAAGACCGTCTTTCTTAAGTTAGTGTACAGTTTTAATCTGGGCCTTTTGAATTACAAAAATAACAAATACGCTGTAAATAAAATATTCCTTGAACAACTACGAAAAAAAAAAATTAATGGAAAATGTTGGTAGATGCCAGAGCTACACTCTCTAAACACCACTTGCTCTGAAGCCTGCAGATGGAATCCTAGGAAAACTGGCAGACTCCAGCCAAAGATGAGAATTCTTCTCAGAGTCAGCTCTCCTGGATCTTTGCAGTGCTCAGTCAACAGAGGAAGTAAAAGTTTATGTTGCTGCTTACTGGTTGCTGATCTTTTTGTCTCCCAGGGACAGCTATTGTCTTCTTGTCTGTCTTGTCCTTTTGTGTCTTGAGAACTCAGCGTTGCTTTCTTCCTGCCTGAAGCATGCGGATTGTCAGTT
The DNA here is from genome assembly GCF_003676395.1 of Aethalodelphis obliquidens. NCBI lineage: Eukaryota > Metazoa > Chordata > Mammalia > Artiodactyla > Delphinidae > Aethalodelphis > Aethalodelphis obliquidens. The sequence goes on along the minus strand of NW_020838020.1, from coordinate 387,597 downwards.
CTTGTGTATGCAGACAGCACTACTGTCCAATTGGAGGCCCAAAAGTATGGCTGACAGAAATGTGGGTTGCATCCCATTTGTGGCTAGATAAGGCTAGACAAAAATGTGTGTTGTGCTCCATTTGCAGCTAGGGTCCTATCAATGAGTGCCAGCTCTCAGGGAAATTGTCTAAGTCTTTCTTTCTTTTGACAATCTTTGGGAGTGGTTATGAATTTTGGGAGGGGAGTATATTTGCACCCTATTTGGGGGTATCTTTTGCGTCATGGGGTTCTTCAATACTGACAGGAAGATTTACTGTTTGTCCCGGCTGAAAGCTAAGATATTTTAAATGATTTTTTTTTTTTTAAGTAGCTCTATGATCATTTGCCCAAATTGAAAGCTGATATTCAGAGCCCAAAAGGAACTTTTTTGTTTTGTTTTGTTTTTAAGGTTTCTCCCCTTGGCTAAATAAAACTATGTACATAGAGGGAAAGAAAAACATTCCAAAGGCAAAGGACTCTAAATCTAGAATCTAAAAATCTTTTGACTTCTATCTTAAATAAAGTCCTTTTCTCTGATCTAAAGAAGTAAATTGAAGATAATGTAGTTGGATGGGTGGGTCATTCCCTTCATATCATTTTGGATGCAACAATTTTAGGGAGAATTAAAAAAAAACTGTCCTACAAATTGAAGACAGTATAGACAACTTGTCTTACAAATTGAGTTTATTCAAGAACAGAGAAAGCCTGTCTGTTCTTCTTGCCAATCTCAAAATCTCTCCTATTTATCTCAAAAGACTTGTACATATTATAAAAATTCTGGACTTAGGACACAAGAGTCTTTCTGGGGGGAACTTGCATTCTTTCTCTGTGCCTAGGAGATGTCAATGTTCTACCAAGTCTACTCTAGGAATTGGAGATGATCTCTTTGAAATGCAAACTTCAGGGAGATAATTCTTATCAAAAGGAAAAAAGAGTGGAGAGGGGACACCATGAGGAAATTAGTCAAATGAGAAATCTTAAACTTCCCTCCACAAATAGTAGGAAGTTTAAGCCATCTGAGAAGGTAACCTTAATTTATTCCATCTGCCAGAAACACAATTTGGATCCAATTGTTCTTTTGTAAGTGAGTTTCATATTATTGCACCCACCACATGGCTAAAATTTTAAAAGGAAAGCTATAAGATCTCTGCATCTGTCTGTATGTTTGTGTACGTCTGTGTATTTATGCTATTAAGTATGTGTTTTTTTCTACCTTTGAATGGTATTACCAAAATTAATCTGTAAAAAGTCCTATTTAATTGGCTTAAAGAAATTTAAGCATTTATATAAATCAAGTATACTCTCAGAAATGTAGAAAGTAACCCAAACTTTTTTTCAGGTTCACATAATATAGGGTAATTTTGGGGGGAAAATAAACTAGTTTAAGTTTGCTGCCTTCATTAAAACAGACATGTTTTTACAGTTATCAATATCAAATATAATTCAGACATATGGCATTTATCCTACGTAAGTTTACTAAAAGTCAAATAGGCTCATGTTATCACTGTGACAGAATTTGTCAACAAAAAAAATAAGATGATGGTTAGCCATTTAACGACTCATGAAACTTTCATGAGTAATCTAAGCATAATTTCTAAAATAAGTAAATTCAACAGATGAAAGTTAAAAGTTTATAAGTTAAATTTTCAAAAATAATTATGCTTTGTGGTATGTCTCCTTGAAAATAGTTTACAAAATCTTTTTGTTAGCTTGAAACATTAAAGTTATACTGAGATAAGTTAAATGATAGATATTCATTGAATATCTTGATGATTTCCAAATAAGATAAAATACTGAAACATTAATTACTGAACATAGTTTTTTCTACATTTGGCTTCCTTGTACAGAAGAACTAAAGATATTTGGGTCTATAGGTAAATATGTTTTCTTCACTATAGGGAAGAATATACCTCTAGAAATTATAAAATGTATTTATAAATTTGTCACTCCACAGAATGCTACTGTAATGGACATTCCACAATTTCTTACTTCTTAGTTTTCATTAGGAAATAAGGACTCTAAGGGTCAATAATTATAATCCACTGAAACTATTTAGAAATAATAAGGGTGAAAGAAACAGTTGTGTATGAAAGGTAAGAAAATAGAATGTGTTTTTTGGATAAGAAAAGGTATGGGGGACGTGTTATTATAGAGGGGGCGGTAAGAGAAAAAAGAAAGTAATTTTGTCCTAAAGTATAACTATTAGTTGTTCCAGAATGAGAAAGAGGAAAAATCTTGAACAAAATCTGAATAAATGTAAAAAGGTTTAGAAGTTTTGTGTAAAAGAAATCTTGGGAAAGGAATTTTATGTGTGGTCAAGCTGGCAAATATCAAAATGGACTCATATTTAAGAGTATTTTTAACATAAATTTTAATATGAAAAGTACACTGGTGCAAAATTAGAATTGGTTTTCTCTCTGTTAAAAGAAAAAACTTTTGGGCTTCCCTGGTGGTGCAGTGGTTAAGAGTCCGCCTGCCAATGGAGGGGACACGGGTTCGTGCCCCGGTCCAGGAAGATCCCATATGCAGCGGAGCGGCTGGACCCGTGAGCCGTGGCCGCTGAGCCTGCGCGTTTGGAGCCTGTGCTCCGCAACGGGAGAGGCCACAACAGTGAGAGGCCCGCGTACCACAAAAAAAAAGAAAAAACTTTCTAATATTATTGGCCTGCTCTTAATAAGAAATTATAAACAAAGTATGCTTGTTTATCTTTTAAGTAATCTGCCTGGTAAGCAAAGATTTTGTGTTTTAACAAAATAATTTACTGTGCTTCATGTTGTCTTTATCAGGTCTTTGATTACTTAAGAAAGCCCAGTCTTATTATTATTAAAGAGCTAAGTATTTTTCTTGCAACTATATACTTTTCTGGATTTACCTTTGAAGTCTTTAATTGTCACTTTGGTTAAATGAATATTTTTGAGAAAACTCCCCAAATTTAAATTCTAAATAAAATCTTTGGACCTTGAAATAACTTTGGGATTTTTCAGAGGGTTCCTGGAACATTTGAGAAGTTTTGTTTTCTCTCCATACGAAAAGAGAAATATTAAACTAATTAGGCTTACTTGATACATTAAATTACAAAGGAAGATGTCCTATAAGAATAGATGCTTAGCCTTCTCAGGTTATATGGTGTATTTTATTAACATAAATGTGCTGAAAATTTTATAAAATTCCTAAAATTCTGATATGTCCTGGGATAAGATTATCAGTCATAATTTCAGTTATTATCTTAAGATGTTGTATATTAAAGAAATAACCAAATCTCTTTGTCAATTCCATTATAATAAACTCTCATCAGATCTTTAGCAATGGGCATTTTTAAAGTCTTCTGTAATTTAAGGACTGTTATTGTTTTCCTCTGATGCAAAAGTGAGATTTGTAGAAAGGACTCTACTAAACACTTGACCACTGACATTACTGTCAAATTACAAAGTATCAAACCTTGGGTGCATATTTCAATACTGAAGAAAACTCCACTTGACATCTGGTCTTGTATAAACTCCAGAAACCTCAAAGTCAAATTGACTAGGAGGAAAAGTAGCTGATGTCAAGGTGGCCGCTTCTTCCCAAGATGTCTGATCTAGAACACTTCTTTCCATTCTTATGTCCCTTTCTGACCATCTTTTTCCTAATTCTTATACCATGAAAGTCTTTATGATTCTTTTTTCCATATTTTCCTTGCCCAGGTCTGAGAAAACAATATCAAGTTTCACATATCTCGAGCCATTGCAAAGGAAGGGCATCCAACCTCCAATTGACTGTTGGATTTGCTATGACACTGGTGGTGCTGTAGTTCTTTCTGCTCATCACTCACTTCTCCCTGATTTCCAATGCCCCAGGATAGCTCGATAAACGCTTCTTGGAAAGTAGAGATACAGTTACAGGAAATCTTAGCTGGTTTGAGTCATGGGGATGTTGGCTCAGGAGTGCTCACCAAACCATGGGCATTATTATGTTTCTAATAATTATTGTTTCCTTAATATAGTTTGTTCTAAAAAAGTTTTAAATCCACATGGGCAACCATTGACCAACCAGCCAACAGATGGTATGTTTCTGACTGGATCAACAAAAAAGAACAGAAGAAGTTAACCAACTCCCAAGAATATGAGCTTGACATGGTCTTTTGTAAACACTACACTGAGACCTGAAGAGACAATGGTAACAGAGAGTCACTCTAAGACCAACATATCAAGCCTCTTGAATGGTCAAGAGGATGATCCAGAGTGGGGACTGTTGAAATAACTTAGGCTCAAAGTGGAGCTGCTCCTGCTGGGGGTGTCACATCAGCAAACTGAAACTTAGATAAATTTCTGTCCCTATAAATGCTTTGGTTGACCAGAAAAAAGTCTATTCAGTCAACTAATCCCCAAAAGCCAAGTCAATTCTGGACTCTATATTTATTTCCTTGTACCTTCTCACCCCAAACAAGGTTGGCTACATAGCCCCAGTCAGTCATATATTTTCTATTTTTCTCTTCCTTGTTCTTTATTCTTTATCCTGTACAAACTTCCTGTCTTCTACACTATTTTGCAGTTCCCTGGAGCCTTGGGAACAGAGACTGTGTGGTTCATGAAGTGTTAAATAAGTTCGCTTGTATCATCTAAATTGTCATCTTTAATCATTGTGTGTGTGTGTGTGTGTGTGTGTGTGTGTGTGTGTGTATTTTAGTTAAATCAACTTTCCAAGCAATTTATTCTGTGTTTTAATACCAGTTGGTCTGAGAAGTGATTTGAAAATTGATCACAGAATTTTACAGGGATTTAGCCACTAAACTATTTCATATATTCAAATTATTATACTTTTATTCCATACTGTATATAATTAAAGCTTTCTGAAGATTTAAACTATAAGAAATATTGTGTTATTGTATTTTATAAAAAATGTCTATATGCAAAGGAAATGAGTTTCCAATTTTGCCTATAATTATTTATATTCCTAGAAGACAAATTCTTAAGTATATATAATAAAATTGACCTTGATTAATCATCTGTAGCAGTGGTTATTTCTTTTTTACAAACAAGTGTCAGTGAAATAGAGATTATTAGTATGCTAAATAAAGTGACAAATTCAAGCCTTCTTATTATGTTTTTCTATAAGAAGCATGAGTTCTCATAAACTATCAAAATGAGTAGGTCATTACTGAATATGAATATACCAAACTGTCAAATTAGCTCAAACTTTTATTCTCAAGGTCTTCAATATTCTTAATTTGATTCACCAGTAAACTATCCATGTTTACTTTCTAAAGTCCAAATAAATTTCCTTCACAAGTGATAGAACTTACAAAACCAGGTTGCTGACATGGCATTATGATGCCTTTTGTATGTTACATATTCTCTAAATGCTAATCAATGAAGCATGGTCTTTAAGCCCTCTTTCAGATTAGAAAACAATACACAATGGAAATAAGTAACAAAATAAAGGTAAAAGAATTGCCACTTCTCTAACCCAATGCTACACCTTGGATTGGTCTAATTTTTTTTAACATCTTTATTGGAGTATAATTGCTTTACAAAGTTGTGTTAGTTTCTGCTGTATAGCAAAGTGAATCAGCTATATGAATACATATATCCCCATATCACCTCCCTCTTGCATCTCCCTCCCACACTCCCTATCCAAGCCCTCTAGGTGGTCACAAAGCACCCAATCTCCCTGTGCTATGCAGCTGCTTCAAATAGCTATCTATTTTAAATTTGGTACTGTATATATGTCAATACTACTCTCTCACTTCATCCCAGCTTACCCTTCCCCCTCCCCATGTCCTCAAGTCCATTTTCTACGACTGTATCTTTATTCCTATCCTGCCTCTAGGTTCCTCAGAATCTTTTTTTTTTTTTTTTTGATTCCATATATATGTGTTAGCATACGGTATTTGCTTTTCTCTTTCTGACTTACTTCACTCTGTATGACAGACTCTAGGTCCATCTAACTCACCTACAAATAATTCAGTTTACTTTCCATTTATGGATGAATAATATTACATTGTATATATGTGCCACATCTTCTATATCCACTCAACTGTCGATGGACATATAGGTTGCTTCCAGGTCGTGGCTATTGTAAATAGTGCTGCAATGAACACTGTGGTACATGAAACTTTTTAAATTATGGTTTTCTAGGGTATGTGCCCAGTAGTGGGATTGCTGGGTTGAATGGTAGGGTTTTTTGTTTCTTGAGGAACCTCCATACTGTTCTCCATAGTGGCTGTATCAATTTACATACCCACCAACAGTGCAAGAGGGCTCCCTTTTCTCCACACTCTCTCCAGCATTTATTGTTTCTAGATTTTTTGATGATGGCCATTCTGAACGCTGTGAGGTGATACCTTATTTCTCTAATGATACTGCATTTCTCTAATGATTAGTGATGTTGAGCATCCTTTCAAGTGCTTGTTGGCAATCTGTATATCTTCTTGGAGAAATGTCTATTTATGTCTTCTGTCCATTTTTGGATTGGGTTGTTTGTTTTTTTGATATTGAGCTGCATGAGCTGCTTGTATATTTGGAGATTAATCGTTTGTCAGTTGCTTCATTTGTAAATATATTCTCCCATTCTGAGGTTTGCCTTTTCATCTTGTTTATGGTTTCCTTCGCTGTGCAAAAGCTTTGAAGTTTCATTAGGTCCCATTTGTTTATTTTTTATTTTATTTCCATTTCTCTAGGAGGTGGGTCAAAAAGGATCTTACTGTGATTTATATCATAGAGTGCTCTGTCTATGTTTTCCTCTAAGAATTTTATAGAGTCTGCCCTTAATTTTGGGTGTTTAATCCATTTTGAGGGTTTTTTGTCTGTATGGTGTTAGGAAGTGTACTAATTTCATTGTTTTAAATGTAGCTGTCCAGTTTTCCCAGCATCACTTATTGAAGAAAAGACATTTTCTCCATTGTATATGCTTGCCTCCTTTATCAAAGATAAGGTGACCATATATGCGTGGGTTAATCTCTGGGCTTTCTATCCTGTTCCATTGATCTATATTTCTGTTTTTGTGTCAGTACCATACTGTCTTACTTACTGTAGCTTTGTAGTGTAGTCTGAAGTCAGGGAGCCTGATTCCTCCAGCTCTGTTTTTCTTTCTCAAGATTTCTTTGGCTATTCAGGGTCTTTTGTGTTTCCATACAAATTGTGAAAATTTTTGTTCCAGTTCTGTGAAAACTGCAATTGGTAGCTTGGTAGGGATTGCACTGAATCTGTAGATTGCTTTGTGTAGCTTAGTCATTTTCACAATGTTGATTCTTCCAATCCAAGAACATGGTATACCTCTCCATCTGTTTGTATCATCTTTAATTTCTTTCATCAGTGTCTTAAAGTTTTCTGCATACAGGTCTTTTGTCTCCTTAGGTAGGTTTATTCCTAGGTATTTTATTATTTTTGTTGCAATGGTAAACGGGAGTGTTTCCTTAATTTCTCTTTCAGATTTTTCATCATTAGTGTATAGGAATGAAAGAGATGTCTGCATTAATTTTGTAACCTGCTACTTTACCAAATTCATTGATTAGCTCTAGTAGTTTTCTGGTAACATTTTAGGATTCTCTATGTATAGTGACATGTCATCTGCAAACAGTGACCGTTTTACTTCTTCTTTTCCAATTTGGATTCCTTTTTATCTTTTTTCTTTTTATCTTTTTATCTTTTTTCTTTTTATCTTTATCTTTTTTCTTTCTTTCTTTTTTTTTTTTTTTTTTGATTGCTGGGGCTAAAACTTCCAAAACTATGTTGAATAATAGAGGTGAGAGTGGGCAACCTTGTCTTACTCCTGGTTTTAGAGGAAATGGTTTCAGTTTTTCACCATTGAAAATAATGTTGTCTGTGAGTTTGTCATATATGGCCTTTATTATGTTGAGGTAAGTTCCCTTTATGCCTACTTTCTGGAGAGTTTTTAATCATAAATGGGTGTTGAATTTTGTGGAAAGCTTTTTTTGCATCTATTGAGATGATCATATGGTTTTTATCCTTCAATTTGTTAATATGGTGTATCACATTGATTGATTTGCGTATATTGAAGAATCCTTGCATTCCTGGAATAAACCCCACTTGATCATGGTGTATGATACTTTTAATATGCTTATGGATTCTGTTTGCTAGTATTTTGTTGAAGATATTTGCATCTATGTTCATCAGTGATATTGGTCTGTACTTTTCTATTTTTGTGACATCTTTGTCTGGTTTTGGTATCAGGGTGATGGTGGCCTTGTAGAATGAGTTTGGAAGTGTTCCTCACTCTGCTATATTTTGGAAGAGTTTTGGGAGGATAGGTGTTAGCTCTTCTCTAAATGTCTGATAGAATTCGCCTGTGAAGCCATCTAGTCCTTTGCTTTCTTCTGGTGGAAGATTTTTAATCACAGTTTTTATTTCAGTGCTTGTGATTTGTCTGTTTATATTTTCTATTTCTTTCTGTTCAGTCTTGGGAGGTTGTACTATTCTAAGAATTTGTCCATTTCTTCCTGGTTGTCCATTTTCTTGGCCTATAGTTGCTTGTAGTAATCTCTCATGTGTCTTTCTAATTTTCAGTGTCAGTTCTTACTTCTCCTTTTTCATTTCTAATTCTGTTGATTTTAGTCTTCTCTCTTTTTTTCCTGATTAGTCAGGCTAATGGTTTATCAATTTTATCTTCTCAAAGAACCAGCTTTTAGTTTAATTGATCTTTGCTATCATTTCCTTCTTTTCTTTTTCATTTATCTCTGACCTGATCTTTATGATTTCTTTCCTTCTGCTAACTTTGCATTGTTTTGTTCTTCTTTCCCTAATTGCTTTAGGTATAAGATTAGGTTGTTTATTTGAGATGTTTCTTGTTTCTCCAGGTAGAATTGCATTGCTATAAACTTCCCTCTTAGAACTGCTTTTGCTGCATCCCATAGGTATTGGGTCCTCCTGTTTTCATTTTCATTTCTTTCTAGGTATTTTTTGATTTCCTCTTTGATTTCTTCAGCGATATCTGGGTTATTTAGCAGTGTATGGTTTAGCCTCCATGTTTTGTATTTTTTACAATTGTTTTCCTGTAATTGATATCTATTCTCATAGCATTGTGGTCAGAAAAGATACTTAATATCATTTCAGTTTTCTTAACTTGACTAGGGCTTGATTTGTGACCCAAGATATGATCTATCCTGGAGAATGTTCCATGAGCACTAGAGAAAAATGTGTATTCTGTTGGTTTTGGATGGAATGTCCTATAAATATCAGTTAACTCCATGTTGTTTAATGTGTCATTTAATGCTTTGGTTTCCTTAATTATTTTCATTTTGGATGATCTGTCCATTGGTAAAAGTGTGCTGTTAAAATCCCCTACTATTATTGTGTTACTGTCGATTTCCCCTTTTATGGCTGTTAACATTTGCCTTATGTATTGAAGTGCACCTATGTTGGGTGCATAAATATTTACAATTGTTCTATCTTCTTCTTGGATTGATCCCTTGATCATTATGCAATATCCTCTATGTCTCCTGTAGTAATCTTTATTTTAAAGTCTATTTTATCTGATATGAGAATTGCTACTCCAGTTTCCTTTTGATTTGAATTTGTATGGAATAATTTTTCCAACCCTTCACTTTCAGTCTGTATGTGTCCCTAGTTTTGAAGTGGGTCTCTTGTAGATAGCATATATATGGGTCTTATTTTTGTATCCATTCAGTCAGTTTATGTCTTTTGGTTGGAGCATTTAATCCATTTACATTTAGGGTAATTATCTATATGTACGTACCTATTACCATTTTCTTAATTATTTCAGGGACTTTTTTGTGGATATTTTCCTTCTCTTGTGTCTCCTGCCTAGAGACATTCCTTTGGCATTTGTTGTAAAGCTGGTTTGGTGGTGGTGAATTCTCTTAACTTTTGCTTGTTGTAAAGGTTTTAATTTCTCCGTTGAATCTGAATGAGATCCTTGGTGGGTAATCTTGGTTGTAGGTTTTTCCCTTTCATCCCTTTAAATGGGCCCTGCCACACTCTTCTTGCTTGCAGATTTTCTGCTGGAAGATCAGCTGTTAACCTTATGGGTATTCCGTTGTATGTTATTTGTTGCTTTTCCCTTGCTACTTTTAATATATTTTCTTTGTATTTAATTTTTGATAGTTTGATTAATATGTGTCTTGGCGTGTTTCTCCTTGGATTTATCCTGTATGGGACTCTCTGTGCTTCCTGAACTTGATTGACTATTTCCTTTCCCATGTTAGGGAAGTTTTCAACTATAATCTCTTCAAATATTTTCTCAGTGCCTCTCTTCTTCTCCTGGGACCCCTATAATTCGAATGTTCGTATGTTTAATGTTGTCCCAGAGGTCTCTGAGACTGTCCTCAATTCTTTACATTGTTTTTTCTTTATTCTGCTCTGTGGTAGTTATTTCTACTATTTTATCTTCCAGGTCACTTATCCGTTCTTCTGCCTCCATTATTCTGCTATTGATTACTTCTAGAGAATTTTTAATTTCATTTATTGCGTTGTTCATGATTGTTTGTTTGCTCTTTAGTTCTTCTAGGTCCTTGTTAAACGTTTCTTGTATTTTCTCCATTCTATTTCCAAGATTTTGGATCACGTTTACACTCATTACTCTGAATTCTTTTTCCAGTCAGCTGCCTCTTTCCTCTTCATTTATTTGGTCTGGTGGGTTTTTATCTTGCTCCTTCATCTGCTGTATATTTCTCTGTTTTCTCATTTTGTTTAACTTACTCTGTTTGGGGTCTCCTTTTCTCAGACTGTGGGTTCATAGTTCCTTTTTTGTGTGTGTGTCTGCCCCCAGTGGGTAAAGTTGTTTTATTGGCTTGTGTCAGCTTCCTGGTGGAGGGAACTGGTGCCTGTGTACTGGTGGGTGGGGCTGCATCTTGTCTTTCTGGTGGGCAGGCTGCATTTGGTGGTGTGTTTTGCGGTGTCTGTGAACTTATTTTGATTTTAGGCAGCCTCTCTGCTAATGGATAGGGTTGTGTTCCTGTCTTGCTAGTTGTTTGGCATGTGGTGTCCAGCACTGGAGCTTGCTGCCTGCTGGGTGGAGCTGGCTCTTAGTGCTGAGACAGAGATCTCTGGGAGAGCTCTCGCCAACTGATTTTTACATGGGGCCAGGACGTCTCTGGTGGTCCAATGTCCTGAAATTGCCTCTCCCACCTCAGAGGTTCAGGCCTGACACCAGGCTGGAGCGTGAATACACTGTCAGCCACACAGCTCAGAAGAAAAGTGAGAAAAAAAGAAAGAATAATAAAAAAATAAATTAAATCTATTAGTAAAATAAAAAAATTAAAATAAAATAATAAAAAAAAAGAGAGCAACCAAACCAATAAACAAATCCACCAATGATAAGTGCTAAAAATTATACTAAGATAATCATAAAAATCAGAAACAAGTCAGTCACAGACAGCAAACCCCAAGTCTACAGTTCCTCTCAAAGTCCATTGACTCAGTTTTGGTTTGATTCATTTTCTGTTTAGGTATTCCACAGATGCAAGGTACATCAAGTTGGTTGTGGTGATTAAATCTGTTGCTCCTGAGGCTACACGGCGAAATTTCCCTTTCTCTTCTTTGTTCGCACAGCTCCTGGGGTTCAGCTTTGGTTTTGGCCCCACCTCTGCATGTAGGTCACCCTCAGGCATCTGTTCCAACCCGGACAGGGTGACTGATTAGGGGTTCTGGCTCACTCAGGCTTGGGAGGGAGCAGGGTACGGTAATTATATTTGGAATGCAGGGCGAGCCTGCAGCAGCAGAGGCCAGCATGACATTGCAACAGCCTGAGACGTGCCATGTGTTGTCCCGGGGAATTTGTTCCTGGATCACAGGACCCTGGCAGTGGCAGGCTGCACAGGCTCCCGGGAGGGTGTGGATAGTGACCTGTGCTTGCACACAGGATTCTTGGTGCCTGCAGCAGCAGTGTTAATGTTTCATGCCTGTCTCTGGGGTCCGAGCTGATAGCTGCAGCTCACACCTATCACTGGAGCTCATTAGGTGGTGCTCTGCCTTCTGTGGGCAGATGGGGAAGGAATCTCCTCTCCTCGTGCACTCCAAAACAATAGTCTCTTGCTTCTTAGGCAGGTCCAGTTATTTTCCCTGACTCTTTCCCAGCTAGCTGTGACACACTAGTCCCCTCAAGCTGTGTTCACACAGCCAACCCCAGTCCTCTCCCTGGACTCAGACCTCTGAAGCCTGAGCCTCAGCTCCCAGCCCCCATCCACCCCATCAGGTGAGCAGACAAGCCTCTCTGGCTGGTGAGTGTTGGTCAGCACCAATCCTCTGTGCGGGAATCTCTTCACTTTTCCCTCTACACCCCAGTTGCTGTGCTGTCCTCTGTGACTCTGAAGCTTCCCCCGCCCCCGCCCCCCCTTCATCTCTACCAGTGAAGGGGCTTCCTAGTGTGTGGAAACTTTTCCTCCTTCACAGCTCCCTCCCAGAGGTACAGGCCCTGTCCTTATTCTTTTGTCTTTGTTTTTTTTTTCTTTTGCCCTACCCAGTTAGGTGGGGGATTTTCTTGCCTTTTGGGACTTCTGCCAGTGTTCAGTAGGTGCTCTATAGGAGTTTTCCACATGTAGATGTGTTTTTGATGTATTTGTGGGGAGGAAGGGATCTCCCCATCTTACTCTTCCTCCATCTTGAAGGTCTCCCTAGATTTGTCTCCTCATCCTAGAAATCCCAAATTGGGGGCTTCAATTGCATTCTGCCCTGTTTCTTTCTTCTTCTTCTTTTTAGTCAGGTGGATTGCTTTCAGTTGGGGCAGTCTTCATTCCACATGAGCTTTGAAATCATACCCTTGGATCTGAAATCCCATATCCCAGCAGGTTGGCGATTGTCCTTCTTTCATCTGTTATAGGCACATACTCATATTTGTATGGTTTTACTGAGCATGCCTTGCAACTCTTGGGCTTTTATCCTATGTCTCACATCCCCCGTGGCCAAGAATTGCTCCTCAGGGCAAACCACTGAGACATTCTGGTCTATTTTTCTAAATGTGTTCACATTGGTTTTTTGACTAGAGGCCCACAACAATATTTAATTTTTTTTTAAACTAGTTGAAATATATTTTCATTATATTAGAAATGACAGAAATAAAGGAAGAACTTTATGTGTGAACTATATTCATTATTAAAATAAATTTTGAGTCTAGGGAAACAGGTGTTTTTTTTTTTTCTATTCTATTTACAGTTACAATTTATTACGTTGAAAGGGTACAGATTAAAATCAGCTAGGAGAAGAAGCACATGTTGAAAATATTAGGAGAAATATCAAATGCAGAGCTTCAGTCCTCTTCTGTGGAATTAAGACAGCATTACTTTTCTACAATTCATGTCTAATAATACACATGGAGTATTGCCAATCAAGGAAGCTCACCTGAGCATTTGGTTTCCAGAGTTTGACGGGGAGCTCATTCACATACTACCTGCTTGACTGACCTTTAGTCACCAGCCCTTTCCTGTGGTTGGTAATGATACTTTTTTTTTTCCATTCCCTTCTGGAGGTAAAACTGATACTGCATGGCCCAAATAAATTATCAATACATCCATCATAAATTACACTGTTAGTCTGTCTGGTGGCCAAAGGCCCCAGTCAAAGATACTTCTATTTGACATGATATTCCAAGAGCCTAGAGATCACCTCCAGTAGCTGCAGCAAAGACCAGACCTCTCTTCAGGTAAGTTTAATTCTTCACTATACAGGCTACTTCCTGGTCTTTAGCCAAGGCTCTCTTAGAGCCAAATGTTCATATTTGTTTGTGCATTTACATTTAGTGTAGCATTTATATGATGGACACAGTAATAGTATCAGTGTGAATATGTCTGTCATTTGGGGAAACCATGTGTGAGGTAGGGATAGATTTAAAGAAACCACTAATTCATCTTATAAGGCAATTACATACATTTTCATATTTTTGTACTAATTTAATTACATGTTTTCCCCCTTTGATGTACTGCTATTAGTGCCATATGATAAACTTGTATAAAACTGTTTAGCATAGAAACTAGCTGATGGTTAACTAAATCTAGTTCTTCCTCTGGCTGTTCATTTTATTAGAGGCTGAGAAGGCTTTAACTAAATTTTAAGGAAACAGTTTTGAGAAATAGATGGGAGGAGTTTTTTTGTTTAAAAATACTTTAAAGAGTATATTTTTTTCAATCCAGAAAATTGTGAGAGGGGAAAAGTCCTAAGGAAGTTAATTCAAATTTAGTCTTTTTTTTAGCAAGAATATATTGTTTATAAAAATCAAAAATCTGAATTGCAACAAGATTAGATTAAGAAAAAAATAATTAATTGGGTTCATATCACTTAGACATCCAGATATTTGCCTATTCCAAGCACTTCTCAAAAACTAAAAGGCATTTAAACAACTCTTTTAGTTTTTCACCCTTTATTTTCCTGCTCCGAGCACTTCTCTCTGAGTATGGGGCTCATTCTCTCCTACTGACACAGCTTAGCATGTATTTATGGGGAGTATTGGTACATGGACAACCTTTTAGTCTTCTCAGAACTTAAGGTCTTAGAGAAAAAAAAAAATTTTTCTGGTGTATGTTTCCAACACTGACTCCATTTGGCCTAACAATCAATGATCATTTGCATGGAATAGGGGAATCATGGATCTCTAAATAAAGGCTGCTGGGAAGACACGAGATATGCTTGCATAAAACAAAATGTGTTGTGGCTGCAAACTATGATTTAAATTTGTCAATTAGCACAGCCCTGAAATAAGTTTGCAAAATTATTAGAACCATGAGAATTCCATTCTGCCTGCAAAATGTGCATTGACCCCAAACACATTTAAAATGCAGTAAAAGAATTATCCTCCTGATATTGTCAGTTTTTCTGCATAGGAGATTGTGTTTAAAACCACTAGGAAGAACCTCAGTATAGGCTTGTCACACTTTTATTTAAGGTAGAAGAGCAGAAATATGTAATAGGGCACTCATAATATTTGAGTCTCTCTGCTGCATCAGTCCTTGTCAGAAGAATATGCCTAGACAAGAAATGGCATTTCCTCTGCCACATACTGTTGTAAAACCCAGGTCAGGAAACTTTTTCTGTAAAGGGTCAGATAGTAAATACTTTCAGAACTGCAGGCCATTTAGTCTCTGTCTCAACTACTCCACTCTGCTGAGCAGCATGAAAGAAGCCATAACAACATAGAAAGAAATGTGTATTGTTTGGTTCCAATAAAACTTTATTTATAGGCAATGGAATTTGAATTTTGTATATTTTTCACAAGTCATGGAGTATATTCATTTTTTAAATTTTTTTCCCCGACCATTTAAAAATGTAAAAACTATTCTTAGCTTGTGGGCTGTGCAATCAGTAGCAGGTCAGATTTGGTCCATGGGTCATAGTTTTCTACCCCCTGTGTTAAAGGACTCAAGATCTCAAACCTTTGATTTATGAAAGAAAGAAATGGGATAAAGTGTAATTTAGAATATGTTTTCTTTGACTATATACAAATGTATTTATTTAGATATCATTTTATTATAAAAATATTGTATGTTTGTGTGATTCCACATGTTAATCCATTAAGTGATTTTTATGCTATCAAATGTTTTCAGGCTCATATTAGATGGTCAAAAAGTATTGTGAATAAAAGTAAGATTTTTTCAATAAGAACATCAAGAATAAGCTGATATTCCATCTATTAACACATGTCTTTCATAGTGCTATGATTTAACTGCAAAGAAGGTGAAACATATAGCTAAATTTGAAGAATTAAAAAATCATAATATAAATATATTTTACTAAGCTCTGTCAAATAATCCTAGCTAAATCTATTCATACTATTCTTTATTTACCTTAATGATTTTTGTCTTATTTCTTACATTCTGTCTTTTAAGCTCTGAGTTTTAGAGAGAAGCCTTTTTATAAAAGCAGTCTCTGACTTGAACAAACTTTCAGTTCTGTCCAATATCAACAAGAATATTGTTCTTAGCTCTAACTATCACATGGTAGCCCACTATTTCTAGAGACTATTGTTAAGTGAAAATTTTTCTCTAGTCCACTCAAAGTTTTGTTCATTTCACATAGGATTTTAGCTTTGTGTGTGTGTGTGTGGTACGCGGGCCTCTCCCTGTTGTGGCCTCTCCCGTTGCGGAGCACAGGCTCCGGACG
The DNA here is from genome assembly GCF_003676395.1 of Aethalodelphis obliquidens. NCBI lineage: Eukaryota > Metazoa > Chordata > Mammalia > Artiodactyla > Delphinidae > Aethalodelphis > Aethalodelphis obliquidens. The sequence continues at coordinate 371,534 of NW_020838020.1, read as the reverse complement.
CGCAGGCTCAGCGGCCATGGCTCACGGGCCCAGCCGCTCCGCGGCATGTGGGATCCTCCTGGACCAGGGCACTAACCCGCGTCCCCTGCATCGGCAGGCGGACTCTCAACCACTGCACCACCAGGGAAGCCTAGGATTTTAACTTTAATAAAATAGATTTGGAAATAAGCTATGATGTGATAAATAAGATTACAATCTTTCATCACTGCATTTTCCCTCAAGGAGAAAATTCCTGTTCCTTCTAACTTCATGCTTCATCCTGGGTGGATATCCAGATATAAATTTCATTTACTCAAGATTGGAATTTCCTTGTTACATAATATTATAGTTTAGCCTATTTCAGATCTCTCTGCAAGGTACTGCTTTAAATTTGTTTCTTTTATCTCTCTCCCTCTCTTTCTTTCAACATTTTATTAAACATACAAGGTATATTAATATTTAAGAGGTACAATTTTTTTCAGTATTTCCTTGGATTTTCTATATATACAGTCATGTCATCTGCAAAAATAAGAGTTTTATTTCATTTCCAATATTTATACTTGTTAGACTTGTTAGGACAATGTTTTACAGAAGTAGTACCAGAAGATCCTCTTCTCTCATTGGCAGGGTAGGTTTTCATTAATTCTTAATTAAATATCATGTTTTTATTTTTTTTTTAAAGAAGATGTTGGGGGTAGGAGTTTATTAATTAATTAATTTATTTTTGCTGTGTTGGGTCTTCGTTTCTGTGTGAGGGCTTTCTCTAGTTGTGGCAAGTGGGGGCCACTCTTCATCGCGGTGTGCGGGCCTCTCACTATCGCGGCCTCTCTTGTGGAGCACAGGCTCCAGACGCGCAGGTTCAGTAGTTGTGGCTCACAGGCGTAGTTGCTCCGTGGCATGTGGGATCTTCCCAGACCAGGGCTCGAACCCGTGTCCCCTGCATTAGCAGGTAGATTCTCAACCACTGCACCACAAGGGAAGCCCCCTGTTTTTCTTTTTTGTCCTTTACTAGATTACAGAAGATTCTTTAATTTTCTATATGCAGTTTATTATTTATGATTGGTATTAATTTTTATATACATACCATACAATTTACATATTTTAGTGTATGTTTCCACGGATTTTAGCATTTGTGTACCTTTGTATAACAACCACCACAATCAGAATACAGAATCAGAAAATTCTTTATTATGCTGTCTTGTTTGTAGTCAGCACTTTCTCCCATCCCCAAACCTGGCAACAACTAATCTGTTCTTGTTTCCTATAGTTTTGCGTTTTCTAGAATGTCATGTAAATGGAATCATACAGCATTTAACTTTTTAAGAATGGTTTCTTTCTTTCAGTGTAATGCATTTGAAATTCAGCTATATTGTGGATATCAGTAGTTTATTCTTACTTAGTAGTATTAAATTTTATGGCTATGCATAACTTGTTTATCTATTCACAGACAATGGGCTGTCTCCAATTCTGGTCAATTATGAATAGAACCACTATGAACATTCATGTGAATAAAAGATGTCATTTTTCCAGGGCAAAAACCAAGCAGTGAAATTGTTTGGTTATATGGTAAGTGTATATTTAATTTAATATGAAAGTGACAGACAGAGTGACTGTACCATTTTGTGTTCCCACCAGCAATGAAGGAAAGTTCCAATTGCTTTGCCTCCTTGTTAGCACTTGGAACTAATGAGGAACTGTATTTTTAATGTATTTTATATATATATATATATTTTTTTTTTTGTTAGACTCATTTTTATTACAAGTCCTCATTTTGTAATTTTATATATTTAATATATATTTTTCATTTGAATAGATGTGTAGTGTTGTCTCATTATGGTTCTAATTTGCCTCCTTTTAATGATTCATGAATTGAGCATCAAAAAGAGTTTTTAATTTTTGTTTTATAATGTGTTGAATATAATCAAATGATTGTTTTGTATCTATGAAGAAAATCTCATTTTTCCACTTCTTTCACTTAATATTGTTAATTGTATTGAAAGTGTTTAAATGCTAAACTGTCATTTTATCCCCACTTACTTGGTTGTGTTTTGGATTTTTGCATTTATGATTATAAAAGAGATATGTCCATAACTTTCCCTTTTTTTGTAATATTTCTGTCAAGTTTTGGTATCAAGGTTATGCTGGTCTTAGAAAATAGGTTTGAGAGTAGACATGCTTTTTTATTCTCTGGAAGAATTTGTGTAAGATTGGCATTATTTCTTTCTTAAAAATTTAGAGAAATTCTCCAATCTTAATCTAGGGTTTTCTTTAAGGAAAAAGAAGAGGAAAATATTTCAGATTCAATGTCCTTCCTTTGTATAGAGAGGTTTCCTATTTTCCATTATCTTTTGAGTCCATTATCTTTTGAGTGCATGTAAACTAAATTCATTGAGGAGTCCTCCTTTTTATCTAATTTGGAAAATGGAAATAAAAGTAGTGAATTCTCCAACTGTGTAAGGGGTGGGAAGATCCTTGACCAACTAGTTTGATATTAGGAGTCCTGAGCATAAAAAACTTTTAGTTAGAATGACTAGCTATTACTGAAATCTACATTAAGCAACTTAAGAACAGAAATAGTCTCTTCTAATCTGTGCATCTCCCATTCCCAGCACAGTGAATGGCACAATGTAACTGTTCAGTAAATATTCTGGTTGTGATTAACAAAGGACAAATTCCTATAAAGAAAAAATAAACTAAATTCATGAATCTATTGTTGTAAAATTTATCATGACGATTTTTTAAAATTTTTAATGTTTGCAAAATCTGAAGTGATGTCCCTTTCTCATACCTTATATTAGTCAATTTTTGCTCCCCTCACACTTTTCTTTGTCAGGATTGTTAGGGTTTATGAGTCTTATTAATCTTTGCAAAATACCAGCTATTGAGTATGGTTATTTATTCTCCTCTTTTTGTTCTTTTTCATTGGTTTCCAATCCCATCATCATTTTACTTTTCCTTTATTTTGGTTAGAGTTTGTTTGGTGTTTTCTCCAACATTTTAATATGGATGCATAGATCATTAATTTTTCCAACACTTTAAAAGCATTACATGCATTTAGGGTTATAAATTTCCTTACAGGCATTCTTTAAGCTTCACCCAACTGTTTATATTTTTAACAGCTTTATTGGTTATAATTAACTTACAACTTGTTCACATTTAAAGTGTACATCTGATAAGTTTTGAGGTTTATGTATGCAAGATTCCACCACCATAGTAGATGTAGTGAGAATATTTATCTTCACCAAAAATTTTATCAGGCCCTTTTTTTAATACAACTTTCTCACCCTTCCAGACCCCTGTCTCCAGGCAACAACTGATCTGTTATTGCAGATTGATTTCTATTTTCTAGAATTTTATATAATTGGTATTAGTGTATGCTCATTTTTCTATGGCTTCCTTCATTCAGCATAACTATTTAGAGTCTCATCTATGTTGTTTTATCAATAGCTCATTTCATTTTATTTCCTAGAATTCCCATTGTATATATACGCAAGAATATATGTAATCATTTATCTGTTGATGGACATTTAGGACGTTTACATCTATTACAAAGAAAGCTGCTATGAACACCTGTGTACAGGGCTTAGGAATTATGCTTTTTTCTTTTATGAAAATGCCTAGGAGTCAAGTTGTCAGGTCATATGGAGGTATATGTGCTGTGTTTTAAGAAACTGTCAAGCCATTTTTATCATTGCCAATGAAATATTATCACAAAAATATATGGAAACAAAATATAAAGTTGTTAGGTCCAAATTAAGATTTATTAGAAAATACAGATAGGAGAGCAATTAAAATAATATCATGAGAAAGTTAAACAACACAGTTAGAATACAGGTATTCTATAGTTCAATTAAATGAAATAAATACTTGGCCTTTGTCTGGATAGAGATTTGAATAAACCAACTCTAAAATAGTCATCTTAAAGACAGCTAGGGAAATTTGAATTTGAATGGACTGACTGTTAAAGACACCAAGAAATTATTTTTAATTTTGATAAATATAAAAATAGTATTGTGATTAAGTAAAAAAAAAATCACATTTTTAAGAGATGTATACTTAATTATGGTGATAAAATTAGGAGATATCAGTGGTGATTTGTTTAAATGCCTCAGCAAAAACAAACAAACAAAAACTTATAGGGAGATTAGATGAAGCAACTGTGGTAACAATGTCAGGTTCTCCAGAGCTAGTATATATGTATATACGTGTATATGTATGCATATACATATATGTGTGTGTGCAGATGCATATATGTGTGTGTGTGCAGATGCATATATATATATATATATATATATATACATATTTTATTTTATATATAGAGAGAGAGGAAGACAGAGAGAGAGAGAGATTTATTTCTAGGAATTAGCTATGTGATCATGGAGGCTATGAAATGTATACGCAGGCTGAAAACTCTTGGGCAATATCTGGTTTTACAATCTTGAGGTAGAATATCTACCTCCTCCTGTAAATTTTAGTTTCTGCTCTTAAGAACTTTCAACTGATTAAAACTAAGCATCACAAATTTTCTATCCAACTCTGGTATATACTTGGAAATTTTAAGCTAAAATAAAAATAAAATGATTAATTACTCAAGTTGGCAAGTGATTACTATCTTCTCATCTATATTATTCTCCACCTCTTGTCTTCCACACAGTCTAGTTCCAAAGCCTTTCTCCTTGTTGAAGAGAATAAATGTCAGGTAGCAGTAGAAAATTCTATGTAGGAAAAGAGTAATCAAAACCACACTATCTTACCTGTCATAACATTGTTTAAACCACTTTAAAGGTATTCCACCATGCTTATTATGCCTTGCCCCATGCACCCCACAACCCCAGAAAACTCACATCAACTCAGTGCTTACTTTAGAAACTCCCTTCTTCAACTTTGTTCAGCCATGACATTGGACCCTGTTATGTAGCAGCAGCAATCAATGCTAGAAGACTGGAGCAATTCTTTTAACCTTCTAAAAAATTTTGTTTTTTTTCTTGAATCTTATATCTTAGCCAAACAATATCCAACAAGTATGAGAGTTTTAAAAAATGTCACTTACTGAACTGCTTAGATGAAGAAATTCTACATCCCACAAACCCGTTTAAAGGAAATAACTAGAAGTTGGAAACCAAAAATGAAGATAGTGTAGTATATGAGAAATTATATAGGTCATCCATTAGTTCAGTGAAAAAAGTTAAGGAAAACAGCAGGCCTGAAAGGTTACTTGGCCAAAATTAGAGCAAAATTTATGAGCAAGGATATGTTCATTTTGGAGATTAGAATGAATTCGAAAACCTTAATGAGTGTTTGGATTTGAAAAAGGAGAAATATTTTCCAAATCCCCACAAGAAATTGGAAAGGCAACCAGAAGTTCTAGGAAAAGGAACAAAACAAAACTTCTGTGCAACAATGTCATCATTCAAATATAAATAGAACTAACATGTAACATAAATTTGAGCAATTAGTGAAGTTTAGAAAGAAAATCTACTTGACCTTGTTTCTAGAAATTTTCTCCTTTGAGTGGCACAGGGCATTCACACTAAGAACCAGAGAAGAAGGTGCAATCCCTTTGATCTCACTAACGGGATCAGCAGTAAATAATATTTACATAAACACACCATATTAAAGGTTACTTATTGATATTCAAATTTTAGATTAAAAATTACTAAGCACAGAAATGTAATTATCATTAAAAAATAAATTTTATCAACAAATGTAAATAAATGTAACATTGGAAGGAATGTATGGAGTGGAGGGACAGGAGGATGGTTAATAATTCTGATAAACTTTTCTTACTTTGAAGAAGAGAATCAGTAAACACTGCTGTATATTAATAAAGTAAAATGTCCCAATTTAAGCTTATTATTTAAAGTTTAAAAAATAATAAGTACAGATAATAAAAACATGATGCAATTATTAGAAAGGAGAGATTGATGAGAAGCATAGGAGATGTAAATCAATTAACTCTTCATCTATCATTCATATTAGGTCAATGGTTAATGAGTAAACATAATTAATCAAGAAATAATCCAAGATAATCACTTAGAAATATGAAGATAGCTTCCAGAAACTGTTAAAACAGAAGAAATTAAAAGCAGTTTTCTCTGGGGAACAGTAATAAAAGTGACAAAGTTTAAAAAGTCCAAACTCATCAAAATGTATACATTTAATATGTACAATTTTTACATATTAAGTATACCTCAATAAAGATAGAAAGATTTTTATTTGAAATAATTGGATTATTTTCCATTATGTCACATAAATGTATGAAATCTTATGTGATAAATACAAAATTATGAGTATACACACATAATAACAATGACAACTACCACCACCAAAACAACAACAACAAAAAATTACTTTTACAATTCCAAAGTAGTTGACATTTCCTTAGTGAAAGAAGTCAAGACACCAAGGTCAATATTAAGAAAACATCATTTAGGCTAAAAGGGTCATAATACCCCAATAATCCATATCCCTTAAAGTAAGTACCTAATAAAAAAATTAGAAAATAAAATGTTTGTAAATAAAAATGGGATATTTTCATAACTAGTCTGAAAGAGTATAAACTTAGTTTTTAATTTTGCATTAATTTATACATTATAAACTTAGAAATCTATTCACTTTATCAGTGAGCATTATTTTTGAATTATTATGCAGTGTTAGGTTAACATGGATGGGGTTGTGGTCTGTGAGGTGTGTGCAGTCTGAGACTGACAGATGCAGTGAATGGTCCATTTTGGAGGATACACGGCCCCATATTCACTTATTTTATACTTTGTGCAGAAAAAAGAAAAGATACAAAAATAATAGATGCTACTATTTTCCTATGAGTTTCTTGTTACTTAAGATTCTACAGTTCAAATTTATTCTTTATTAGAATTGAGTAGTACTATTCTAGGTGCCTTATCAAAAATACCATAGAGACCATATCCAATGTAGGATTTCTTTATTAGTTATTTTGTAAAATTTGATATAAAGTAAAAAATTAATTCCTTACCTTTAATAAATAGCATTTCAAAAACACTCTACAATTAGAAATAGAATGATCAAGAATCCCTTTGATATTCTTTTTACACTTACTTTGTGAATCATTTATTTCTCTTAAACTAATAAAATAACATTTTAATTTAATAGAAGAATTACAACTAAAGCAGAATAATATTATTTACAGTGATTATTCTAAATAAAAATTTGCTTTCGTTAAAAATATTGAAGACATTTTATAGGACTTGGAAATGAATGATTTTCAGCAAAGGTACTTAAAGTTGTAGAATATAATTGGCTACTTTAAAGGGAATATCTTCTAAGTACAGCATGTGCAAACTATATGGCGGCTGTCAACTGCACTATTAAAGATGTTCTTAGAGGAATTCACAGTAGGATTTTTTTTTAATATATAAAACTATTTTATTGAAGTATAGTTGATTTACAATATTACATTAATTTTAGGTGTGCAACATAGTGATTCAATATTTTTATAGATTATATTCCATTTTAAGTTATTATAAAATATTGGCTATATTCCCTGTGCTGTATAATATATCCTTATAGCTTATCTATTTTATATATAGTAGTTTGTACCACTTAATCCTCTACTCTTATCTTGCTCCTACCCCCACTGGTAACCACTAGTTTGTTCTCCGTATCTGTTTCTGTTTTGTTATACTCATTCATTTTATATTTAAGATTACACATATAAGTGATAGCATACAGTATTTATCTTTCTCTGACTTATTTCACTAAGCATAGTACCCTTCAGGTCCATCCATGCTGTTGCAAATATCAGAATTCACAGTGGGATTTTGTTTATCAAGTTGACTTTAGGCAGATTTGAAGTTAATTTGGCATTAATTTAGCACATCTCTTGTGAGGGTAATGAATTTGAATAAAAGTTCTTACTATTGAAAATTGTTATTCTAATGTTAATAAATTGTCATAATCACATTTCAATATAAAAATAAAATTTTACATGTTTATATTCTTAGTTGACAGGTATCATAATAAAACTAAAGTCAGAAATTTTACCAAAGAATGTATAGAAAATATTTTTGGTACATGTGCCCCACACAACTGACTTACCTGAATTTTAGAATGCTGAATCAGACTCTTGTACGTTCACATATTTTTTGTATAAAATATATCAATCTAAATGAATTAAACATGGAATAATTACAACACACTTGAATACTCAAGTTTTCAGCAGACTGATATAATTTAAAGAAATAAGGGATTGCTTTAAAATATTATTGCTAATTATAAAGACAACTACATAGCTGAAATTTCTAAATATAAATTATTAAATTAGAAAATTCTTTTTAAACCTACTTTTCTTGACTTTTAATGATGTTAAAATTGATTTTTTAAAAGCAAGCCAGCAGAGAAACTAAATATTTCAAAGTTGAAATTTTTAAATAAGGTTAAACAGAAAAAAATAAAGACTAAATAAGGTTAAAGTAGAATATCAATCCTCATATAAGGCTTGTCCATGTAGTTTTATGTGGATCAATATTGTTAGAGAACAAAATTTACTGAATAGTTTTATCTTATTATTTTATTTACTGGGAAAATTCTGATATCTGCATTGCATCAGATTAGCATAAAGTCCATTTATTTTTAGCTGTAAAGACAACAGAGAGAAACACATTGTTTTGACCTAGGGTCAGGTATCTTGCCTTTTGCTTTGTCTGGCGTATTCTTCTCCCAGGCATCTGCATGACTTCTAAGCTCCTCACTTATCTCTATGCCATTCACTCTGTACTTAAATGTGACTTTTTCACATTTTAGAGTAGATTTTTCTGACTATTTCTGAAATAGCACAACCCACTAGACATCTTCAGTGTAGACTTTTTCCCTGCTTTATTTTTGTCCAAAATCGATACAGTTGCTTAATGTACTAAGTAATTGTTTATTTTCTGTCTTCTTCCACTAGAACATGAGATCCAAAAGAGTAGAGGTTTTCCTTTTAGTTAGTTTTCTCTTGCTATCCCTTTGAACAATACCCAGTAGCTGCTCTATAGATGTTTTTGAGTGAAAAAAAAAAAAAAGGTAAAAGGGAGGAGAAAGGAGGAAGGAAGGCAGGAGAGGGAGGAGAAAGAAGAGAAATGGTGTAGAAAGAAAGCAAAAGAAAAAAAGAAGAAGGGAAGGAGAAGAGAGGGAAGACAGAGGGGAAAAGCGGAGAAAGGAAAGAAAGTTAATGAGCTTGATTTTTTATTTACTTAGGACTACGATGTCTGATAAGTACATATAAGGTTGACAGTTGAAGCGGTCTTTGAATCTCTCAGGGTCTTGTCAGGAAGCAGAAGGAACACTGAGATTGAAACTGAGGAAAGTTACATTAAGAGACCAATTACAAAAGAATGAGGAGTGCTTTGGAAAACTGGGAGGCATAGTGCAGCACCCCAAGGCCAGTAGCAGTGCGATTCTCTTACCAAACCTAGGACTGAAGGACCTCTAGAAGAAGCTAACCAAATCATCTGAAGGGAAGCAGGTAGCTCAAGCTATTGTTGCAGGAAGGGATCCATAGGAATAAAAAACTTAACCACATTTGATCCTTTCCTCCAGTATTCTTTTGATGGTTCATGTTTGTGGAATTCAACCAGAAGCAAGAGCACCAAGGAAGTGTCCTGCAGGCTAGGGTCCTGGTGAATACTAGAGAAAGGGAGATGGCTGGGTCAGACAGAGTAGTTCATACTTAAGGAACTTCCTTTCCAAATTCTGTCCCTTATATCCAACTTGATGTAAGACATTTTAGAAGCCTTAAGCAAAATGTTGGACCTCACAACCTCAAGTAAGATTTTCTGTGAGTTTCTTCTGATGTTTTGCCCCAATAATTAGTTTTTTGTAATTGTCCTCTGACTTCATTATTTTTTGATTAACTGAGTTTCAAATAATTGTTTCTTAATACTAATTCCTCGAATTTGTAGCCTTCATAACACTCCATTTTTCTGATCTCTGATCTCACACCCCTACCTTGCAGTTCTGAGCCCATTGTTTCCAGTCATGACAAGTTGATGTGGACCACATGCCTAATTGGGTTTTTATATACTCTGACACAACATTCTTCCAAATTTCCTGTCATTCTGTCCCTTCTTTCCCCTTCATTTGTTGTTTTTTGTTATTTTCCTTCTTAAAGTATATAATTTTACTACTATAAATAGTTGTAATAATGATAATATTAATACGGTTAAACACATGTGTAATACATGAACTTATTAGGTAACAGTTAAAACATGAATTTTAAAATATTTTCCTTTGTAAATAAAGCCTCTTTAAAAACTTTAACATATGTCTTTTCTCTCCTGCCCACTATTCTTGTTATCAAGCACTTCACAAATCAAAAGATATTATGACCCTTCTTTCACATAGTTTGCCTGCTAGAATAAATATGCAGATTTTTCTCCCCGTTAAGTCTTATTCTGAATACATCCAGTAAGAATATTCTCAATATGGATGTGGCTGTACTTAACTCAGTTTATTTACTAAAACTGTAAGCTGGAAGATTTTTGGTTTCAAATCTGGGAGCAGGATAATATTTTTTTTAAAAAATAACCAAAACACTGTTCCACTACCTAGTTCTCAATTGTTATTATGCTTTTTTCCCCTTCTAACTCCAGTTGAATTTTTAGTCTTCTCAAGATTAATTTCTCCTCTGGATATTCATTTTGATATTGATATTCTATCTATACAATTTTAAATAAGGCTCTCTTTCTTTATTTTTATCCTTCTCTTTCTGCTTTGGCAGGCAAAACACAGAGTTCTCTCAACCAGATGAGACTCCATGAAAGGAAAAAGAAATAATGTCATGTTTGAATCAATCAAATTGGTAAGTATGGTCTGTATGTAAAATTAAATCTGCCTCCTGGTCTTAGTTTGATATCCCAGAGAAGAAGGAGTGAACAAATTGAATATAAAAAAGAAAAAAATCTCAGATATGTCATCTTTGCACAAACCAGTGTACTATGTGGTAGGACAGAAGAAAAATATAAGTGCAAAGATATCTGCAGGTGCCTATCTTTGTCATCGAAGGATGAATGAAAGATAATAATGCTAAAGATACTCAAATTTTCCAATAAATATTCTGTGCACTGTTTCTGGTGAGCCAGGATTAATACCTGCTGGCCTGTACAAAGTAATACTTAAAAGTAAGATTACCATGAGAAGTGTGTAATAGACAGTAGAATGGAACACCAATTTTCTCTGCTCTAGGTACCTGGAAGCCTTTTGTTATCTTCTGGCTTTCCTCCATCACTGTTTTTCTGGGAAATGATTGGTCCAGGATGAGCTCTCGCCATTCAATTATGTGTACTGATTTAAAAAAAAAGAAGAAGAAAAAGAACTATTGTGAAAACTACATAAAAGTGCCATACAGCTAAAGGGAAAAGAGGAGCATGATAATGATGTTTTCAGAGAAATAACACCAACCCAGTAAGACAACACTGAGAAAAATGAAAACTTTGATGAAAAACAATTGCACATAAAAATCTAAGAGCCTAAATGCAATATGATATTTAAAGGCCTCAGAGCAGATCTTCAATGGCTCAAGGAAGAAATGTTACAAAACGAATAAGAGATAAATTTTGAGCTTGCAGAGCTTAGTAACTAAATGCAAGAAAAAGAAATATCTGGGAAATGGTCATATTGTTAATGAAAAAAAAAAAGAAAAAGAAAAGAAGAGAAGAGGAAAAAAAAAAGAACTCCACGGCTAATCCAGTCAAGAATGTGTTTCAGTGGCAGAGAAAGAGTGAACAAAAAATGAGGTAAAAAAGAAAAAGAAGTGAAAATTAAAAAGCAGGCAATAAATGTGAAAGGGAAAAATGATCATGCATTGACGTAATTGTTACTTTGAAGAAGAGAAAAAAATAAATGAAACAAAAATATATACAGAAGAAAAACTATCATTGAAAAAAACATAACTTGAATGAAGGAAGACTTGGATATATTGAATGAAAGAAGACAACGTGAAAACGAGGGCCTCTGGAGTATGGAGTTCCGGAGTTTGGAGCTGATCCTGACATTTTTAGGGAAACCAATAATACCGACTTCTATGAAGCCAGCGGGTGATGCTCACTCATTGCAGACTCAGCTTTTCCATCATCTTCACCACAGCTACATCAGAGGCAGCCCTGAGTCCAAGGAAAACCAGCCAATGCCATGTGGATGAAAGGTTCTTGGTGCTCCAGCCAGGTGTCAGGCCTGTGCCTCTGAGGTGGGAGAGCCAAGTTCAGGACACTGGTCCACAAGAGACCTCCCAACTCCACTTAATATCAAACAGCAAAAATCTCCCAGAGCTCTCCATCTCAACACCAAAAAGCAGCTTCACTCACTGACCAGGGAGGTACAGTGCTGGACATGCCATACCAAACAACTAGCAAGACAGGAACACAACCCCACCCATTAGGACAGAGGATGCCTGAAATCATAATAAGGCCACAGACACCCCTAAACACACCACCAGACGTGGATCTGCCCACCAGAAAGACAAGATCCAGCCTCATCCACCAGAACACAGACACCAGTCCCCTCAATCAGGAAGCCTACAAAACTCACTGAAGCAACCGTAGCCACTGGGGACAGACACCGAAAACTATGGGAACTACGAACCTGCAGCCTGTGAATAGGAGACCCCTCATGAAGCAACATGAGAAGACAAAAAAACACACAGCAGATGAAGGAGCAAGGCAAAAACCCACCAGACCTAACAAATGAAGAGGAAATAGGCAGTCTACCTGAAATTCAGAATAATGATAGTAGGGATGATCCAAAATCTTGGAAATAGAATGGAGAAAATACAAGAAACGTTCAACAAGGACCAAGAAGAACTAAAGAGCAAACAAACAGTGATGAATAACACAATAAATGAAATTAAAAATTCTCCAGAAGGGATCAATAGCAAAATAACAGAGGCAGAAGAACGGATAAGTGACCAGGAAGATAAAATAGTGGAAATAACTACTGCAGAGCAGAATAAAGAAAAAAGAATGAAAAGAACTGAGGACAGTCTCAGAGACCGCTGGGACAACATTAAATGCAACAACATTCAAATTATAGGGGTCCCAGAAGAAGAAGAGAAAAAGAAAGGGACTGAGAAAATATTTGAAGAGATTATAGTTGAAAATTTCCCTAATATGGGAAAGGAAACAGTTAATCAAGCCCAGGAAGCACAGAGAATCCCATACAGGATAAATCCAAGGAGAAACATGCCAAGACACATATTAATCAAACTATCAAAAATTAAATACAAAGAAAAAATATTAAAAGCAGCAAGGGAAAAACAACAAATAACACACCAGGGAATCCCCATAAGGTTAACAGCTGACCTTTCAGCAGAAAATCTATAAGCCAGAAGGGAGTGACAGGACATATTTAAGGTGATGAAGGAGAAAAACCTGCAACCAAGATTACTCTACCCAACAAGGCCCTCATTCAGATTTGATGGAGAAATTAAAATATTTACAGACAAGCAAAAGCTGAGAGAATTCAGCACCACCAAACCAGCTTTACAACAAATGCTAAAGGAACTTCTCTAAGGAGGAAACACAAGAGAAGGGAAAGACCTACAATAACAAACCCAAAACAATTAAGAAAATGGTAATAGGAATGTACATATCGGTAATTACCTTAAATGTAAGTGGATTAAATGCTCCACCAAAAGACACAGTCTGTCTGAATGGACACAAAAATATGACCCGTATATAGGCTGCCTACAAGAGACCCACTTCAGACCTAGGGACACATACAGACTTAAAGTGAGGGGATTGAGAAAGATATTCCATGCAAATGGAAATTGAAAGAAAGCTGGAGTAGCAATTCTCATATCACACAATATAGACTTTAAAATAAAAACTATTACAAGAGACAAAGAAGGACACTACATAATGATCAAGGGATTGATCCAAAAAGAGGATATAACAATTGTGAATATTTATGTACCCAACATAGGAGCACCTTAATACATAAGACAAATACTAGCACCAATAAAGAGGGAAATAGATAGTAACACAATCATAGTAGGGGACTTTAACAGCCCACCTCCACCAATGGACAGATCATCCAAAATGACAATAAATAAGGAAACAAAAGCTCTAAATGATACATTAAACAAGATGGACTCATTGAAATTTATAGGACATTCCATCCAAAAACAACAGAATACACATTTTTCTCAAGTGCTCATGGAACATTCTCCAGGATAGATCATATCTTGGGTCACAAATCAAGCCTTGGTAAATTTAAGAAAATTGAAATTGTATCAAGTATCTTTTCTGACCACAACACTATGAGACTAGATATCAATTACAGGAAAATATCTGTAAAAAATACAAACACATGGAGGCTAAGCAATAAATTACTTAATAACCAACAGATCACTGAAGAAATCAAAGAGGAAATCAAAAAATACCTAGAAACAAATGACAATGAAAACACAATGAACCAAAACCTTTGGGATGCAGCAAAAGCAGTTCTAAGAGGTAAGTTTACAGCAATACAATCCTACCTCAAGAAACAAGAAACATCTCAAATAAATAATGTAACCTTACACCTAAAGCAATTAGAGAAAGAAGAACAAAAAAACCCCAAAGTTAGCAGCAGGAAAGAAATCGTAAAGATCAGATCAGAAATAACTGAAAAAGAAGTAAAGGAAACGATAGCAAAGATCAAAAAAACTAAAAGCTGGTTCTTTGAGAAGATAAGCAAAATTGATAAACCATTAGCCAGACTCATCAAGAAAAAATGGGAGAAGACTCAAAGCAATAGAATTAGAAATGAAAAAGGAGAAGTATCAACTGACACTACAGAATTACAAAGGATCATGAGAGATTACTACAAAAAACTCTATGCCAACAAAATGGACAACCTTGAAGAAATGGACAACTTCTTAGAAATGCACAACCTTCCAAGACTGAACCAGGAAGAAATATAAAATATGAACAGTCAAATCACAAGCACTGAAATTGAAACTGTGATTAAAAATCTTCCAACAAACAAAAGACCAGGACCAGATGGATTCACAGGTGAATTCTATCAAACATTTAGAGAAGAGCTAACACCTATCTTTCTCAAACTCTTCCAAAATTTAGCAGAGGGAGCAAGATTCCCAAACTCATTCTACGAGGCCACCATCACCCAGATACCAAAACCAGACAAAGATGTCACTAAGAAAGAATACTACAGGCCAATATCACTGATGAACATAAATGCAAAAATCCTCAGCAACATACTAGCAAGCAGAATCCAACAGCACATTACAAGGATCATACACAATGATCAAGTGGGGTTTGTTCCAGGAATGCAAGGATTCTTCAATATATGCAAATCAATCAATGTGATATGCCATATTAACAAACAAGGAGAAAAACCATATGATCATCTCAAAAGTTGCAGAAAAAGCTTTCGACAAAATTCAACACTGATTTATGATAAAAACCCTGCAGAAAGTAGGCACAGAGGGAACCAACCTCAACATAATAAAGGCCATATTTGACAAACCCACAGCCAACATCATCCTCAATGGTGAAAAACTAAGAGCATTTCCACTAAGATCAGGAAGAAGACAAGGTTGCCCACTCTTACCACTCTTATTCAACATAGTTTTGGAAGTTTTAGCCACAGCAATCAGAGAAGAAAAAGCAATAAAAGGAATCAAAATTGGAGAAGAAGAAGTAAAGCTGTCACTGTGTGTAGGTGACATGATACTATACATAGAGAATACTAAAGATGGTACCAGAAAGCTACTAGAGATAATAACTGAATTTGGTAAAGTAGCAGGATACAAAATTAATGCACAGAAATCTCTGGCATTCCTATACACTAATGATGAAAAATCTGAAAGTGAAATTAAGGAAACACTCTCATTTACCATTGCAAAAAAAGAAAAAGAATAAAATACCTAGGAATAACCATACCTAAGGAGACAAAAGAATTGTATGCAGAAAATTATAAGACACTGATAAAAAAAAATTCAAGATGATAGAAATAGATGGAGAGATATACCATGTTCTTCAATTGGAGGAATTAACATTGTGAAAATGACTCTACTAGCCAAAGCAATCTACAGATTCAATGCAATACCTATCAAACTACCACTGGCATTTTTCACAGAAGTAGAACAAAAAATTTTACAATTTGTATGGAAACACAAAAGACCCCGAATAGCCAAATCTATCCTGAGAAAGAAAAACGGAGCTGGAGGAATCAGGCTCCCTGACTTCAGACTATACTACAAAGCTGCAGTAATCAAGACAGTATTGTACTGGCACAAAAGCAGAAATATAGATCAATGGAACAGGATACAAACCCCAGAGATAAACCCATGCACATATGATCACCTTATCTTTGATAAAGGAGGCAAAAACATATAGTGGAAAAAAGACAACCTCTTCAGTAAGTGATGCTGGGAAAACTGGACAGCTACATGTAAAAGTATGAAATGAGAACACTCCCTAACACCATATACAAAAATAAACTCAAAATGGATTAAAGACCTAAATGTAAGGCCGAACACTATCCAACTCTTAGAGGAAATCATAGGCAGAACACGCCATGACATAAACCACAGCAAGATCCCTTTTGACCCACCTCCTAGAGAAATGGAAATAAAAACCAAAATAAACAAATGGCACCTAATGAAACTTCAAAGCTTTTGCACAGCAAAGGAAACCATAAACAAGACCAAAATACAACCCTCAGAATGGGAGAAAATATTTGCAGATGAAGCAACTGACAAAGGATTAATCTCCAAAGTTTACAAGCAGCTCATGCAGCTCAGTACCAAAAAAACAAAGAGCCCAGTCCAAAAATGGGCAGAACACCTAAATACACATTTCTCCAAAGAAGATAGACAGATTGCCAACAAACACATAAAAGGATGCTCAACATCATTAATCATTAGAGAAATGCAGATCAAAGCTACAATGAGATATCATCTCATACCAGTCAGAATGGCCATCATCAAAAAATCTACAAACAATAAATGCTAGAGAGGCTGTGGAGAAAAGGGAACCCTCTTGCACTGTTGGTGGGAATGTAAATTGATACAGTCACTATGGAGAACTGTATGGAGGTTCCTTTAAAAACTTAAAATAGAACTACCATACGACCCAGCAATCCCATTACTGGGCATATACCCTGAGAAAACCATAATTCAAAAAGAGTCATGTACCAAAATGTTCATTGCAGCTCTATTTGCAATAGCCAGGATATGGAAGCAACTTAAGTGTCCATCCACAGATGAATGGATAAAGAAAATGTGACACATATATACAATGGAATATTATTCAGCCATAAAAAGAAATGAAATTGAGTTATTTGTAGTGAGGTGAATGGACCTAGAGTCTGTCATACAGAGTGAAGTAAGTCAGAAAGAGAAAAATACTGTATGCTAACACATATATATGGAATCTAAGGAAAAAAAAAAAGGTGATGAAGAACCTAGGGGCAAGACGGGAATAAAGACACAGACCTACTAGAGAATGGACTTGAGGATATGGGGAGGGGAAGGGTAAGCTGTGACAAAGTGAGAGAGTGGCATGGACATATATACACTACCAAATGTAAAATAAATAGCTAGTGGGAAGCAGCCACATAGCACAGGGAGATCAGCTCACTGCTTTGAGACCACCTAGAGGAGTAGGGTAGGGAGGGTGGGAGGGAGGGAGACAAGTGGGAAGAGATATGGGAACATATGTATATGTATAACTGATTCAATTTGTTATAAAGCAGAAAGTAACACACCATTGTAAAGCAGTTATACTCCAATAAAGATGTTTAAAAAATAAAAATAAGCAAAAAAAAAAAAAAATGAAAGAAGACAACTTGACTCCTGGGGAACAGTATTCAAATAGATTCATACAAGCATAAATTTTTTAAAAATTCACTAGAAATCACCAATAAGAAATTCTCTGAGCATCCAGACAAGAAAATACACACTCACAGGGAAAAACCTTAAAAGAGAAAGATCAGGGTAGATTTAGATTTCTCCCGGGTGGCAATCAATGATAGAACATAGTAGAACAAATGTTTTAAATCTCAGAGAAAAAAAAGAGTCTCAGATTTTATTTCTAGTTATAATCCCAAAGTAAAAAGTAACAGAAGAGATATTTAAATATGCAAACCTGAATGAATTAGACCCGCTTCATGGGTTTTTGAGAAAAATTCCCAGGAAAAAACAATTAGACAACAAAAAAGAAATGATACAATAAGTAATGATGTCTTTAGCAACCAGCAGAGAATGAAATAAATTCTAAGTACATCAATTAGTTTGGAACATAATGAGAAATTAGATACTCTCTTAACATAATTTTTGTATAACTGTGTATATATGTATATATAGTTCTCCATTTCATCTTTATATTCATGTATAAGAAGAGAAACAATAAAGTGAGAAAGAAAAATTTCTGTTATCATAATTAATGATGAAACACATGAGCCTCTCATTAACATGAGGAACAGGAAAAGGTGATGACTATTATGATTATTTAACATTTTTAAAGTGTCAACCAGTTCTCTGATTGTCTAATTTTATAAAAACTGAGAAGGATGAAAAATATTATGGCAACAGTTAAAACCTGAAAGATGCTCATTTGACTTACAAGAATTTGACATTTTAGGAGTTATTTTCCACATCCTTTTCCCTGGTGAGAAGCATTTTTTGGCATGTTTGAGCTGATTTGGATTTCCCATGGCTTGAGAACAGCTGAACACAGAAAGGAAAGCAGCCAGGCAATTATCTTTTTTAGGTGAGTATTTGGCACCATAGGGTTAAGGTCTTCTTTCAGACTACTCTAGCATTGTCAGTGCAGAATAGTTGCAATTTCATCCATCGTTTGCTTTGTTAATATTGATTTCGTCTGTACTGTTCTTTTGTATCTTTTTTTAACATCTTTATTGGAGTATAATTGCTTTACAGTGTTGTGTTAGTCTCTGCTGTATAATAAAGTGAATCAGCTATATGCATACATATATCCCCATATCCCCTCCCTCTTGCATATCCCTCCCACCGTCCTTATCCCACCCCTCTAGGTGGTTGCAAAGCACTGAGTTGATTTTCCTGTGCCGTGCAGCTGCTTCCCTACTTTGACTATCACGTGTTTGCTTCGTTTGTTGACTACTGAAGAAATGGTTGACCAATAATGTCATTTATACTTAATGCTCTAATGATGATAATTGATCTGTTTTTGTTTTTCCAGGAACAAATTGCTATTTTAACTAAGAGTAGACTACATATGCCTGTGGGAATAATCATATATCTGTGGAACCTAAGGTAATAAAATTAAAAAGTAATTCAGTAAAATGGTTAGTTATATAATTATTAGACAAAAATCAAGTTTTTCTTCAGTAAAAAATATTTTAGGAAATATAATGGAAGAAATATTTGCATTAATATTGTGACAAAAGAAACATGCATGTAAATAAATTTAATATTAATGGAAAAAAATTAATTTTATTTTCATGGAAAGACATTTTATTTTAAATATAGCAGTGTGTGCATATCAATCCCAAACTCCCAATCTTCCCCCTCCTACCCTTCCCTGTGGTAACCATAAGTTCCTTCTCTAAGTCTGTGAGTCTGTTTCTGTTTTGTAAATAAGTTCATTTGTATCATTTTTTTTAGATTCTGCATATGCGATATCTTATGATATTTGTCTTTCTCTGTCTCACTTACTTCACTTAGTATGATAATCTTCAGGTCCATCCATGTTGCTACAAATGGCATTATTTCATTCTTTTTAATGGCAGAGTAATATTCCATTGTATATATGTACCACAGCTTCTTTATCCATTCATCTGTCAATGGACATTTAGGTTGTTTCCATGTCTTGGCTATTGTAAATAGTCCAGAAATGAACATTGGGGTGCATGTGTCCTTTCGAACCATGTTTTTCTCCAGATATATGCTCAAGAGTATGATTGCTGGATCATATGTTAGCTCTATTTTTAATTTTTTTTAATTAATTAATTTATTTATTCTGGGCTGTGTTGGGTCTTCATTTCTGCACAAGGGCTTTCTCTAGTTGTGGCAAGCGGGGGCCACTCCTCATCGCAGTGCGTGGGCCTCTCACTAACGGCCTCTCTTGCTGCAGAGCACAGGCTCCAGACGCGCAGGCCCAGCAGTTGTGTCTCACAGGTCCAGCCGCTGCGCGGCATGTAGTATCCTCCCAGACCAGGGCTCAAAACCGTGTCCTCTGCATTAGCAGGCAGACTCTCAACCACTGCGCCACCAGGGAAGCCCCTATTTTTAGTTTTTTAATGTACCTCCATACTGTTCTCTATAGTGGTGGTACCAGTTTATATTACCACCAACAGTGTAGGAGGGTTCCCTTTTCTGCACTCCCTCTCCAGCATTGTTTGCTGATATTTTGATGATGGTCATTCTGACTAGTGTGAGGCTGTATCTTACTGTAGTTGTGATTTGTATTTCTCTAATAATTAGCAATGTTGAGCATCTTTTCATGGGCCTCTAAAGAGACATTTCTCCAAAGAAGACATACAGATGGGAAACATTTAATCTTTGAGAGATTATTGTCATGAATAATGTGATGATCTGCCTGGATGCCCACTTCAGGGCCAACACATCAATTTCACGTGTTGCTAAAAAGTATCAGCAGTTGAATGTTCACAGGTGCCTCTCACTGGGACTTGCCCCAGGAAAATGTCTCCCCAAGGTTATTCCTCCTTCCAGTGGTCTGCCTACAGTCAATGACTGTAGAGGAGAGAAAAATTTTTCCTTGATACTCTTCAGGCCCTGGCTAGTTCTAAAAATTAAACTTACAAAGACAGATAAATAGGAGAAAATCATATCTATTTTATTGAATTTTTACATGTACATGGGAGTATTCCCAAGAGAATGAAAACCTGAAGAAGTGATCAGAGCAGGAAGTTTTTATACCTTTTAGACAAAGAAACAATACATTTGAGATAAATTGACAAGACAGAGGGATTTGGTCAAAGGATAGTAAATGGTGAAGAAGTAACTAGAAGGATAAAGGTAGTTTAACAAGGTTTGTTTTTACAGATACCTTGGCCCCAAATTTCCTATCTCTGGTGATAAGAATGTCTTCCTTCTGGTACAGAGAGGCTATCTCTTGCATGGAAGACTGTCTCCTGGTTTCAGGGAAGATGGGCAAGATTTGGGGGAAATCCAAGTGAAGTTCCTGCTTCTCACTATGCTCAAACTCCTTCAGCTTAAGATATTCAACATGCCAAGGTGCTTTGTTTTAGGAGACCATATCCTGAAGCCCATCAATTGGCTGATATGGGGCTATGAAGGTCTTGTCCTCATGCCACAATTTGAAGTTTTGCCAACTCAAATTGGGTCATGCCAACTCCATAGAACCTTGTAGGATTAGCCATGCCCTTACTTACAAACACATTGTGAGTTAGCTTTCCCTGCCTTTCTTATATGAGTTTTTCTCTGCTCTCTTAGGTGTACTTGAGATTGGCATTTGCTTGTACTTAAATTGAAGCCATGGATGTAAATAGAGGAAGCAGTGGCTTTATTTACATGTGTTCTTTACAGGTGTTTCTGCCTTAGCATCATCCAAGTCTACCAGAAGTTTCCTTCATTCAGAGGTTGTCACCTGCTCATCTAGATCAGTAAAGGCTTTTCCTCTTTTGGCATCTGGGAGACCCATATAGGAAGTTTCAGGATCCCAAATGCCATCCTGAATTTTGAACATATATGAGTGAGTTTGTAGAGACAAGTGTAACCAAGGTGTCTTCACGTTCTTAAACATTTCAGAGTCTCTATTCCTTTCAGGCCCAAATAAAATAACTTATGTCTGAGAAGATCTGGAAAGTGTTTATATAGGATACATTTTCTAAGGTAGAATTAAGAATTTTGCCACTGGAGCATAGAAAAGAAAACAATACTTTCTGCTTTGGGAAGAGTGAATCGCAAAAGAAAACACATAAATTAGATCCTGAAGGAATGTAGAAGAAGAAACAATGTTTCACATTGGCATTTATGCTTAGAAACTTCAGACTGTTTATCATCTCATGGGCAAATGGAAAACCACATTTTTATTTCAAATTCTAGAAAACTATAGTTTTTTATAATATGGGGGATAATCATATAATTTAATTGTGGAATAATATCTTTAAACTTAAATTTTAAGTTCAATTATACATAAAAATTAAAGTATACAAATCTTATTATTTATGAACTACCACTGACTTCATTTTTGTTATATGTAAAAGGAAGATAGTATGAAAATTTTCTACATCTTAGCATTAATTCATAGATCAAAATAAGAAATCAGGAAATGTATCCAGAATCATTTTGAGAAATGTACAGTTTTATGAAAATTCAAAATATTATTATTTCTTTAAATATTTATTATTATTATTGACACCACCACTATTCCAAAATACCTGTGACCTACTAATAAGATTGAGAAGTCAATTATTTAAAAAAGATAAAACTGCAACTTCCTTGAGGATAAAGGTGGTCTTATTTCTCTTTATGTTCTCTATGTATTATACCATGGATAGAATATATTGGTCCTTGACTGGTTGTTATGTTATGGCTCTTCAGAGAAACAAACCAATAAAATATATACTTTATATATAAGGAGCTTTATTAGGAGGAATTGGCTCATGAGACTATGGAGGCTGAGAAGACCCATAATCTGCTGTCTGCAAACTGAAGACCCAGGAAAGCCAGTGATGTCATTCAGTCTGAGTCAAGAGACCTGAGAACCAGGGTAACTGGTAGAGAGCAAGAGAAGAAAAGATGAGATGTTCCAGTTCCATCAGTGAGGCAGGAAAATAAGAATGAATTCCTCTTCCCACAGCCCGTTGTTCTATTCAGGGTCTCAATGGATTGAGGATCCCCAACTACACCTGGGAGGGCAATTTACTTTACGGAGTCCACCAATTTAAATGTTAATCTCATCCAGAAACATTTTCACAGACATACCCAGAAACACTGTTTAATCTGAGCATCCATGGCTCAATCAAGTTGACATATAAAATTAACTACACAGTTATAATACTAACAAATCAGATAGATAGATAGATAGAGATATATTATGTATTTGACATAATATAAAACAAAAACATGAAGTATTAATATACAATATAATAATATATCTAGTGTAAAACATGAATTTCATTTTGAAGATTTTATAAATATAAGCAATTATAAAATGTTTTATTTTAATACATTGTTTTTAAAGCTAATTTGAATATATGTACTGTGTACATATATGTAATATATATATGTTTTTGTTTGCACTGCTACATTTAACATAGATGCTTTCAAAAACATTTTTTTTAATCAATTTATTTATTTTGGGCTGCGTTGGGTCTTCGTTGCTGTATGCGGGCTTTCTCTAGCTGTGGGGAGCAGGGGTTACTCTTTGTTGTGGTGCACAGGCTTCTTATTGGTGTGGCTTCTTTTGTTGCAGAGCAACAGGCTTCAGTAGTTGTGGCACGAGGGCTCAGTAGTTGTGGCTCGCAGGCTAAGTAGTTGTGGTGCACAGGCTTAGTTTCTCTGCAGCATGTGGGATCTTCCCGGACCAGGACTCAAACCTGTGTCCCCTGCATTGGCAGACAGATTCTTAACCACTGCACCACCAGGGAAGTCCCTCAAGAGCATTTTAGATCTTTAATGCATTGTACTCCATCTGACCTCAGTGAGCATTGTGATTTATCACACATTTTTAAATGTATTTTAATTAAAGAAACAGTGAGTGATTGAAAGAGCCAGATCAGTCTGCAGCATATTCTTTCATTTCTCTTAATGAAATACAGGAACCTAAAAATACTAGGGCTTTATAATCAACATTAAGTCATACATATAGAATTTACATTGTATAATTAGGTATTAAATAAAATTTACCTTTTTCTTGTGAAGGCAGATTTTTACAATGAATGTATCTTTGGATGAGAACTAGAAACTTTGGAAATAAGTGTAATATTAATACTTTCATGTCACTGGCTTTTTGTATATTATCCTGGTATTCTAGTTAGTGAAAATGTAAAATGTCTCAAGGCATGATTTGGAAGAGTAAATGACTTTTGTTTTTTATACCAATAATATATTGAGGGTCCCCTTCATGTCTGACACCATGCTGGATATTGGGGACACACCAGCTGCAAAAAGTGCAACAGTAGCATTGCACTCATGACAGTTCATTTTACTGCAACAATATAATCATCTGGATAATGAAATTCAAATTGATTAGACATTGTTCTACATATAGAGGAATATGCTGATGACTATTAGCATAGAAATAACTTAATTCATAATTGGTTCAGACTGTTAAAGCATTCTTTGAAAACTTAGGTTGACTTTATCTCTTTGGTCACAGGAGAAAATTCAGGCGATATTATTGATTGCTTACTAATGAAAACATTGCAAAGAATTTGGCTTTGCATCTGTAAATAACAAATAATTAACCAGGACCATGATTTAGTCTTACTCATTACCTGTAGGTTGACAGCAGTTCGGATATCACTCACAACATAGCATGAAGCTTGTGTTCAAAGGACACAACTCATGGATCTCTTTATTCTGTGAATTGATATCATACATCAGATGTTCAAATTAATGGCAATAGTTCCTGTAAGGATTGTGTGTTGGTTATTCAGCTGTTGTGGCTCTGCTATGTCTCCACTTCCATCTTCCTTTTGGAACTCGGACTGGGATTTTACAAACCACAATTCTCCTTTGGCCGATCACTAGAGGGAGATGGGAAAGAAAGAGGAGAGAGAAAGGGCTTACTTCTTCTGTTCAATTGGTCCTGTCAGTGTCATCTTAACAGCAATTTGTCATTCTCTCCCAAGCAGTTTGTCTAGTTTGCAATGTTTTTTCACCTGCCCCCAAAGCATCCCATGGTAGCCTTCAGAGACATGCTGGGCAGCATTCCTACTCAAATGTCTGAGTCTCAGTTGTGAAGAAGCCCTGCTCTGAGTTCCTGAGATGCCAGCTCCAGGTGGATTCTGTCTCATCTTCAAAGGTTGGAACTCCTTCGTAGGACTTCTCCTGCAAGGTTCTCCTGCTCTAATAGACTGCAACCTCTGCCCTTTCCTAACAAAACCTTAAAAACAGTAGCTGCTTCTGTTATATGATTTCTGTTATGTTTCTGTTTTCCCTGTCTGCCTTTCTGTCCTCTAATTACTGTTTAATTTCTTATATTAATTTTTCCAGTTAAAATAATTAGTATGGTTTCTGTTTTCCTGTCTGGATCCCAACTGATATGGATTACCTATATATTATTTAGTGGAGCTAGCAGGCTTTAGAAAAGATGGAGGTTAGGATATAGTAAGGCAGTTAATTATGCAGCCAAAGAAATGGTTGAGGATTTATTTACCTTTTGTACTAGAGAAAATATTTTAAAGTGTTTTCTGCCCAGAAATCAGTCTTCTCAGTGCATCTTAGCAGGGAAAGCCATTGCACAGGTGATTTTCTGAAGCACGCATCTTTATGTAAGAAGCATAACTGAATTATTAAATTCATACTCTATATGTGCAGTAGTGAATTAGAAACAAAATAGCCAGAACTAGAGAAATGTGGTTGATGATGTTTCTGCATCTTAATATGTGAGCCCTGAACACCTGCAGATATTGGCAAGTCTCATAACCCACACAAGGAGGGTATTCATCAAATTACATTAGAAAAAACTAGCTTGAGGTTTTTTTGTTTGTTTGTTTTTTAACATCTTTATTGGAGTATAATTGCTTTACAATGGTGTGTTAGTTTCTGCTTTATAACAAAGTGAATCAGTTATACATATACATATGTTCCCATATCTCTTCCCTCTTGCGTCTCCCTCCCTCCCATCCTCCCTATCCCACCCCTCTAGGTGTCACAAACCACCTAGCTGATCTCCCTGTGTTATGTGGCTACTTCCCACTAGCAATCTATTTTACGTTTTGTAGTGTATATATGTGCATGCCACTCTCTCACTTTGTCACAGCTTACCCTTCCCCTTCCCATATCCTCAAGTCCATTCTCTAGTAGATCTGTGTCTTTATTCCCATCTTGCCCCTAGGTTCTTCATGACCTTTTTTTTTTTTCTTAGATTACATATATATGTGTTAGCATGGTATTTGTTTTTCTCTTTCTAACTTACTTCACTCTATGACAGACTCTAGGTCCATCCACCTCACTACAAATAATTCAATTTCGTTTCTTTTTATGGCTGAATAATATTCCATTGTATATATGTGCCACATCTTCTTTACTCATTCATCTGTTGATGGACACTTAGGTTGTTTCCATCTCCAGGCTATTGTAAATAGAGCTGCAGTGAACATTTTGGTACATGACTATTTTTGAATTATGGTTTTCTCAGGGTATATGCCCAGTAGTGGGATTGCTGGGTCATATGGTAGTTCTATTTGTAGTTTTTTAAGGAACCTCCATACTGTTCTCCATAGTGGCTGTATCAATTTACATTCCCACCAACAGTGCAAGAGGGTTCCCTTTTCTCCACACCCTCTCCAGCATTTATTGTTTCTAGATTTTTTGATGATGGCCATTCTGAAAAGTGTGAGATCATACTTCATTGTAGTTTTGATTTGCATTTCTCTAATGATTAATGATGTTGAGCATTCTTTCATGTGTTTGTTGGCAATCTGTATACCTTCTTTGGAGAAATGTCTATTTAGGACTTCTGCCCATTTTTGGATTGGGTTTTTGTTTTTTTGTTATTGAGCTGCATGAGCTGATTGCAAATTTTGGAGATTAATCCTTTGTCCGTTTCTTAATTTGCAAATATTTTCTCCCATTCTGAGGGTTGTATTTTGGTCTTGTTTATGGTTTCCTTTGCTGTGCGAAAGCTTTTAAGTTTCATTAGGTCCATTTGTTTATTTGTTTTTTTATTTCCATTTCTCTAGGAGGTGGGTCAAAAAGGACCTTGCTGTGATTTATGTCATAGAGTGTTCTGCCTATGTTTTCCTCTAAGAATTAGATAGTGTTTGGCCTTACATTTAGGTCTTTAATCCATTTTGGTTTATTTTTGTCTATGGTGTTAGGGAGTGTTCTGATTTCATACTTTTACATGTACCTGTCCAGTTTTCCCAGAACCACTTATTGAAGAGGCTGTCTTTTCTCCACTGTATATTCTTGCCTTCTTTATCAAAGATAAGGTGACCATATGTGCATGGGTTTATCTCTGGGCTTTCTATCCTGTTCCATTGATCTATATTTCTGGTTTTGTGCCAGTACCATACTGTCTTGATTACTGTAGGTTTGTAGTATAGTCTGAAGTCAGAGAGCCTGATTCCTCCAGCTCCATTTTTCATTCTCAAGATTGCTTTGGGGGCTTCCCTGGTGGCACAGTGGTTGATGGACCACCTGATGATGCAGGGGACACGGGTTCATGCCCCGGTTTGGGAAGATCCCACATGCCGTGGAGCAGCTAGGGCCGTCAGCCATGGCTACTGAGCCTGCATGTCCAGAGCCTGTGCTCCACAACGGGAGATGCCACAACAGTGAGAGGCCCACGTACCGCCAAAAAATAAAATAAAAAAAGATTGCTTTGGCTATTTGGGGTCTTTTATTTTATTTTATTTTTTTGCGGTACGTGGACCTCTCACTGTTGTGGCCACTCCCATTGCGGAGCACAGGCTCCAGACACGCAGGTTCAGTGGCCATGGCTGACAGGCCCAGCCTCTCTGCGGCATGTGGGATCTTCCCGGACCAGGGCACGAACCCGTGTCCCTTGCATCGGCAGGCGGACTCTCAACCACTGCGCCACCAGGGAAGCCCTATTCAGGGTCTTTCGTATTTCCATACAAATTGTGAAATTTTTTGTTCTAGTTCTGTGAAAAATATTGACACAAGACAATATTACAAAAATAGATGTTCTAGACCAAGGTCAAACAAGAGTCTGTGTAAGGGATTATGCAATACTTTAAGGACTTAGCATTAAATAGTCTATATTATTTAGTAGTTATCTTTCCTCTATTGTTGTAGTTGAATTACAAAGAATACTGAAAGAGAACTGAATGTGTGCAAGTCACCATATTTTCAAAAGCAATATATGATTCTTTACCTCAAAAAGCTTCTAAAAAGAGATATGATCAATTACAGAGAAGTTGGTGATTGATTTTGTCTGGTTGGGGAAAAGGGGTTTGTCACATAAGATGTGAAGTCTCAAACAGATTAAATAGATATAGATAAATTCAGTCTCTTATTTTGATCCTGGGAGTTTCAATGAATTTAAAAAGAAGTTTGTCAAGTAGATGAAGGGAAAAGAGCATACTGTGAGGAGAAAGTTTTAAATAATGTACCATGTATGCAAACTGCAAATTAATTTGGCATTACTGTAGGATGTAATGCCTCAGAAAGGAAAGAGTTGGGTCTAGGTGGAAGGTAGATAATCTGAGAAGTTTAAAAGTATTTTAAAGATGAATAGAAACCACTGAAGTATAAAAGTGTAGGAGTAAAATAATCACAATATTGTCTTTGTGGAAAGGTAAAAGACAGAGATAGAAAATGTTACAATTAGATCAAGAGTCCAGGTGAAAGATGAAACAAAGGTTAAGGAAGAATCAACATGGAAGTGAGGTGAGGGCAATTTTGAGATGTATCTACCAGTGACCCAAGGAAATGACTGTCAAAGTGGAGTGAAAGAGAAGTGCCTGGAAGGCACTACAGTTCTCTGGTTTGAATAAAAGGTTGCCATCAATCAAAGTAGGAAATTTAGTGGAAGGTTCTATTTTGGAGGAATAATAGGATAAAGATAATTTTGGTGTTCAATATTTTGTGTTTCTGTATGTCAAATGCAAAAACACTCCAGGAAATCATAACAGTTATTCATGTCTACAGAGAGTAGATGATGTAATAAAGGTTCGCCTCTAAAAATACATGTGCAAAGTAACCATTTTCACGACCTCCACTTCTATCAGCCTAGTCTAAACCACCAGCGTATCTGGCTGGTTGTTTGCCCTTACTGCCAAACTAGTCTGCCTCTTTCCATTACTCATCACCTTGAGAACTTATTCTGCATACAGCAGCCAGGGTGTTATTTTGAAATTGTAATTCAGGTTATGTTACCTCTTAGCACAAAATCTAACGGCTTGTCTTGCATTATTATTTCATTCATAATTTGACCCTTAACCCCATCTGACCCTCCCCCTTGTTGAGTCTCTTCAAGGGATATCTATCACTTTGCTGGTCTGTAACTATTCCAAGCCCACCCCCATCCATGTCCTTTTGCTGTTGTTTTTTCTTCCTGAAATCTTCTTCTCTACATCTTTTAGGAATTGCTCTCTCAAGTTACTTAGATCTCAGAATAGTATATTACTTCCTTAGAGATGACCTACCTGACCATCTGATATTAAATGTTAGTTTCTTCCACTCTGTGTCATTTGCCTGTGTAGACTTCAGCAACTGAGATATTATATCTGAATAAATTTATGTGTATCTGTATATGTTATTTTTCCCCTATTATCATGGGAACTCTATGAGAGGGTGACCTTGTTTGGCTCATTTACTGCTGAATTATCAATCCTAAAAGAGCAGGCTTTCCAGTAAATATTTGCTGAACCAATGCATGTGTCTTTATAGAATTCCCTGGATAAGAACTAGTCCCTTTTTAGTATATACTGTAAATACTTGCTAAAAATGCTAAGAGAATTACAATAGAAATTTCTGTAAATGTCAAAAAAAAAATTATCTACAAGCAAGTTACTGGTGGAGCTTAAAAGAAATTCACTCATGCATTCATCCACCTTATCCCTGAAGACTTTGATCCATGAAATCTAAGTTGGGTAGGTGTTTGTTGGTTTTTGTTGTTGTTGTTGTTTATTTTGTTTTTTGCTGCACCAAGCAGCTGACAGAACCTCCCCGACCTGCACCCTTGACAGTAAAGCCACAGAGTCCTAGCCACTGGACCGCCAGGGAATTCCCTGGGTAGGTATTTTTGTGTGTGTGATTTTGCTTTTTAAGGTTTCACAGGTGAAACTAGTGGTGGTTCACCTCAGAAATTCTTTATCAGTTAATATTTTTTGAAATAAAACTACACATGCTCAATTTTTTTACTTAGTAATTAAGTTTAGCATTTTGGTCAATTAATGTGCAAAGATATGCAATTAATTTTGAATTAGAACTATCGGTAAAAATATGAAACTTATAAAGTATTTATAATTATGAACTCTAGTATCGTATTGGAGAAATGTTTCTGCAGAGTTAACATCATGTGTTTTGATTTTCATTTTATATTCATGGAAATTAATGCTGTAGCATATTCATAGTATCGAACAATGAATTTTAATGAATAATTAGAAATACGGATTCAGAAATATTCATTAAAAATGCACGACTATGTCGTAGTGTTACAAAAAGCAGCAAATATCTAGGCTCAACAGCTCTTTTTTTTTCAGATTTTAGTTTGCTGAACTCTTCTAAAAATATCTCGTTAGTATAACAGAAAAAAAAAAAAAAAAACTAAGGTTATGGTCAAGATGCTTACAAATAAATTTAAACATTACCCTATTAAATCTAAAGTCTCTTTTACATGACAAAATAATAACATACACAAAATCTACTTCATAAGTAAATGTTTTGCATAGGATAGGAAACTATAAATACGAACTTTCTTAATCATTTCACTCGATGGAAAGATCTGTAACATTGATCAAAAACCTTGTTCAAATATGGAACAACTCAAAATAGCCTCTGAAATGTTTGTCTTACTTTTCCTTCTCTTATGAGCAAATAGCGACACCAAGCACGCTATAATGAAAGGAGGTCTCCACTCCCTAAGTGATGAGATAATATGGGTAAATCCCCATGAAGACACAAACAAGGTGGAATTTTATCACATTGAAGAATTTAACTGAATGACAGCCAATGCCAAAATTTAATTGGTTTATAACTAGAAAGCAGACAGAACTGGATTGGGGCTGAGGGTTCAGTGCTTGCCTACATAGCCTTTACCTCATGACAGTCTGAGAAGATAGACAAACCCATGACCCTCCATCCCTTGCTATCATATTTTCCACATCCAGGGAAAAACTGAAAATTCTAGACAAAAATAGATGGGTAAAAATGGTTATAAAACAGGGGAAAGTGTATTTGCTATAGCCTCCAAATATCTAATCAGGTCAAAAAGAAACAGTCTGGTAGGAATTTAGTCTGGGTGGTAAGTGTGGTTTTTAAGAGATAATACATATTCCTTTCGTTAAGAAAAATATCCAAATTTGGATACAAGGCAAAGGATGGACTAAATGTCTATTCAATATCATATTGGAGCATTGTTTAACAATACTGCTCAGGGACTATTTAATTATCTAAGGAAAACACTTTTTTTTTGGTTTTTGACTTGCTATTTACAATCCGTAAGAGCCTAGACTCTGCATTGTTACATGTTTACTTGTATAGTTTTTCCCAATGAGAATGAAAATTATTTCTGTTTGGTAGATAAGATAAATTCAAAGATTTCTGTTTTGCACATAATAGGATAGTAAACAGTGTTATTGCTAATTTAGCAAACTTCTGTAGCATGCCTTCCGTAACTGATTAAGTAAACCTCCCTTCTTCAAATCCTCTTTCTCTCAGGCTTACTCGCCTGTTGATTTCCTCATTAAATAAATCTTTACCATCAACACATTCTATATTTGTAAATTATACTTTGACACCACCATGGTGGAGACAGGAGGATACTATCTCGGTGGAGGGTGGACTCCCTAAGTTTCTGATATAAATAAGGGTATGGACAGAGAGCTGCATGCTTAAATTTCTTTGATGGAAATTTACCTCCCATTTAGATTTCCCTGCCTGCCTATATAATCTGGTTTCCAAGGGTCTTGTCTCAAAAATTATCTTACATATCCCTTAAAATCTCTTGTTCTTTTATCCATTCTAGCAAAACTGGAATCCTAGATGAACCCAACCATCTGCCCTTTTCATGTCTGTTACAGATGTAGCGCCATGCTGCTGTGTATCATAAGAAAAATGAGTAGACAGCCACCGATATACATTCACATTTACCTAGAGAAGTGGAATAGAAATCTTATTATGCTTCCTCAGTCTGCTTTCTATATCCAAATAAACTCTCAGCAGATGACCTTTCCTCCTACACAAGGAAAGTAGAAACAATGGGAGAGAAATGTTCTCTAATTTTCGATACAAAAACTACAAATATACAAATTTACTTGAATTTACCTGAAACTGTATCCATCCTTTGACCTTCAGTGATAGGTAAATGATTAATATTTTTCACTTTCTATTAAACATGTAGATTTAGGATTATATAGAAATAGGTATATATGATAATAAAAGCAGGATACAAAAATGTATGGTAGGAGTTAATTTTATTTAAATCTGTATATAGAAATATTGCATAGGAAGTAAGAGTGTAAAATATAAAATTATTCTGAATGATTTTCTGTCTTTTGTGAGGTTTTTGATCATTTCAGTTTTCTTTGTTAAATTTTATGTGCTTCAACTTCTAGCTCTCTAGATCCAAAGGTATTTTGGATCTACCTAGTCAGTGATATGCTTTAGTAGAAAGATGTTATGTTTCCTTAGGCTCTATGTGAAATATTTCCCTCTTAACTAAGGTGGTTAAGTTCAAGGTGTTTTTTTTGTTTGTTTCCTTGTTTTGTTTTGTTGTTGTTTTACTGAAGAATGAAAACCTTTTGCTGACCTTCCCACCAGTAGTCTCAAACTTAAAAAAGAAGCTGATTCCTAATAAAAGACAAATTTCTTTTCCAGGAATATTAAACTCACTATATGTAAATTTTTTCCATTTTATGAAGTATCTTAACTCAGTGATCTATAACATACAGATTCTATCCAAAGTCACATGATAGGTAAGTTAAACATTCAACTGAGAGATGTTTATGTTTACAACCAAGCTAACTTTTCCCAAAGAATCATTCTTAGGTAGTGACTTCTTAATTTTACATGCAATTTGATATTGGGGACAGATAATATACAAATGTCCTAATTTGTGAATCTTCTGTATTCTGTACTAAGCAGTCAGAGAGGATGTTAAAGGCAAGATAAGCTTAGTAGGCAGGGTTTTAAATTATCTACATTCATTAGTTAATAGATTTTCATAGTAACTAGTCTTCCAATGTATCTATTTCAACATTAGTTATACAAAGAACACTTGACAGGTTTTTTTATTATTTTTAATTTTAGGGTGTGATGTCTAAATGCTAGCAATAAATATTTTAGTAGTTAATGAATGCTTCAAGAATTAAAACATATATTTCAGCCTGAAATATAACTACTCTTTCTAACTTCTTTGTCTAAATAACGTTGTGTGAAAAGAAATAAGACTAAATAGGTTCACAATATTTTAAATCCACCAGAAATAATGGAGTGGGAAAAAAATAAAAGAAGAAAATGATTTGGAGAGTTAGCTAAAGAAAAAAACCCAGGCCTATAGAGATTAAAGTGAATTGGGAAGCTATTTTGGTACCTTTCTTTCATTGAATTTAAATGGTATATTTTTTCACATATATGGAATTTAAAGATGTTAACAAAATGGAATTTTAAAATAATACTAAATTTTATAAAATGAGATTCAAGAAATCCTAAAATGCTTGACTTCTATGTGGGAATTTCATGTACTCTGAAATTCTTTACTTCTTGTGATTAAATAAAGAGAGACAAAGACTGAACTTCTTTTATTAATTGATTAGGTCAACATTTATTAAACACACATTATATCTAAGTTGTTACATATTCCAAAGTCTACCAGTATGATGATGTATGAAATGTGTAATAATATATTGAAAATTCAAAAAGTGCTTTTAAACGAAAATGAAAAATAAATTGTAAATCTACTAAAAATCGTTGCCTAATACGCTTAAAACAAGTTCATTTTATGGTATGTAAACTACACCTCAATAAAAGTGCTGAAAAACTGTGAAAAAAAAGAAAAATAATTTGATAAATGGAAATGAGGACTTCACTAGCACATTTTAAAAATTATGCAGTTAGTATAGATATTATTGCCTGATAGGTAAAATTGTGTGGTGTTAATTTAGCAAGTTAGTAGTCATAAATTCAAAGTCATAGTTTGCTGTATGTTGATTAAATTACTGTAGTACAGACATAGTCTTGGCACTGCCCTGCAATAAATAAGCATATCATATGGAGATTCAATATCTCATGTGTAAACATTATTCGATCTGTCTTTAATATATCCAAAAACTTATTATATATTTTCATATTCACTGCTATTACTTTTTTTGTTGTTTTTGTTTTTGCGGTACACAGGCCTCTCACTGCTGTGGCCTCTCCCGTTGTGGAGCACAGGCTCCAGACGCACAGGCTCTGCGGCCATGGCTCACGGGCCCAGCCGTTCCGCGGCATGTAGGATCTTCCCAGACCAGGGCATGCTATTACTTTTTTAATAGACTTTTTTTTTTTAGTTTGTAATAAAGTTCGATTTACATAAAAGTTGCAAAGATAGTACAAGGAGTTTCCATATGCACTTTATCTAGTAATATTACCATAACTATGATATATTTGGCAAGCCAAGAAATTATCATTGACACATTACTATTAAGTAAACTACAGACTGTATTTAGATTTCATTTATTTTTCTATCAATGTCTGTTTCCAGGTTCCATCCAGATACCGTGTTAGGTATTGACTGTATCGGTCTCCTTATTCTCCTCTTCTGTGAGTTTCTTAGTATTTCATTTTCATGATCTTGACAGTTTTGAAGAGTGCTGGTATAGTATTTTCTAAAATGTCACATATTTTGGGTTTTCCCGGTGTTTTTCTTATAATTGTACTGGATTTATGGTTTTTGGGGAAGAATGTCACAGAGGTCAAATACCCATCTTACCATATCATGGCAGAGGTAAGTAATAGCCACACAACATTATTGATAATTTTAACTTTGATCACTTAGTTAAGGTAGTGTGTTCCAGTTTTCTCCCTTTTAAAGTTACTATTTATTGTTCCTTTTCATACTTTATTTTTTTTTAACATCTTTATTGGAGTGTAATTGCTTTACAATGTTGTGTTACTTTCTGTTGTAAAACAAAGTGAATCAGCTATACGTATACATATATCCCCATATCCACTCCCTTTTGCGTCTCCCTCCCACCCTCCCTTTCCCACTGCTCTAGGTGGTCACAAAGTACTGAGCTGATCTCCCTGTGCTATGCAGTTGCTTCCTACTATCTATCTATTTTATATTTGGTAGTGAATATATGTACATGCCACTCTCTTACTTCATCTCAGCTTACCCTTTCCTCTCCCCATGTCCTCAAGTACATTCTCTAAATCTGCATCTTTTTTCCTGTCCTGGCCCTAGGATCTTCAGAACCTTTTTGAGATTCCATATATATATATATATATATATATATATATATATATATATATATATGTATTATCATACAGTATTTGTTTTTCTCTTTCTAACTTACTTCACTCTGTATGACAGATTCTACATCCATCCACCTCACTACAAATAACTCAATTTCGTTTCTTTTTATGGCTGAGTAATATTCCACTGTATATATTTGCTACATCTTCTTTATCCATTCATCTGTCAATGGACACTTAGGTTTCTTCCATGTCTTGGCTATTGTAAACAGTGCTGCAATGAACATTGTGGTACATGACACTGTTTGAATTTTTTCTCATGGTATATGCCCAGTAGTGGGATTGCTGGATCGTATGGTAGTTCATTTTTAGTTTTTAAGGAACCTCCATACTGTTCTCCATAGTGGCTGTATCCAATTACATTCCCACCAGCAGTGCAAGAGGGTTCCCTTTTCTCCACACCCTTTCCAGCATTTATTGTTTGTAGATTTTTTGATGATGGCCATTCTGAACGGTGTGAGGTGAAACCTCATTGTAGTTTTGATTTACATTTCTCTAATGATTAGTGATGTTGAGCATCCTTTCATGGGTTTATTGGTAATCTGTATGTCCTCTTTGGAGAAATGTCTATTTAGGTCTTCAACCCATTTTTGGATTGGGTTGTTTGTTTTTTTTTTTTGATATTGAGCTGCATGAGCTACTTGTATATTTTGGAGATTAATGCACTGTCAGTTGCTTCATTTGCAAATATTTTCTCCCATTCTGATGGTTTTCTTTTCATCTTGTTTAGGTTTTCCTTTGCTGTGCGAAAGCTTTTAAGTTTCATTAGGTCCCATTTGTTTATTTGTTTTTTTATTTCCTTTTCTCTAGGATGTGGGTCAAAAAGGATCTTGCTGTGATTTATGTCATAGAGTCCTCTGCCTATGTTGTCCTCTAAGAGTTTGATAGTGTCTGGCCTTACATTTAGGTCTTTAATCCATTTTGAGTTTATTTTTATATACAGTGTTAGGTAGTGTTCTAGTTTCACTGTTTTACATGTAGCTGTCCAGTTTTCCCAGCATCACTTATTGAAGAGGCTGTCTTTTCTCCATTGTATATGCTTGCCTCCTTTAAAGGCATAAAAGGCAAAAATAAGGTTACCATATGTTCATGGGTTTATCTCTGGGCTTTCTATCCTGTTCCATTGATATATATTTCTGTTTTTGTGCCAGTACCATACAGTGTTGATTACTGTAGCTTTGTAGTATAGTCTACAGTCCAGGAGCCTGATTCCTCCAGCTCTGTTTTTCTTTCTCAAGATTGCTTTGTCTATTCAGGGTCTTATGTGTTTCCATACAAATTGTGATTTTTTTGGTTCTAGTTCTGTGAAAAATGCCATTGGTAGTTTTATAGGGATTACATTGAATCTGTAGATTGCTTTGGGTAGTATATTCATTTTCACAATGTTGTTTCTTCTAATCCAAGAACATGGCATATGTCTCCATCTGTTTGTATCCTCTTTAATTTCTTTCATCAGTGTCTTATAGTTTTCTGCATACAGGTCTTTTGTCTCCTTAGGTAGGTATATTCCTAGGTATTTTATTCTTTTTGTTGCAGTGGTAAATGGGCATGTTTTCTTAATTCCTCTTTCAGATATTTCATCATTAGTGTATAGGAATGCCAGAAATTTCTGTGCATTAATTTTGTATCCTGCTGTATTATCAAATTCATGGATTACCTCTAGTAGTCTCTGGTATCATCTTTAGGATTCTCTATGTATAGTAGCATGTCATCTGCAAACAGTGACAGCTTTACTTCTTCTTTTCCGATTTGGATTCCTTTTATTTCTTTACCTACTCTGATTGCTGGGGCTAAAAATTCCAAAAATATGTTGAATAATAGTGGTGAGATTGGACAACATTTTCTTGTTCCTGATTTTAGAGGAAATGATTTCAGTTTTTCACCATTGAGAATGATGTTGGCTGTGGGTTTGTCATATATGGCATTCATTATGTTGAGATAAGTTCCTTCTATGCTTACTTTCTGGAGGGTTTTTACCATAAATGGGTGTTGAATTTTGTCAAAAGCTTTTTCTGCATCTATTGAGAAGATCATACAGCTTTTCTCCTTCAATTTGTTAATATGGTGTATCACATTCATTGATTTGCATATATTGAAGAATCCTTGCATTACTGGGATAAACTCCACTTGATCACAGTGTAGATCATTTTAATGTGCTGTTGGATACTGTTTGCTAGTATTTTGTTGAGGGTTTTTGCATCTATGTTCATCAGTGATGTAGGCCTATAGTTTTCTTTCTTTGTGACATCTTTGTCTGATTTTGCTATCAGGGTGATGGTGGCCTCGTAGAATGAGTTAGGGAGTGTTCTTCCCTTTGCTATATTTTGGAAGAATTTGAGAAGGACAGGTGTTAGCTCTTCTTTAAATTTTTAATAGATTTTGCCTGTGAAGCCATATGGTCCTGGGCTTTTGTTTTTTGGAAGATTTTTAATCACAGTTTCAATTTCAGTGCTTGTGACTGGTCTGTTTATATTTTCTATTTCTTCCTGGTTTAGTCTCAGAATGTTGTGCTTTTCTAAGAATTTGTCCATTTCTTCCAGGTTTTCCACTTTTTTGACATAGAGTTTCTTATAGTAATCTCTCATGACCCTTTGTATCTCTACATTGTCAGTTGTTACTTCTCCTTTTTCTTTTCTAATACTGTTGATTTGAGTCTTCACCTTTTTTCTTTCTTGAGTAGCCTGTCTAAATGGTTTATCAATTTTTTTTTTATCTTCTCTAAAACCAGCTGTTAGTTTTATTGATCTTTACTATTGTTTCCTTCATTTCTTTTTCATTTATTTTAATCTGATCTTTATTATTTCTTTCCTTCTGGTAACTTTGGGGTATTGTTCTTCTTTCTCTAATTGTTTTAGGTGAAAGTTAAGGTTGTTTATTTGAGATGTTTCTTGTTTCTTGAGGTAGGATTGTATTGTTATAAATTTCCCTCTTAGAACGGGTGTGCTGCATCCCATAGGTTTTGGGTTGTTATGTTTTCATTGTCATTTTTATAGGTATTTTTTATTTCCTCTTTCATTTCTTCAGTGATCTCTTGGTTACTTAGTAGTGTATTGTTTATCCTCCATGTGTTTCTGTTTTTTACAGATTTTTTCCCTTAATTGACATTCAGTTCCGTAGTGTTGTGATCAGAAAAGATATTTGATAGGATTTCAATTTTCTTAAATTTATCAAGGCTTGATTTGTGACACAACATATGATCTACCCTGGAGAATGTTCCATGAGTACTTGAGAAGAAATTGTATTCTGTTGTTCTTGGATGGAATGCCCTATAAATATCAATTAATTCCATGTTGTTTACTGTATCATTTAAAGCTTGTGTTTCCTATTTATTTTTATTTTGAATGATCTGTCCATTGGTGAAAATGAGGTGACAAAGTCCCCTACTATGATTGTGTTACTGTCAATTTCCTCTTTTATGGCTGTTAGCACTTGCCCTATGTATTGGGGTGCTCCTATATTGGGGGCATAAATATTTACAATTGTTCCATCTTCTACTTTGATTAATCCCTTGATCATTATGTAGTGTCCTTCTTTGTCTCTTGTAATAGTCTTTGTTTTAAAATCTATATTGTCTGATATGAGAATTGTCTGCCCACCTTTTTTTTTTTTTTTGCGGTACACAGGCCTCTCACTGTTGTGGCCTCTCCCGTTGTGGAGCACAGGCTCCGGACGTGCAGGGTCAGCGGCCATGGCTCATGGGCCCAGCCGCTCCACGGCATGTGGGATCTTCCCGGACTGGGGCACGAACCCATGTCCCCTGCATCGGCAGACGGACTCTCAACCACTGCGCCACCAGGAAAGCCCCCCACCTTTCTTTTGATTTCCACTTGCATGGAATATCTTCTTCCATCCCCTCACTTTCAGTCTGTATGTGTCCCTAGGTCTGAAGTGGGTCTCCTGCAGACAGCATATATACGGGTGTTGTGTTTGTATCCATTCAACTAGTCTATGTCTTTTGGTTGGAGCATTTAATCCATTTACATTTAAGTTAATTATTGATATGTATATTCCTATTACCATTTCCTTAATTGTTTTGGGTTCGTTATTGTAGGCCTTTTCCTTCTCTTGTGTTTCCTGCCTGAGAAGTTCCTTTAGCATTTGTTGTAACGCTGGTTTGGTGGTGCTGAATTCTTTTAGCTTTTGCTTGTCTGTAAAGGTGTAATTTCTCCAACGAATCTGAATGAGATCCTTGCTGAATAGTGTAATCTTGGTTGTAGGTTTATCCTTTCATCAATTTAAATATGTCCTGTGACTCCCTTTTGGCTTGCAGAGTTTCTACTGAAAGATCAGCTGTTAACCTTATGGGGATGCCCTTGTATGTTATTTGTTGTTTTCCCTTTGCTTCTTTTAATATCTTTCGTTTGTATTTAATTTTTGATAGTGATTAATATGTGTCTTGGCATGTTTCTCCTTGGATGTATCCTATGTGGGACTCTCTGCACTTCCTGAACTTGATTGACTATTTCCTTTCCCATGTTAGGGAAGTTTTCAACTATAATCTCTTCAAATATTTTCTCAGTCCCTTTCTTTTTCTCTTCGTCTTCTGATACCCCTATAATTCGAATGTTGGTGCATTTAATGTTGTCCCAGAGGTCTTTGAGACTGTCCTCAGTTCTTTTCATTCTTTTTTCTTTATTCTGGTATGTGGTAGTTATTTTTACTATTTTATCTTCCAGGTCACTTATCCCTTCTTCTGCCTCTGTTATTCTGCTATTGATTCCTTCTGGAACATTTTTAATTTCATTTATTGTGTTGTTTATCATTGTTTGTTTGCTCTTTAGTTCTTCTAGGTCCTTGTTAAACGTTTCTTGTATTTTCTCCATTCTATTTCCAAGATTTTGGATCATCTTTACTATCATTACTCTGAATTATTTTTCAGGTACACTGCCTATTTCCTTTTCATTTTTTTAGTCTGCTGGGTTTTTACCTTGCTCCTTCATCTGCTGTGTGTTTCTCTGTCTTCTCATTTTGCTTAACTTACTGTGTTTGTGGAATCCTTTTCACAGGATGCAGGTTCGTACTTCCCATTGTTTTTTGGTGTCTGTCCCCAGTGGCTAAGGTTGGTTCAGTGGGTTGTGTAGGCTTCCTGGTTGAGGGGACTGGTGACAATATTCTGGTGAATGAGGCTGGATCTTGTGTTTCTGGTGGGCACGACTGCATTCGATGGTGTGTTTTGGGGTGTCTGTGACCTTATTATGATTTTACGTAGCCTCTCTGCTAATGGGTAGGTTGTGTTCCTGTCTTGCCATTTGTTTGGCATAGGGTGTCCAGCACTCTAGCTTACTCGTCGTTGAGTGGAGCTGGGTCTTAGCATTGAGATGGAGATCTGTGGGATATCTTTTGCCATTTGATATTACGTGGAGTCAGGAGGTCTCTGGTGGACCAATTACCTGAACTCAGCTCTCCCACCTCAGAGGCACAGGCCTGACTCCCAGCTTGAGCACCAAGACCCTGTCAAACTCACAGTTCCAAAGAATATAGAGAAAGAAAGAAAGAAAGAAAGAAAGAAAGAAAGAAAGAAAGAAAGAAAGAAAGAAAGAAAGAAAGAAAGAAAGAAAGAAAAGAAAATATAAGAAAAAATATTGAAAATTTAAAAAATTTTAAAGTAATAAAAGAAGAAAAAGGATAGACAGAACGCTGAGATAACTGGTAAAAGCAAAGCTATAGAGACAAAATCACACCAAGAAGCATACACATACACACTCACAAAAAGAGAAAAAGAAAAAAATATATATATATATATATAAAGGAAGAGAGCAACCAAATCAATAAAGAAATCTACTAAAGATAATAAACTCTAAATACTAAACTAAGATAAACATAAAACCAGAAAAAAAATTAGATGCAGAAAGAAAACCCCAAGTGTACCGTTGCTCCCAAAGTCCACCACCTCATTTTTGGGATGATTTGTTGTCACTTCACGTATCCAGAGATGCAGCGTACATCAAGTTGACTGTGGAGATTTAATCCGCTGCACCTGAGGCTGCTGGGATAAATTTCCCTTTCTCTTCTTTGTTCTCACAGCTCCTGGGGTTCAGCTTTGGATTTGGCCCTGCCTCTGTGTGTAGCTCTCCTGAGGGCATCTATTCTTCGCTTAGGCAGGACAGGGTTAAAGGAGCAGCTTATTCAGGGTCTCTGGCTCACTCAGGCCAGGGGGAGGGAGGCATATGGAATGCAGGGTGAGGCTTCAGCGACAGAGGCTGGCATGATGTTGTAACATCCTGAGGTGTGATGTGTGTTCTCCTGTGGAACTTGTCCCTGGATCATGGGACCCTGGCAGTGTAGGACTGCACAGCCTCCCAGGAGGGGAGGTGTGGATGGTGACGTGTGCTTGCACACAGGCTTCTTGGTGGCTGCAGCAGCAGTCTTAGCATCTCAGGCCCCTCTCTGGTGTCCATTCTGATAGTCGTGGCTTGCGCCTATCTCTGGAGCTTGTTTAGGTGGTGCTCTGAATCCCCTCTCCTTGCGTACCCCGAAACAATGGTCTCTTGCCTCTTAGGCAGTTCCAGAGTTTTTCTCAGACTCCCTCCCAGCTAGCTGTGGTGCACTAGCCCCCTTCAGGCTGTGTTCACATAGCCAACTCCAGTCCTCTCCCTGAGGTCTGACCTCTGAAACCATAGCCTCAGCTCCCAGCTCCACCTGCCCCGCTGGGTAAGCAGACAAGCCTCTTAGGCTGGTTAGTGCTGGTCGACACCAGTCCTTTGTATGGGAATCTCTCAGTTTTGCCATCTGCATCCCTGTTCCTGTGCTCTCCTTTGTGGCTCTGAAGTTTCCCCCTCACCATCCCCCCCAACTCCACCAGTGAAGGGGCTTTCTTAGTGTGTGTAAACTTTTCCTCCTTCACAGCTCTCTCCCAGAGGGGCATGTCCTGTGCCTATTCTTTTGTCTCTGTTTTTTTCTTTTGCTTTACCAAGGTACGTGGGGAGTTTCTTGCCTTTTGGGAGATCTGAGGTCTTCTGCCAGCATTCTGTAGGTGTTCTGTAGGAGTTGTTCCACATGTAGATGTATTTCTGTTGTATTTGTGGGAAGGAAGGTGATTTCCATGTCTTACTCCTATGCCATCTTGAACGTCTCTCCCATACTTTATTTTTGAAAGTGAGTCCATTAATCCATCCCCACTTAAGAGGAAGAGAAAATTAAGTTTCACTCCTGGAAGGTGCAGTATCTATTGATATTATCTGGAAATTTTCTGACAGTAAGAATCCAGGCTCTCACTATCAATCATTTATTACTTATTTTTAATCTCTTAAATACATGTAAAGAGTTTTAGAATTGTTAAACTATATTTCTCTGAGGAAAAAGAACAAAACAAAACAAATAGACTACCATGTTTTTGGACAGTCCTTTTTGTTGTTAATGTTAATGTTTCCAGTAAAAACACTGTTTGCCAATGTTACTGAAGTCAGCTCAAGTCAGCTCCTTATTCACTCCACACCCTTCAGTAAGGTTTTTTGATACATTTGTAATATGGTTAGATTCATTCTTCACAGTTTTTATTTCATCATGACATCCTGGTTGATTTTTTTTTTTTTTTTTTTAGGTTTTCATACATTAAAGTTTACACTTGTGAAATATATTTCTCTAGGTTTGGACATAGAACGAGGTATCCAGTGCCCCAGTATCATGTAGAACATCACCCTAAAACATTCTCTGTATATCTTTTTTGTCATCAAATCACATTTCATTCCTCCAGACTCTGGTAACAACTGATCATTTTCTGTTCCTATAGACTTGCCTTTCCGATATGTTATATGAATGTAATATTACAATAAATATCCTTTTGGGTTCTGTTTTCTTTCACTTGGCAAAAGGTATTTAGATTCAGCCATGATTTTGTATGAATTAATATATTCTCCTTTTCATTGTTGAATACATATTCCATTGCACAGAGGTATCAGTCTGTCCATC
Source organism: Aethalodelphis obliquidens (assembly GCF_003676395.1). NCBI lineage: Eukaryota > Metazoa > Chordata > Mammalia > Artiodactyla > Delphinidae > Aethalodelphis > Aethalodelphis obliquidens. The sequence goes on along the minus strand of NW_020838020.1, from coordinate 328,345 downwards.
CATTCCCCTGTTGATGGACATCTTGGTTGCTTCCAGTTTCTGAATAAAGATGCTACAAATATTCATGTGCAGGTGTTTGTGTAAATATGAGTTTTCAATTTATTTGAATCAATACCTATTCACAGGGATTGCTGAGTCTATGATGAACGGTGCAAAATTTTCCAAACTGTCTTCCAAAGCAGCTCTTCTATTAGGAATTCCCATCAGCAATGGATGAGGGTTCTTTTTGCTCTGCATTTATTTCTGCTTTTTTAAAATTATTTTCAACATCAAGATTCTATTTACCATATTCACCTCTCTAATTTAAAAACTCAGTATAGTATTTGTCATTTGCTAATAATACTAGAACTTTTACTAATATCAGTGATATTTATTGACTACTTACTATGTAATAATCACTTTGTTCAATACTGAGACTACACAAATTTTAAAAGTAACTGTGTAAATTACTTTACATAGATTGTGCAATTTAGCCACAAAACAACTCTACAACTGGGTGTTATCATAAGTATTATTATTGTTATTATCCACATTTTACAGTTAGAACATATGACACGTAGAATTCAAGGTAAACTCATAAAGAACTATAAATTCAGTTTACTGACATTTACATGAAAGTGAAAAATAATTCTAGATTCCAGAGTCTATGACATGAAGGCAGGTGAGGCTTCAAATAACATAGTCCAAATTCCACTAAATCTAGAAAACATACCTTAAAATAATATGAATGTTATATTTGATTTTATAATATAATAGACATTTTGGTAATCATCACATAGCAGAATATCTGTAATAAAATAAATGTAAATATGCAAGTGGTATTATGAAATCCATACTATGCCCTGGAAAATATAATGTTACTCAAACTAATAGAGAATTTTAAGTATGTTTTGAAAAATATCCTAAAGATTAACTTGAAATAAAAACTGTTGTCATACTCCAGCTACCTTCATGTACAGGTCCTCAGACATTTAGAAATATGAAGGTGTGATGATTTTTCAGAATCTATAATATATTCATCCCTAGGCACGGTGGAGCATCTGCTCTTTATATGGGGTTTGATTCTTCCACTTTAAGTTAGTTAAGCTGCTGAACATGCACTTCTTTGGTACCTCATTAATTTTAACTAGATTTTGTTGAGTTGTGGAAGATTGTCATAGTTCAGAAGTTCCAAAAAACAACAATGATCAATTTATACTGTAGACATTCAAACCTCCTTTACCTAGAGCTTTTCCAGTTATTTTCTCCACCAGTCAGAGGCAATTACCCATCAGTATAAAGAACTATTTAGAAAGACTCCTGTGTTCCACTTGAATAAATATCCTTATGATAAGTGTAGCAAAAGAAAAAAAAATCATAATCCCATCATATATATCTCACAGCTCTCCACTCTATTTCCTTCTCTGACACCTTTCCTAGAATACCCAGAGTTTACTGAAAATAGTTATGTTAAGATACATGATATTGTGTAAGTCTAGCTAATCCTCTAATTTATTTTAAAATTATAATTCTGGGAGTAAAATGAGTTAGAAGTTGACATAGTCATAGTCCTTTGTGCCCTTTTTAGTCTATGTTATCTCCCAGAGAGTCAATAAGCAATTTCTTTCTAATTTATTTATCTGCCTCCAGTTGCACCCTGATATATTTTCCAATATTTCACATTAATTCAAATATGTTTTTTCCAAGATAATTAATTTGAAAAATAAATCTAGGTGGTACCATGTCACGTCACAATAAAAATAATAACTTCCAGTCAACCACGAATGAGCTTACCATGAAGTCATAGAATTTCTGACACTGTCCATTATCCTATGGGTGCATTTAAATCTTTTGCTTGGATAATCATTCTGAATTTAAGAAGCTGATTTTAAAATGAAACAGCTTCTAAAGTTTCTAATTCCTGAATATTTCTCTGTCAATAGTATAGACTGATGGCAAAAAAACTTAGCTTCTCTAAATTACAATAAGGGCTAAACTCTGTTTTCTATAAACGTTTCCATGCTGGTTTACTTTTTGCAAGTTCAGCTACCGTTTAACTTTGAGTTAGTGTTTTGTATGTTTTCACATTTTGTTTTTGTTTGTGCAAAGAGCAATGCAATGAACATGGAGTATGTTGTATATTTAATAAATTTTGAGAGAGAGTAAATAATCAAGAATGAATGTGAAGAAATTATACAACTTTAGTTCAAATGCAGAAAAGTTTAAATAAAATATGCACAATTCTCAATTTGAGGTAATGAATGCATATTATCCTCACACAAATCTAAAATTATTCATGAATTTCTAATTGACAAACAGACTGAATTCCTAAAGATTTCTTTTAATGTTTCTTTCTGGGAAGAGAAAATTAGTGTTTCCATAGAAATGCAGTAATAATTATATTGGTTGGTTTCCCAGGCTACAGTTTAAACTGTATCACATAAGTTAGTCGGCTTTTGTAGCTAGAGGTAACACTCTATTATGTGATCACTGTAGTTCAATTTGGGTATTGAGATTTTGAAAATATTCAACTCCCTGTATTTTCTTTTCTCCTCTCTCTAGTATTCTGTGCCCCATTGCTCCAACTCTTAGCCATCTGTCTAAAAACACAAATACACAGATACAGAAAGAGAGACAAAGAGTAAGATAAATATATTTATTTTAGGTAATTAGCTTACAAAAATGCAGAAGCTTGACATGTCCAAATCAATCAATCAACCAATTACCTGGGGTAGACCAGCAGGCTGGGAGCTTAGGGAAGAGCTGCAGTTCAAGTCCAAACCCCATCTGCTGGCAGAATTCTTTCTTGTTTGGAGGAGGTCAGTAATTTTCTATTAAAGACTTCAACTGATTGGATGAGTCCATCCACATTACCATAAAGGGTAAATTATGCCTTCCAAAAATCACCTTCACAGAAATATCCAGAATGTTTACCAAGGTCCATACGAGTTGATTCATGATATTAAATATTAACACTGACCACTATTTAAAACCGGAATTTGGTGACCCTTATGATATGGGACTGCCTATAGACAGTAACCAAAGAATCTTCTACTTGATCTTTTTTTAAATTTTTTTAATTGAAGTACAGTTGATTTACAACGTTGTGTTAATTTCTGCTGTACAGCAAAGTGATTCAGTTATATATGTGCATATATTCTCTTGTTTTTATACAACTGGCTTTTGTAAAATTGGAGTACAGCTACTTTACACTGCTGTGTCAGTTTCTGCTGTACAGCAAAGTGAACCATGTGTATACATATATCTCCTCTTTTCCGGATTTCCTTCCCATTTAAGTCACCACAGAGCACCGAGTAGAGTTTCCTGTGCTATACAATAGGTTCTCATTAGTTATCTATTTTATGCATAGTAGTGTATATATGCATACATTCTTTTTTATATTCTTTTCAATTATGGTGTATCACAGGATATTGAATGCAGTTCCCTGTGCTATACAATAGAACTTTGTTGTTTACCCATTCTATATGTACTAGTTGAATCTGATAACCCCAAACTCCCAATCCATCCCTCCCTGACACCCCCTCTTGGCAACCACTAGTCTGTTCTCTATGTCTGTGAGTCTTTCTGTTTTGTAGATAAGTTCATTTGTGTCTCACTTTAGATTCCACATATAAGTGATATCATATGGTATTTGTCTTTCTCTGTCTGACTTCACTTTACTACTTGATCTTGATTGGTCATTGTGGATCTCGGATTTGAATGACTTTACACTTCCTTTTAATGTTCAGATTGGGAGAATCCTAATCTCTCCTTTTAAATAAATTTACGCTGTGGTTAATGATAGCCTGCATAACGAAGTAAGGATTGAAAATGCATTCAAAGAGAAAGTCCATAATTATGCTGTGAAATACTGCTGTGATAATTTTTAACAATATCTACCCCAATAAAAATATCATCACTCATTTGAATAAATAGATACTTATTGGTGTATACATGTATGTTAATCTACAGTGATAGCACATTATTAACATCATTTCTATAGTAAAATGTTTTCAACTAGCTGGAAAGAGTTAATACTAACAAATAATAGGAAGTTTATCAAATGTTAAATTTTACTGATAGTTTATTTTGAAAAACAAAATAAAGGAGTTCATAGAAGATAACACTAAATATAAAGTGGTGGCAGAAGATGCTAAAATTCTGTGACCTCTTCGGTGCTATTCCTCAATTATAATTTTTGGTTTGATTTTTTAATGTAATAATCTGACTATATATATATATATATAGAGAGAGAGAGAGAGAGAGAGAGAGAAACAATAGATAGAGTTTCCTCTGTAACTCTCACATTCTCAGGACATTTTCAGCAATTACTTTAAAAATGTATGTCTTGGGCTTCCCTGGTGACGCAGTGGTTGAGAGTCCGCCTGCCGATGCAGGGTACGCGGGTTCATGCCCCGGTCCGAGAGGATCCCACATGCCGCGGAGCGGCTGGGCCCGTGGGCCATGGCCGCTGAGCCTGAGCGTCCGGAGCCTGTGCTCCGCAACGGGAGAGGCCACAACAGTGAGAGGTCCATGCACTGCAAAAAAAAAAAAAGTATGTCTTTTACAATTTGACCTCACGAAATGAGATTTGGACATTAACATCTAGATATAATATCAGTGAACATATTTAAATTATGTTGTTAAATATTAATTAAAATATACTATACAATTTAAAAATGTTTACATTGAATGCAGATCAGTCTGGGAAAAATTGAGAATCAAACATTTTAATAATTATGTTTAATCCTTCTTTTCTGTTCCCTTTCTTCATCACATCTAGTTTCAGCACTCACCAATGTGTTCCCAGCCTCTATCTTCTACTGAAAATTATTTTCTAAGAAAAGCTTCTTGGAGTATAGAATGTCTAAGCAAAATCATGAACCGTGAATTGGAAGTTAGCCAGGTACAGATGGCAAGAAGGCATTTAAGCTTAGGGAGCAGCATGTGCAAAGGCACAGAGGTGTAAGAAAGCATGACCTAATCAGGAAAATGCCATTAGTCAGCCTGTCACAACCTAAAATTAAAAAGAAGAAATAGACATTATCTTTATGACAGAGTTAATGACTGTACATTATAACTTACAGCAAACAATACAACTATAGTAAAATGCACTGAGAGTTGAAATTGTAATAGTACCAGTGCTGCAGCTGTTATTGTCGTTTTGTTTGGGGATATATAATTTAAAATCAGGGAGGATTTTAACACATGCATCATTTTGTTGTTATTGTTCTGGGAAGGACACATATAGTTCTCTGGTGGATTGGTTTCTAACCCTGATTCCAAGGCAGCCATGGAATAACGAATATCTTGTTTGTCTGTGTGTGTGTGTGTGTGTGTGTGTGTGTGTGTGTTTTAATGAATCAGATTCCTAATTGGATAGTCATCCTGCCATTCTCCAAGTGCTCTCCCTTACGTCCAGTCAATCTGTACAAAAGTTCTGGAGATATGATCAATCATTCATTAATTTATTAACTTAAACATTTATCTAATATTTACTAGAAGAAGTTCTGGGAACTGTTTTCCTTTTGAGCATGTAATGCTCACTTAACAAGAAAGTGAAGGGCCTACCCTAATGGGGCTTACACTTTAATAGCTTAAATTCTAGTGCTTATGACTGAGATGCCCTTTGTCTCAGTCCTTTTAGGTGTAAAACTTCTGCTTCTTCTTCCATGTGTGTGTGGTACCCAAGAATCTTTGTTAAAGATGGTACATACCACCTCTTTGGCACACTTTCCTAAAATATTGTTATGTGTTCCCATTGCTCAAAGAATTAACAGATATTTCTCTGTCTCTCACTTCATGAGACCATTCTTCTGCATCATGAAGTGCATCAGGGGTACTCTTCATCTTCTTTTCCTCCACACCAGCACCTGCATAATCAAATCAGTCAGTTTAGGTTTCAACGTTAGAGGGGAAGAGTTTTTGACCAAATGTTGCAGCTGCTTCTCACTTTACTATTGGCACCAAAGTAGGAAATTACAAAGCTTCTCAACCTAGCAAAAGAAAACCAAGAAAAAAATACATAAGCTGTTGCAAAATGAATATCCTCCAAAATTATCTTGCCATAATGTAAGATAAATATCTACTTCTTACTTTTAGAGCAGTCCTGAACTGTTGTAACTCTATAATGTAAATTTTTTATATAGTGTATTAACATTCCAATCAGTAAAAGGAAAATGTTAGCGACTATGGAGGAATGATGGGACCCATATGTGATTGATGGGAGTTAATGGTACTTGTCCTCAGTTGTAGATGCCTGCCAGCCATTGTGGGTCAAGATAATGACCACTGTTAAGGAGATGGCAGAGTTCAGGGAAGTGGTGAATCTGTGAGGAAAGAGAGCCACCTGAAGGAGCCAGGACACAGATAGATCTAAACTATTATTTGAGGGCTTTGAAGCGTCTGGGACAGAGTGCACAAACAGCTGGTAGAGATAATAGTGATACACAAAGGATTTAACTATGATATGAACATTACTTTGGGAGTTCCAGTACTTGCCTGTGGAGAGGAAAACTGATGAAATAATACTAGCTATCATTTTCATAGCATGACTGTATGTGAAGCACTATTCTAACCACCATTTCACGTGTATTAATCAATTTAACCCTCACTATGAGGGAGAGATTATTATGTCCAGTTTTCAGTGGAAGGAGATAAAGTACAGATAATTAAGTATTCTACAATATGATTCATAAATGACAGATTCAATAGTCCACCAAACCCAGCAGTCTGGTTCAAGAGTACAGGAGTTTAACCACTAGACTGTCAGGAGGGAGGGACTGCTTGAGATTCACAACTTGGTAAAGATAAAGAGAAAAACATCCGTTGAAAGCTAGGAGCTGGTCTGGTACTCTCAGCTGGGCTATGGTGTTCTTCAGTCAAAAATAAGCAATTTCACAGAATATCGACATCAGATGATATCAATCTGTGACCATGACAGAGTCAAAGAAAATAAGACCACTCTGTAATCTTGAGTAAACAGACAAAATATGAATAATGTCTAAACCACAAAATGACCAGACATACACCTATCCTGGCTAATGAAGTGACTGATGCTTCTTTACTAATTACTGTTTTGCTTCTGTCCAGTCTTCCTTCCATCTAGATGAGGCTAGTAAGAATCAATTACTTCTGCTCTCTGAAAGCATGCAATCAAAGCACAATCCCACTTCTTTAAACTCACCTTAAATTGACCTAACATAAGCCCAAGTTCTCTGATAGATTTTTTCTAACACCCTCATATTGAGACTCCTCATGGTGTGTCTACTTACTCTTGTAACAATCATCAAACCCAACATGTCCAACTACAAGTGCATACCTGTTGGTCTTTGTCTGGAGGAGTTGATAGTAACTTTAAATTGCTATTTGGGTATTCAAAATTAGGACATTTGATACTAACTAGTGAAGAGGAATAGAGTGGTTACAGAGAACCATAAAAAATAAAAATAAAGGAAAAGGGAAAGAAGACATATAGAAGAAGAGGGGTTAGAGACAGAACTGAGAGGGAGTGAGAGAGCAAACAATATAATACTGTTGATTATAGACTTTACAAACCTTTGCTTCCCCAACTTTAATATTGATAACTATGTATTAGAAAACCTGACTTTTAGGCAGGGTGCCATCTCTTCCAGTAACACATTTTAACATTTCTCCCTAATTGCAGAGTGAAAGATATTCAATAAGCAGATAAAATGGGGTGTATTTTGGTGTAGGACATATTTTCTGGAGCCATCCAAATGTCACACAAGCACAGTCAATTCTGCCAACTTATGACACAAGCTTAATAAAATGTAAATTCTAAATAAACATAAATTTAAAAATATATTTTTATCTGTGTTATAAATTGGGTAAGAAAACATCATTTCAGAGGTGGCATAAATAATATAAGAGTTTAGAACCTCACTTTAAAATTGTAATTTATATGCCTATTTCCCAGCAAAATTATGTTTGAAATATCTTAGTTATAGCTCAAGGTTAAAGCATGAAAAAGGCTAATCATTATTAACACATGCATAAATTATATCTATATGACTACTTTCACATTATGTCTTACTGTGGTGCAAGGAAGTATACACCAAAAAAGTTCACAGTTGCTCATTCTTCTTCATCAGGAAACAGTGTTATCACATATCTTACTTGAAAGGAATGACCTTGAGGTTTTCTCCAGCCTAGTTTCTCCAGCGATGAGATCATAAGATCAGCTCATTGTCACCTTAGATAAAAATCAAACTAAAACTCTAATGGAATTTGATCCACTGCAATTTTCATTAGAAATAGTCTTTAATAAATCTTTATACATCCTTGTGCGTTTTTAAAGAGGCAGTGTATTGCCCTTTGTTCTTCCAGTTAAATACATAGGAGGAAGTAAACTGAACTTTTCTAAAAATGCATTGATTACTGATATTACCTATTTCAACAAAAAACACTCCAATTATATCTTAGCTTTTGAAATTGTAGTCTGCTAAAAATAGCCCACATGGGCTGGAAAACAAAACTAAACTAAACCAAATAAACATTAATGGTCAACTCCTCCTTCCTCCGTAGCATTTGAAAGAAACAAATTCCAGGGAATGCAAATTAGATGCTTCTCCATCTACTATGTCATGCAGAGATTTAGAGGCAGAGTGAGAAATAGAACTTTGTTCTTCTGACTCTTGATTCAGTGCTTCTTCTGCCTTTCATGTGTGTCTGTATGCATGTGCTCATACACACATATGCATGTGTTTTGTTGGAATTTTAAACAAAATAACTCAATATGACTGAATATATATGGTTCCTATGGAGTATGATACACACTAAAAATACAAATTTTCCAAGGATAGTTATAAATTATATTCACTTAAATGATTAGGTAAACTCAGGTAGACCTAGAAACCTATATTCAGTTATAAAGCCATGATTTCTGTGAAGACAGAAAACACGGAGTATTAACCTGAAGAGTTTATCTTTTGAGCAATGGTAGATTCTTAATAAGTCAAAAGATGAGTTGAACAGATGTAGGTGGTTAATCAGGAGAGGCAAACAGCAAAGATTTATAATAGATTTTTATTTTACCTAAAGTAAATCTTCTTTTGTTTTATAATCAGTTTAATAGCAAAAAAAAAAAAAAAAGCATTGTCAACAACATTCACATGCTTTTTGCATTTCAATATAGCTGGTACAAAATTCAAATATAATACGAAAAACGGATTTTATAGGGCATTATGGAAAAGTGAGCTGGCAATCTCTTTTGTAGCTCTTTTAAAGTAATAGGTTACTTTTCTCTGACTACTTTAAGAGTTTTTCCCATTATCTTTGATTTTAGGAGGCTCTTCATGTTATTATCTTTCTCCAGTGAGGATCCAATTATCTCCCTCCTATCAGATAATGTAATGCCTACTTACCTTAATGAAACAGGAATTGAGCTGGCTCAAGGGTGGAATGCAGCCCTGGTAAGATTCAGTTTAACTCTAATAGTTGTGTAATCCTCCATGGTTTTCAAAAGAGAACTATGTTTTAGTGAAAGTAAAAGTATGGATTTGTGTGTATATGTACATATGTGTTGCAAAGGGAAGTGAGGGCTAGAATATGAAAGTAGGAAATGAAAGAGTGAAAGAATAATAACTGCATATAAGAAAATAATATTTTAAAATTTAAGTTCCTTCTACAAGGAGGTAATTAATGTCCTTTTTAGTCTTGCCTGACAAGACGTTTCTTAGTTTTACTGTAGGCCCAGTAAACATACAATCAAATTCTAACTATTCTGGATAAAATCTGATCAAGTATAATTTTTAAAAGTATGAGAAAGAATGATACTAATAATTTTATATGGGTAATTGGTATTCTTTCCCAGACTTATAAGAAAATGTTGGCAATTTGTTATTTAAGAACTTTTAGATTTGCAGGATTATAATTTATATTGGTGGTTTTTAAAATAGACTCCCTTGGAATACAAATGTTCTGAAATCGCAATCAAAGCCCCCTTTTATTATTAATGGATAGTAATAAAACTTTCAAAAGTAACAAAAAACGTATATAGATAGTTTTTTTTATTTTAAAATTTGAAAAAAATATGGGAATTTGCTGGTGGTACAGTGGTTAGGACTCAGTGCTTTTGCTGCCAGGGCCCAGGTTTGATCCCTGGTTGGGGAACTAAGATCCTGCAAGCCACACGGTACAGAAAAATAAATAAAGAAAAGAAAAGAAAAATACATTTTATCTTAAAATTCCATTACCTATGTATGCTAGAATCTTAAAAACTTTATATATAACATATTATTAATTTACATACCTAGTTATTTTAACTTTGGTGTAACCATATTTCATAGTGTTAAGATAGGATGACGTACAACTGCTTTCTTAACTGAGGTACTTTATTAACCAATTTGGAACCTACTGACTATTTTTCCTAATTCTTTCACTTTCTTTAGGTAAATCATTATGAACAAGCTCAATTTTGCTTATTCTAACATTATCAAAGAAATTTGTACCCTTTATACATGTATTATACATTAATCCTGCAACAATTGCATTCCTTCAAGGTTTTGCCTTATCCTTAAATGTACTTTCTTCCTCCTGCTTGCATTTGTTCTCTTTCTCTTTCTTTTTCTTTTCCTCATTCTGTAGTTTTCTGGGTCTTTTTAAAATGTCAGTCTGTTCTAGAAAGTTCAAATCTTTTTTTAAATGAAAAGGTTTCATGAAGCTTCTATAGTAAAAATAAATAAATAAATAAGAGAGAAATTCTCAGGAGCTACTTTAAGATATAATTAGTCTAGTTTAATGTTTTGGAGTGCAACAACAGTTTTATACATTTTATTCCATTTGACTCAAAAAGTGTATCAGTGTTACATTTTATTCTTTTCGCCTTGTATTCTTATTTAATTACCAATCAGTGTTCATTTGTGAAACCAGCAGTAAATATATGTTAAACATTTATGACTCTGTTGAAGAGAACTTAGTCCTTATTTATGCTCCTAAGGTCTGTGTTTCAATTTATGCTTCTATCACAAAATGAATCATCAACAAGGAGAGCTCATTTGCCAAAATTAGTGCTTACCAGATAAGAAAATACACAATAGGGCTTCCCTGGTGACGCAGTGGTTGAGAGTCCGCCTGCCAATGCAGGGGACGCGGGTTCGTGCCCCAGTCCGGGAAGATCCCACATGCCGCGGAACGGCTGGGCCCGTGAGCCATGGCCGCTGAGCCTGTGCGTCCGGAGCCTGTGCTCCGCAACGGGAGAGGCCACAACAGTGAGAGGCCCGCGTACTGCAAAAAAAAAAAAAGAAAAGAAAAGAAAATACACAATAACAAGACAGTGCATTACTTGGACATGCTATTTATCTTTATTTTTAAACTTCTCTTTGTGGTAATGATTTTCTTCATTATTTCATACATTTCTAGCTACCAAGCATCATCCTCTCTCATCTTGCATCATTTATTTAAATATTTCAGTTACGCTTTTGAAAGTTTTTTAAAGTACTTGTATCATTTCTCCATGTGTCATTCTGTATGTCTTCAATGTCCCCACCACTGTTAGATAGCATGAAGTATGATAAAAATAAAGCATGGGTTTTCCATTAGGGGAATCTTATTCAAGTGAGAATCAGAGCATTTTCAATGCTTATAAAATATATTAAATGTTGATTTCAAAAACTTAATTAAATGAAAATTTTATTTGTAACTATGACAAATAATCATTTCTGAATGGATATTTGTCAAAATAGTTAGAATGAGTTGTTAATACCAGAATCATAATCATTTTTATTTAAGTAAATGTTTAAAGTTTACCTGAATTTTAAGAAGAGGTGAAGAAAAGTAGACACCTACATTTGGAAGTTAGAGTTAATGCTCCCTTTGTTAGCACAATTTTCTGTATGCAGTTATTTACTTACTCTTTTATTTCAGTTTGGATTCTCTAGATACATTTTCAAAAGTTCATATTATTTCCTATTAAAACTTAGGCAAAAATGTTTTAACTTTTTGAAGCCCAGGTGGTTTAGTAAATGATCCATAAATTATTAAGTTCTATTCAGGAGTATATTGTATTGCATAAAATAAACCTAATAAGGTGGATAATACAGGAAAAAGTGGGTTTTCAATCATTTTTATGAACACATGAAATAAAAGTTTTATATTAATTTAACAGGAAAAATTCTTTCTTTCTGTAACACAGTCATAAAAACTAATTAGTGCATTCAGTGAATGGAGTTGACGCCAATATTTGTGAGAGTTTAGTATTCACAGTAAACAATTTTATTTCTCTTATTATTTTTTTACTACAACAGGGACTTCCCTAGGATCTTTCTTTTTCATGTACAATGTACTGAGGATGATATGAAGTAGAAGTACTATTTGATTATTTTAACTGTTACACTTTCCTTAAAATGTCTTCATTTGTGATAATCTGCCAATATTTGTTAGTAAGAGTTAAATCTATTTATCATCATTTTTTCATATGTTTGTTATGTTTAATTTCATGGGAATAATTGTATGTATGGGATATATATTGTTTACATCTTATTCCCTTGTATATAGAACCACAAATGAGAGGAAGAATAAGATCAATTTATTTTAAGCTGATAAAAATGTACTGCATTAAATCACAGTTTGATATATTTTTTTCAAATCAAAAGTGTATAAAAATAATTTTTACATTTGAAAAATAATTTTTAAGGTTAAATGTTTATTGATGATTCAGGGTTGAGTTAGCTATCATTTATTGAATTCTTAGCAGAGGCCAGACACAATACTCTATGTGGTGTTAGATAAACAGTGTCTTTGACAGGGCAAGTACATACTATTATGCTCACTTTACATACAGTATACTAGAGTTGGGAATGTTATTTTCTTGGGTTCTCAATGTCACAAGCCAAGATTTACACTCAAGGGGTTCAAAAGTCATGCTACATTGTAGTCTGTGCTTGTGCAAACTTGGGTAAAGCTGAATTTTCCCAACCATGTTGTAAATTACTTGAACTTAAGCTATGTAGTTAAATTCTTTCATTTTAATCAAATCCCAATTCTGACTCTTTAGGTATTTGTTTGAGTCCTGATCACTTAATTCTCACTCACATCAAAGGATCAAGAATTATTTTTACCATGTTATTTTATTCTGTACAGTTACTTAGGGAATTTTAAATTTCTATTGTCATGCATATCATACATAGTACCTTTTACATATGTTTTATAATAGTTGAGAAAACAACAATTCAATTAATATCTCATGTTACAATTAATATAATTTGTAAAACAATTCTCACATGTCTAATATGTTGCATTAAAATGAAGGCTTATAGAGATTTCTATGATGACAGCAGTTTAATCCATCCGGTGCCTGTAAGTCAAGTAGGCATGATTTCCAGGGAATAAATAAGGGATGGAAAGAGATAACTAGAATGTTGTTGTCTGCCTTTCTTCCACATAAAACAAGAATCTGGTATCCTGCTTGCGGAATTCCTGGGGCAGGTATTTTAACAACATATCTTAGAAAGAGTTTGGCTTATTCTGATCCCCGATCCAAGAAAGATAAATGGAAACATATATGCATGGACCAAGTCCCCTTGAAACTCAAAGACCAAAACAAATACCCCAAACAGTTGAGGAGAAATTTAAGAGATTGGTGAGTAAGTACACCTTCTCCTGTATCTTCATAAAGAACTGACAACTTTTCTGCTGAAATAAATGACCAGTGGGCTTAGACTATATCTGAAGTGTTTTCTGGGTCCCCTACCAGGTGATCCTCAACTCCTATGAATTCACATCAAATAATACACTCCTGATCCTGGTAATATAGAGAATTTTAAAAAGGAAAAAAAAAATCCTCACTAAAAATGTGTACAATTGAAGAAAAGTTATCATAAATATTATTTTAAATAAGTAAGTAAGTTTAAAAAAAAGTAACTATCACGGGCTGGTAGTACACATGGGACTGAAAAACATAGTCATAAGCAACTTATCTGAAACCAGATTGGCTCTGACTTTATTTAGAGGACCTAAAGTTGTAAGGTCCTGAATAAATAAGAAATACCATAAAATTATTCACAAGCATCATGTTAAAATATTGATTGTCCTATTGTATAAACAAGTGTTTACAAGGTACACATCTAAAATATAAGACAAAAACATTGTAGAAAGATTAAAAAATCTGTCAAAAGTGAATAAAGGTATGGTAACATAGATATATATTTTCACAAATTGAAATATAGCTATTTCAACACACACATATATGTAAATTGAATTGCATGAGGGATTTACAAAGGATAAAACTACCCAAATAGTCATAAGTCATAGGAAGACATGCTCAAGCTCACTAGTAATCAGAAAAATCCCAAATGAAATTCACATACAATAACATTTTACAAATATCAGACTTGCAAAAATTAGTCTGGAAACAAGAATTGCTGTCAGTGAGATGGAACAGTAGGCATTCTCAAACACTGCTGGTCAGAGTATATTTTGGTATAACTACTTTATAGTGCAATTTGACCAGCGATATCTAATAAAGTTGAAATTGTCCATATTCTATAATCCAGAAATTGCCCTTTTAGGTATAATCTCCTGGTGAATCTCTCATAGATGCAGATGCAAATCTAAATTTGTACAGTATTATGGTGAAAAGGTTGAAATTACTGAAAGTGGAATGACATGCATTAACATATATAAGTCTCAGCTTCCATAAAATGTTTGGCATGTTGTGTACAGTGTGATAATACACTCACATTTGCAAATACACACACACGATAAAAAAATAAGCCAAACAAGACTGTATACTGTTTATGATCAGTAGTTGTTTAATAAAATTACTCCACAACACACATAAATGATAAACATCAAATTTAGAAATGATTTTACCTGTGCTTTAGGACAAAAGATGAAGCTTAGACTGGGAACAATTACACATGGTAGAATATTTATTCTATTTTTAAAAGGAAAACCAAGATCTGAAATAAACATGACAAATACTTGAAACTGTGTAATTTTGGTGCAGTTAGTCACTGTATTCGACTTTATAATTTTCAATATACTTTAACATTTTCATAAAGTAAATCATAACATTACAATAGGATCCTGTAACTAAAGAGTTCAAGAAGAATAAATATTAGAAGAGATCTCTAAGAAAATGGAGTCCCTGGTGCCTTCTCCGGGGGAGAACTTGAAAAAATGAAGAAAAAAGCACTCATAATATGTAAGTCCAGTGCACTAAAATGGTTCACTAGCAAGACTTAAATTAGTGGGCTGGGGCTTCCCTGGTGGCGCAGTGGTTGAGACTCCGCCTGCCAATGCAGAGGACACGGGTTCGTGCCCCGGTCCGGGAAGATCCTACATGCCGCGGAACGGCTGGGCCCGTGAGCCATGGTCGCTGAGCCTGCGCGTCCGGAGCCTGTGCTCTGCAACGGGAGAGGCCACAACAGTGAGAGGCCTGCGTACCGCAAAAAAGAAAAAAAAAAAATTAGTGGGCTGGAGAAAAAAGTGGTAAAAATATTTAGAGTCAAAGAAAAAATGAAAACCATGACATTTGAAAAGGTAAGTGATAAACCCAAAGGCTTAACACACACACGCACACACACACACACACACACACATATATATATATGTAAGCAATTCCATCAGTAGACAAGGAAATAGATTACGAAGAGACAAATACTCTGCAAATAATATGACCGGGAGCTGAAGAAAAACTTGAGTCTGCAGGTTGAAAGTCTTCATCTCATGCTATAAGGAATTGATGAGAAAAAGATACAAATCTTGGCAGATCTTAGTAAAATTCTGACCTGGAAAAAATTTAAAGTATAAAATGTCTTACTGCTGTTGGAGAGTCAAGATAAAGTGCCTTACATATTGCTGATGGCTAGGTAACTTGTGGCATTTCTGCAAGGCAATCTGTCATGGTCACTTAAAAATAAGGCACACATACCTGTCTTCTTTCCCAGCAGTCTTGCAGTTGAGAATTTATCACAAAGAATTAAAAAAATACAAATATCTAAGGATGTAAATGAAATGCATTTATTGCAACACTATTTCTTTGGGATCCCAGTAAATCCATCTATAGAGGAAAGATTGAAAAAGTACAGTACATCTACCCAATGGGATATTATGCAACCATTAAAAAGAATTAGTAGGAACATACCAGTTAACTTCAAAGGATTTTTTATGATATATTATTAAGCTGGAAAAAATAAGATAATAATTTTGTGCCATGTATATTTCATATCTAGAAAGCAATTAATGACCAATAACATTCTGCTTTAATATATATGTATGTGACTATGTTTATGTCAAAATATGTTTAAAGGTATTACAAAAATGTATACATACAAAATACCCATATAAGAAAAATGACTAAAAAGTGGAAGGAGGGTACACTTAATGCTAATGTGGGTTGTAATGCATTTTGAGAACAAGAAAGTTTGAATAAATGGCAATTACAGGGCTTCCCTGGTGGCGCAGTGGTTGAGAGTCCGCCTGCCGATGCAGGGGACACGGGTTCGTGCCCCGGTCTGGGAGGATCCCACATGCCGCGGAGTGGCTGGGCCCGTGAGCCATGGCCACTGAGCCTGTGCGTGCGGAGCCTGTGCTCCACAACGGGAGAGGCCACAACAGTGAGAGGCCCGCGTACCGCAAAAAAAAAAAAAAAAAAAAAAAGGCAATTACAGAGGGAAAAAGTGACGTTAGAAAGAAAATATGCATGATATGATACTTTCAATGTATAATTGTATATGTGTGTATAAATCCAGAAATATTATGTAAATAATATAAATAATAGTTAATATTTATACAACTATGTGTCTAAATGAAGGAATCTGAGGAAAATAAATTTAGATATAAATCTATTGCCTCTAAAGGGTATTGAACAAAGTAGATTGTACAAATAGTGGTTTTATCTCAATAAAATGAGAAATAAAAAATAACAAATACCCAACTGATGAATATCATGATTGTATATATTTTCATTAGCAAGGACGCACTCAGGCTAAAAACATGAGTTACTGCCAGGTAAGATAAGTTGGACCAGAGATGAGTGGTTAGCTCTGTCGTTATTCAACTTGTTATTAGGTTGTCAAGTATTGAAATAACAATGTATCCCTTCTGTAATTTGAAAAACCTTATATAAAATAATTAAAATTATTCAACAAATCATTTGAAGAGCTTTAATCTAAATGTTATCAAATTCCATTGCAAAAAATGAGTTTATACTTAATTCTATTTAATTCAATAAAAATATGGATATTACAGGTGCAGAATCCTATGAGGCCTTAGGGCACAATTATTCCATATTCAAGTTTTAGAGTTAAAGAGGCTGCGGTCAAATCCTGCTTTGGCACCCATCTAATCTGGGAAAATTCCCTAAAGGTCATGCACCAGTTCCCTTGTCTACAAAGTGCAAATAATAGTAGGAAAAATGAGGATAATAGTAGATAACTAAATTTCTGAAAATAACACACATGAAGCTCTCAAACAGCCTGACATACATTAAATTCCAAATATAGGTTAATTATTATAATTAAGAAGGAAAAAACCTGCAGTGGGAATTTAAAAAATGGATAACTAAAACAAACTCAGTGAATAGTACATGTGTGCTACAAAGATTTACAAATGTCCTCTCTAGGATTTTCACGACAGGTTTGCCACCTCAAATGTATGTGTCATTAATATCCTTCCATAAGAAAAAAATACAGAAAGGCTGAGTGATTTAGCCATTGTCAAGCAGATTATCTACCTGAAAATTTAGATTTTCTAATTCTTGGCCCAGTGACCATGCACTTGGGACATTTTAAAAACCCTTTTAAAAAGTTACATTAACAGATATATTTTGAATATATATTATAAAGTGTCTTCTACACGTTTAAATAAGGCAGTTTAAAAAATGAATTTGGACATTAATTTCAAAAATTCATGGTATGAATATTTCTAAATGAATTATATATTTATAGTTTATCCTTTGCTCGTGGTAGTTAGCAGTTTTATACCTATAATTTTTATTGAATGATTTTATTGATTTTTTTATATTTATAATCTTCATAAATATACATTATCTTCAAATATTGGCTGTAATAGTAAGTTGGCAAAACAGTTCGGTAACAATTGAGAAAGTAAATATATATTTGGCTTTGTTCATGGTTTTATCTTATCTAGATAAGACAAATACAATCTGATTTAATACTTATTCTTGTATAAATCTACTCTGGTTATACAGAAGAGGTCGGGGTCTTTTCCCATGCCCCTAGCTGCCCTTCTGTGGCTGCTCTGGCTTTCTTGTGTCTTAATCCCCATGGCACTTAAACCTCTGATATAGATTCTACCTCTGTTAGAATCTAATTATAAACTGACTTGTGGGGTTTTATACTTGTATGTAAAGCATTTTATCTTCTTAATTAGATAGTAAAATCATTAAAATCAGGAATTATTTCTTTTACTTCCTTTAGATCTCCCTAGTTTGGAACACATAATATGACAAAATAGTTTTTATTTTATGACTTAACCAGAAAAGAATCATCCTTTAGAAGCATACATTCTAATTAAATACAAAACTGGTGCTGGTGTTATAACTACGTCTAGAAAATGTCCTTTTTTTTTTCTTGCATTTAGAGAAAAAAACTACTAAATATTCAGGAAATAGTTTTAGGGTTTTTAAATCAAGTGTGGTTAACATAAAGATATTGGAAAAATTAGAATTTCACAGCATGCCCTAGTCTCAAAATACTAGGAAGAAAAAAAGAGATTCTTAAACTTAAAATTAAATACATATGGACTTTGGGGGTGTGTATCAATTTTCTATTTGGTTCGCAGTCACTAAAAATAAGGATTTTATCTAAATCTAAGGAAAAATATTACACTTCGAGCTCTCTCCACTCTTTTCTTATACCAGCTAGCCTGGCATAATTAGAGGCACAATTTCAGCATGAACAGATAAGCTGAAACTGTCTTTATCATGAGTGGTTTTGGTGACACTATGATTAGTATAGTTTACCAATCTCATGAGCACAACAGCTCTGAAATTACTTATAAATGGATATTTTAGAAAATCCCTTTCTCTGGACATACATGGGAGTCAGGGGACTGCATCATAGAGTTCTATTGATGTTAGGTAGCACTGTATGGTCTGTTATTTTCTTTGTCACTCTCTTTCTCAAAATGGGGAGCTTTGCCCCATCCAATCTTAATCTTGAAAAAAAAATAAATATAAGAATAGTAGCTGACATGTTTTTAGTATTTGCCATTTTCAAAATGCCTTGTATGTGTTAAATGAACTAGCCATGTTACTATCCCTCTACTTGCATACTAGGTCTCATCATTTAGAATATCTCTCAAGTAAGACTCCCTTCTGTTTCTACATCAATCTTTCTTTCTCTAATACATTATCACATGAGAATATGAATATGTTAGCTTTCTCTTCAAAAGTATAGTTTTCTTGAGCCCATTAACCTCTATATCTATGGGCATATTTCTCTCCTACCCTTGACAACAAAATGCCTTAACAAGATATAGATAGATGATAGATGATAGATAGATAGATAGATAGATAGACCACACGTCTCCCTTTTTCTCTTTTTGCTCAAATGCTCTTCATTTTATCTTTAAAAATAATGGACAAGTTTCTTTTCTTAACTAAACTCTCATCAGCATTTTACATGTTTGTTCACATCCTTATCCTTGATGCACATTTTTCACTTGGCTTCTGGGACACTACCGTCTACTGGTTTGCCTCCTGCCCATCTGTTTGCTTCTTCTCAGTGTCTTTTGTTAGTTCCTCCTCCTCATCTTTCAGATCAATAAATGTTAGTGAACCCCAAGGCTCTTCTCATTTTACACTCATTATTTTGTAATCTCTTCCAGACTTGTGGCTTTAATAACACATATAAGCTCTCAATATTATTCCCAGATCAGGTCTTTCTTAAAAATCTGGGCTGATTCTCTATGGATTTGATGACCAGCAACAAAAAGATGGAAAGGAAGATGTGATAGTGGAAGAGTGAACTACATTTGCAGCGTCAGTCCTCTGTTTATCTCTACCAGCCCTGTCTCATCACTCTTACACTTGTCCACCCCATTCTGGATGTCTTTAAGAGTACAGTTCAGAACCTTTGCAAAGGCTATTCCTTTCCATATCATGTTCTCTGTCCTCTACCACCACTAACCCATACCTGGGTCTTTCAGGTCACTTCCACTAGACCTTTAAAAAAAGCTTTCTCTGATCACACTAAATAGTTCTATGTTATTCTGTCATTATAGCAATATCATTTCATCATTGTATCACAATGTGTTTTCATACATTTATTTATTTCCTTATTTGATTTGTTTTTCTACCTCAGTAGGGTACAAGTTCAGGGAGATCAGAACACATGACAGCTTTATTTACCAAGTACACCCAGTTCTTGGAATACAGTAAATGGTTAAAAAGTATTTGTTTACTGTCTGAATAAACATGAACATAGAGACATGGATAAAATAGTGTTTTTAGGTTTAAAAAAAAAAAACAGAAGAGAGTCTAAATGAGGTAATAGGAAACCAAGAGAATGTGGTGTTATGGAATCTAAAAGAAAAGTTTTATGAGGGACCAAGCTGTCAAAAGTGACACATGTTGCATAGGTAAAGAAATGCAAAAATTGAAATGTCCAAAGACTATTATGGCAATGAAAGTGCCACTTTCAAGGCAGTACTTTCAGTTTTCATATTCCAGGGTGTTGAGAAGTTAATGAAAGATAATGAAATGTAGAAAGAAATTGACTATACACAACTCTTCAAGGTTTTTTGTTTTTGCTTTTGTTGTTGTTTTTTGGCATATGAAGATGAGGAGCAAACTCGAGCAGACAGAGCAATAGCTGGAAAGGGATGTGGTGATCACACAGGTTTTGTTCTGTTTAATTGTTTTAAGGTAATATGTACTAACACCATTATTGTTCTGAGCTTGATTTATTCCCATCTGGGTAGAATTGTAACCAACCAGGGGGAGGAAGAAAGCAATTCCATAATAACTAATATTTAATTTTATATTTCAAATAATAACATGATTATAAAATATTGTAGGTAGAATATCATATTTCAAATACTTACATTTTGCCAGAAAATTGTATATAGAAGTTTATTTAAGCCTTTAGCTTATAACAGGTCTTTAGAAAAGATTTTTCAGTTATGTTAGTTATTATCAATACTTGGTTTTAATATTAATATGGAAAATTTAAAGTTTTATCCCTACTTATCTTTAAGCAATGTCCAAAAGGGCTCTTCTAATTTCTTATCCTAAAATATGTGACATGAGAAATGAGGTTTGCTAACTCTCAAATCCAGAATCACAAAACAAAATATAGATAGAGGTTGAGAGAAAATAGTTTAATAACTGGCACAATTGCACATTTTATTTTTTTCTTATCTTATTGCATGAACTAAAGTCTCCAGAACAATATAAAATAGAAAAGATCATAGCTAACCTCAGTAGTTCTTGTGCAGAAGGGCATATTTTTCAATATTTCACAATTATATATGATGTTTACTCTAGGTTTTAAGTAGATATCCTTTATCTGCTTCTTTCTGCTCTACTTTGTAAAATTATTTTTTATTAAACCATATTTTGTGCAGACTTTATTAATTTACTTTTGTATTTCATAAAAAATGTATGTTTTACTTTTCTCCAAATTTTGTTGAAGTAGTGAACTACATGGAATTTCATACATTAATCAAAATGTACATTGCAGAAATAAATACAAGTTGATTGTGAGGCATTATACTTATGTATTGCTGGATTTAATTTGCTAACATTTTGTTTAAATATTTACATTTATATTCATGAGAATGACTATCTGGAAATTTCCTTTTTTAAAAAATAATGTCTTGTCAGGTTTTGAGATCAATCTATGCTAATATCATAAAGCAATTTAAGAAAATATCTTTCTTTATTCTCTTAAAAACTGTGTGCACAAAGGTGCTATTTCTTCCTTAAATTATTAGACTAATTCAAAAGTCAAGACATCTGGAAAGTGAATTTTATTTGTGGGAAGTTTTTAATCATGGTTCAATTTTTTTCATCTAGATTTATTGAGATATACTACAGCACTTTATAAACTTAAGGTGTAAACCATAATGATTTAACTTGTATATATCATGGGTTCAATTTTTAATAAGTACATGGTCAATTCTAAAAACTTTTATATGTATGTTGGGTTTGTATATTTTAAAGGTGTATATTAAAACTAAATTTCATAAAGTTATTAGGCTTATTAGTACAAAGGTTTTATACTATCCTGTTATTTTTTTCTTAACGGTTAAATTTTTTAGTAATGTTCCTTTTTCATTCCTGATATTGATTATTTTTACTTCCTCTTTTTTTTTCCTTGATAGTCTTTTTTGAGGATTTTATCAATTTTATTAGTTTCTTTCTAAGAACGAACTTTTGTTTTCTGGATTCTGTTTTTTTGTTCCCAATTGATTATTTAATTTATGCTGCTATTATCATTCTTATTGTTCTTATTTTTCTTTCTTTGGAGTTAACTCTTCATTTTTGTGATAAATTGAGATATATAATTAGATTACTACCTTTTCAACCCTTTCTTATTTCTAATGTTTTAAGGACTATACATTTTCCTACAAGCACTGCTTTATCGGCATCCATGAATTTTGATATACCATATTAGACTATCATAGAATCTAAAATATTTTCTAATTTCCATCGTGGTTATTTATTTGTATGATGCATTTTTAGAGGATTGACTAATTTTCAACATTTTTATCTTAGTTCCACTCTGATCAGAGAAAATCCTGGGGCTGATTTGAAGGGGTGTTTTATTCCTTGTAAGAGTCATTCTTTTGCCCTTCTTATTACTATTTGGCAGCATTCCAAAGTGCCATCTGAAGACCTGCGATATGTTCCCAAATTTCCCTTCACCTTGGTAGGCCCTGGGCTACAACTTTTGGATCTCCGAACCCGTGAGACCATGAAATGTTCTACTCAGCTTCTTCACAGCTTTCAAATTGTCAAATGAATCAATTGAAAAGCAGGTTAATGTCAAGCTCATTTTTCTTAGTTTCTTTTCTCTCTGAGATCTTGGCATGCAAGTCCTCACTGCCTTCTAACAATTGTTGTTGTTATTAATGTCATCCAGAAATAGGGTTGATCTAAAGCATTGCCAAAATTTGATAAGTGACAAATCTGCATTTTTAAACACTGCTCTCAATTTCAAGATTATCTTTTTCATTTAATTTGAACACAAAATTGGAACCATTTATATCTAATAAACATGGGATTTGAAAACAAGTGTTCAAAATTTTAATAGTAATAATGTATTATCTGCTACGTTTTCATTTATTTTAATGAGATTACAAGGGCAAAATATTTCATTAATTGGATACAAAAATTCTTAATAGACAAAGATGTCTATATTCCTGGAGTGAGTGGACCACTATGTAATAACTCAAATCTTATTTTATCAGCTTACATAGGACAAAACAATGTTTCCCAGGGAAAAAGTCATATCAGAGTATTAGTAATTAACATATAAAACATCAGCATAGGGGCTTCCCTGGTGGTGCAGTGGTTGAGAGTCTGCCTGCCAATGCAGGGGACATGGGTTCGTGCCCCGGTCCGGGGGGGATCCCACATGCCACAGAGAAGCTGGGCCTGTGAGCCATGGCCACTAAGCCTGTGCATCCGGAGCCTGTGCTCCACAGGCTGTGCTCCACAGCAGGAGAGGCCACAACAGTGAGAGGTCCGTGTACCGCAAAAAAAAAAAAAAAAAAAGTCCATGTAAAAGTTTTTAAATTGGGAGTAAAACTATACCAAATCAAACTAATGGTAGCAGGAATATTAATTTTAAAATCCCCAGATAAATTTAATCTTAGCCAGAAAAAAAGAGTATGTGCTTTCAAATATAATTTCACTAAAACTTGCACTTGAAATCTCACAGGCATATTTTTATAAAATGAAACCAAAACTTGTTTACTTTAAAACTTAGGGATTATTTTTACATGTTGTTTCAAATGTTAGATTTAATTGGCTATTTCTAAAATAAACTGTATTGATTCCTAGTATTATTAGAAGCTAGCATATTAATTTAAAATTCTTAAAAATTAGAAATAAATTATACACCCATCATTTAATAAAGTTAAGTATACTTACTTATTTTAGGTAATAAGTGAGGAAACAAATAAATATAATGCATATTAAACACCCAGTATATGCTGCATAATGTTCTAAGCACTTTTAATTTTACTAGCATTTGATTTATGTTGCCTTGACTGCATTCTCCTACACCTCAGAAGAGTTATTGCACAGATTGAGAATTTCCTGGCCACACCAGGTATAATTCCTGGCTTATTCCTGTAAAGAAAAGTGTTAACAATAAGAGGGAGATATAAAGGTTCATTACCTATTTTTCCTACCTGTGTTTACTGCACCTCTTTCCTTATATCCATGAAAAATTATTACAAATCAGCTAATAGCAAAAAAAAAACTTTTCATAATATCTTGGGAACTATTTGTAAATTCAAACATGTACAGTACATACCTGCTGTGTGAAAATAAGTGCAGACACTGCTTATCGCAAAGACAGCAAAACTATCTGTACCTCATCAGGAAGAAATTATATATCTGCCAGATAAGACAGGATTTGAATAAATATATACATTAATAGGATTGAAATCATATTAAGCATCTTTTCCAACCACAATAGAATAAAACTAGAAATTAACTACAGAAGAAAACTGGAAAATTCACAACTATATTGAGATAAAATAACATGCTACTGAATAACCAATATATCAAAGAAGAAATCAAAAGACAAATTTTAAAAATGCCTTGAGAAAGATAAAAATGTAACATACCAAAATTTATGGGATGCAGCAAAAGAAGTTCTAAAAGGAAAGTTTATTGTGATAAATGCCTATCTCAAGAAATAAGAAAAGTTTCAAATAAACAACCTAATTTTATATCTCAAGTAACTAGAAAAAGAAGAACAAATGAAGCCCAAAATTAGTGGGTGAAAAGAAATAACAAAGATTAGAGCAGAAATAAATGAGACTAAAAATACAATAGAAAAGGTCAATGAAATTAAGAGCTGGTTCTTTGAAAAGATAAGCAAAATTGACAAGATTTTGGCTAGACTCATCAAGAAGAAAAGAGAAGGGATTCAAATAAATAAAATCAGAAGAGGAGATATTACAACTGATAACACAAGAATACAAGGATCATAAGACACTTCTATGAACAATTGTATACCAACAAATTGGACATCCTAGAATAAGTGGAAAATTTATAGAAACACGCAACCTACCAAAACTGTGTCACGAGTAAATAGAAAATATGAACAGATGGAATACCAGCAAAGAGATTGAATCTGTAATCAAAAACCTCCAAAAAACAAAATCTGGAGCAAAAATCTAGGACTAGAGGGCTTCTCAGTGAATTCTACTAAACATTCAAAGAATTAATATCAATCCTTCTCAAACTTTTCCAAAAAGTAAAAGAAGGGGAAATATTTCCAAACACATTTTATGAAGCCATCATTACTCTGATACTGAAACCAGACAAGGGTGCCAAAAAAAGATAATTATAGGCCAATATCCTTGATGAACATAGATGCAAAAATCTTCAACAAAATATCAGCAAGCTAAATTCAACAATACATTAAATGGATCATACACCTTAATCAAGTGGGATTTATCCCAAGGATTCAAGGATGGTCCAGTATCTTCAAATCAATCAATGTGACACAACACACTAACAAATTTAAGAATAAAAATTATATGATCATCTCAGTAGATGCAGAAAAACAAAATTCCACATTAATTTATTATAAAAACTCTCAACAAAGTGAGTCTAGAGATATAATAAAAGATATATATATATATATATATATATATATATATGGCAAGCCTACAGCTAATATCATACACAATGGTGAAAAGCTGAAAATTTTCTTTTAAGATCAGGAATAAGACAAGGATGTCTACCCTAACCACTTTGATTAAATATAGTACTGGAAGTCCTAGACAGAGCAATTAGGCAATAAAAAGAAATTTAAAAATTCACATTGGAAATAAGGAAGTAAAACTGTCACTACCTGCAGGTGACATAAGACTATAAATAGAAAACCCTAAAGACTCTATCAAAAAACTGTTAGAACTAATAAACAAATTCAGCAAATTTGCAGGATGCAAAACCAATACACAAAATTCTGTTACATTTTTTATACCAATAATGAACTATAAGAAAAGAATTTAAGAAAACAATCCCATTAACAATTGCATCAAAATGAAAATGCATAGGAATAAATTTAACCAAGGAGGTGAACGTACTGTATATTGAAAACTACAAGACATTAAGGAAAGAAATTGAAGAAGACCCAGATAAATGGAAAGATACTCCATGCTCATGGATTGGAAGAATTAGTAGTGTTAAAATGTCCATACTACCCAAAGCAACTCAGAGATTCAATGCCACCCTTAACAAAATTCCAAATATACTTTTCACAGAAATAGAATAAAGAATATGAAAATTTGTATGGGCCCACAAAAGACTCTGAATTGCCAAAGAAATCTTGAGACGATAAAGCTGAAGGCAAGAGACACCCTAATTTGAAACTGCATTGCAAAGCTATAGAAATTCAAACAGTATGGTATTGGCATAAAGACAAACACATAGATTAATGGACAGAATAGAAAGCTCAGAAATAAATCTTCTCATACATGGTCAATTAATTTATGACAAAGGAGCCAACAATATACAATGGGAAAAGACAGTCTCTTCCAAAAAAGGTGTTGAGAAAATTGAACAGCCACATGCAAAAGAATGAAACTGGATCACTATCTTACATAATATGTAAAAAATTAACTCATATGGATTATAGACTTGAGATAAGACTTGAACTTATAAAACTTCTAGAAGAAAACATAGGCAGTAATTATTCAACATATGTCTTGGTGATGATTTTTTTTAATTGAAGTGTAACTGATTTACAGTATTATATTAGATTCAGGTGTACAGCATAAAAATTCAGTAGTTTTACAGATTGTATTTCATTAAATGTTATTTTAAGATAATGGCTATAATTCCCTGTGTTTTTCAATATATCTCTGTTGCTTATATATTTTACATATAGTAGTTTGTATCTTTTAAAACCATACCCCTAACTTGCCCTTTCCCCCCATTCCTTTCCCAACTGGTAACCATTAATTTGTTTTCTATATCTGTGAGTCTGTTTCTGTTTTGCTATATACATTTGTTTGTACTATGTTTTTGATTCCACATATAAGTGATATCATACAGTATTTGTCTTTCTCTGTCTGACACTTCACTAAGCATAATGTTCTCTAGGTCTACCCATATTGCTGCAAAAGGCAAAATTTTATTCTTTTCTTATGGCTGAGTAATAGTCCATTGTGTGTGTGTGTGTGTGTGTGTGTGTGTGTGTGTGTATAGATATACACCACAACTTCTTATCAATTTATCTGTTTAACGGTACTTGTGGACATTTGGGTTGCTTCCATGTCTTGGTTATTATGAATAGTGCTGCTATAAACATTGGGGTGCATGCATCTTCAAATTAATGTTTCCATTTTTTCTGGATATATGTCCAGGAGTGGTATTGGTGGATCAAAAGGTAGTTCTATTTTGCCTTTTTTGAGGAACATCCATACTGTTTTCCACAGTAACTGCACCAATTTACATACACACAAGCAGTGTACAAGGGTTCCCTTTTCTTCACATCCTGTCCAACACTTGTTATTTGTAGACTTTTTGATGATAGCCATTCCGACGGGCATAAGGTGATAGCTCATTATTGTTTTGATTTGCATTTCTCTAATAATGTAAATAATTAGCTATGCTGAGCATCTTTTTCATGTGCCTGTTAGCCATCTCTATGTCTTCTTTGGAAATATATCTGTTCAGGTCTTCTGCCCATTTTTTGACTGGGTTGTTTGTTTTTTTGATATTGAGTTGTATGAGCTGTTTATATATTTTGGATATTAACCCGTTGTCAGTCCTATCATTTGCAAATATTTTCTTCCATTGCATAGGTTGTCTTGTTGTTTTGTTGATGATTTCCTTTACTGTGCAAAATTTTAGGTTTAATTGGATCCCATTTGTTTATTTTTGCTTTTAGTTATTTTGCTTTTGGGGACAGATCCAAAAAAATATTGCTGCAATTAATGTGTAAGACTGTTCTGCTTGTGTTTTCTTCTAGGAGTTTTATGGTTTCAGGTCTTACATTTAGATTTTTAATCCATTTTGAGTATACTCTTTATATGGTGTGAGAAAATATTCAAACCTCATTGTTTTACATGTAGCTGTCCAGTTTTCCTAGCTCAACTTATTAAAGAGACTGTCTTTTCTCCATTGTATATTCTTGCCTCCACTGTCATAGATTAATTGACCATAGGTGAGAGGGTTTATTTCTGGGCTCTCTGTTCTGTTCCATTGATCCATGTGTCTGTTTTTGTACCAATACCATGATGATTTGATTACTATAGCTTTGTAGTGTAGCCTGAAGTCCAGAAGGGTAATACTTCCAGCTTTGTTCTTTTTCCTCAAGATTGTTTTGGCAATAATTTTTTGAATCTGACCCCAAAAGTAAAAGTAACAAAAGCAAAAATATACAACTGGAACTATATTAAACTAAAAAGCTTCTGCACAGCAAAAGAAACCATCAAGAAAATAAACAGGTAACCTACTGAATGCGGAAATTAATTGTAAATCATGTATCTGTTAAGGGGTTAATATCCAAAATATACAAAGAAGCCATGCAACTCAGTAACAGAAAACCCAAACAATCCAATTAAAAAATGATCAGAAAATCTGAATAGACATTTTTCCAAAGACATATAGATAGCCAACTAGTACATGAAAAGATGCTCAACCTCATTAATCATCAGGGAAAGGCAAATCATAATGAGATATCACCTCAAACCTGTTAGAAAGGTGATTATCAAAAAGTCAATAAATTAAATTGATGAAACCATTATGAAAAACAGTTTTGATGTTCCTCAAAAAGTTAAAAATAGAGATATCATATAATCCAGCAATTCCATTTCTGGGTATTTATCCAAAGAAAATGAAAACACTAATCCAAAAAGAGATATATACTCCCATGTTCACTGCAATACTATTTACAATAGCCAAGATATGGAAACAACCTAAGTGTCCACTGATAGTTGGGTGGATAAGGAAGATGCGGTAGATAGATAGATAGATAGATGTATATATATATATATATATATATATACACACAATGGAAGATTATTTATACATAAAAAAGAATAAAATTTGCCATTCTTGACAACATGGGTGACCCTCAAGGGCATTATGCTAAGTGAAGTAAGCCAGAAAGAGAAAGATAAACACCAGATTATCTCTCTTATATGTGGAATCTAAAAAAAAAAAATCAAACTCATGGATACAGAGAGTAAATTGATAGTTGTGAGAAGCAGGGGGTAACAGGGTGGGAGAAATGACTGAACTGCTTTTTTATAGTTTAATAAATTGAATAAAAAAATTTTTGAGAAAGACTATACAGAGATTGTAGTTAATGTAAACATTGGGAAAAATATCTTTGTATGAGTTTGCTTTGACATAACTAAGAATGTAGCCACTTTCAAAACAGGCAAAAGCTGTTTTACTCTTTTATGAAGTGATTCTCAATATTATACTGGAAATGTACTAAACCAAACAAGAGTATTCTTTAGTCAGCTAGAAAATTACTTACAATTTCTTTCTAGCCTTATTTGTAAGCTTTATCTCTCACTACTAACATCGTTTTTATGCCTCCTTAAAACAAGAAATTGTGTGTGTGTGTGTGTGTGTGTGTGTACACGTGTGAACTAACAGGAAGAGAGTAAAGGAAACACATTTTTTTTCCAATTCCCTAAATTATTTATTCCTGTGAATGTTTAGGAGAAAACATTTTGGAAATTTTTATAACTAAAGTGTTGCAATCAATTGTGGCACAAAGATCCTAGGTATAATTTTGATAGCATTTTATTTCTTATCATTCAGTCCTCCACCAAGACACAGGGAGATACTTTTCTTTTGAAAATAGCCTCTAATTTCATCAGGTTGTTATCACTCTGGGTATCACACACCAAAATGAATCTGATTTGTTCAGAAAATATTTACTACACACCAACTCTATACTAGGCAGTACTCTAGGCCAACACAGTCTAATAGAACATTCTTCATGTTCTGTCCAATTTTTAGGTAATCCATGGATGGCTATTGGGCACTTGAAATGAGATTAATAGGACCAAGAAACTGAATTTTAATTGTATTGATTTTTAATAATTTAAATGTTAATTTTAATAGCTATGTGTGGCTACTGGCTATCATGTTGGAGAGTGCAGTTTTTGGCAGTGAGATTTCAATAGTGAACAAAGAGACAAGATTCTAGCTTGCAGGTAGCCCCAATTCTAGTAGAATCAATCAGGCAACAAGTACATAAACTAATGAATATGTTAGATGATACACTCAGGAATTGGAGTGTGTGCTATTTTAAAGAGAATAGATAGGGTGAAATTTGAGCAAACACTTGGAGCATATAAGAGAGTTATGCTGATATATTAGGTTGGTCAAAAAGTTCATTTGGGTTTTTCTGTAAGATGTTATGGAAAAACCCAAACAAACTTTTTGGCCAATCAAATATTTGGGAAGAGCATTTAAGGTAGAGGGAACCGAAAGTTCAAAAGCCTTAAAGTGGGAGTGTTTTTCACATATTTGAAAAATAGCCAGGAGGCCACTCTGGTTGGAGAAGAGACGAGTGGTTAGTTACAGAAGTTTAGGTAGACCACACCTTTCAGGACCTTATGAGCTCTGTTAATAACTTTGATTTTTACAGTATGTGAAAAGGAAGCCACTGGAGTGTTTTTAGCAGAGAAATGGCATAATATGAGTTCTGTACTGAAAAAATATATAGCAATCATAATATATAATTAAATCATAGCAAAAATCACAGCATAAAAAAATCATGTGCTAAATGTGTTGTAATTTCTAGATACAGGACAAAGTTCCTTCATATGGGATGTAGTAAGTTCCCATTTGTCCTTAATTGTAGAAGAAAGGTTTTCCTCTTTTCCTTCCCAATATCTCACACACATAGCATTGGGCTGTACCGTGCAGGCCTGCAAGCCCTGTACTTGCCCAGCCTCAAGACCAAAGAAAAAGCCTAGAGTCAGTGACAGAGACATCAAAAATTTAATAGATGGAAGATCTTACACAGCTGAAATGAAAGGGTCCTGGAGCGACATCTCATTGCCTGACGGATGGCAGGCAGAACATGGCAGCAGCAGACTTTGCTGGGTGGGTGGGTGTGGGGGTCAGGTAGACTACAAGCTATAGGGAGAATTGACATCAGATTGACTCATCAGTTACCAGGGAAACCATCAGAAGGGCATGGCCCTTTTAGCCCCTTGGGCTAAGTACCTTCATGGGGCAGAAGTCTTCCCTTTGTTAAACTATCAAATGATAGCCATTCTGATTTAAAAATTAATATAATCATTAGCTGGAGAAGGGGTGGGGGGCAAGTGTATAGGTGATTACTGATTAGGCTCCATAAAGCCTAATTAAAGGGGAAGGTCAGAAGGTCAGTCATGTGAGTAGAGTGTGAAGAGTCATGTGAGTAGAGTAGAGGTGAAGCAGGGACTGGTTGAGCAGAGGATGTACAGAGAGAAAGCAAGCAGCCATCTCAGGTGGCCTGATCATACACATGGCAAAATTTTTTTAAACTTATATAATACACAAATATTTTACTCTAATTTTTTGTAGGAAATTTTGAAAATAGAAATTATAATAATTTGGAAGTCCTAAATTTCTTGAGAAAATAATCTACACTTTCTTTTTCTATTTCCTATTTCCAATCATCTCTTTAACCATGGCAGAGTGACTTCTCAGAAACTGTTGTCATCCATGTTACCATGACTTTCTAGCTAAATCTAGCACATTTATTTCTTTATCTTACTTGATCTTTTGGCATCATCTGGCACTGCTAGCCCTGATGTTCCACCTGTGATGCACTTTGATTTTGGCTTCTGAGATAAAACACCATTCTGGATTTCCTCCAAAAGCCTCTAGCTGTTCACTAACAATCTCCTTTGTAAAGTCCTGTTCTTGTTCTCATCCCTTTAAAACTGAAATTCTTTGGCTTTCTGTATTGTGACCCTTACTCTTCTCAGTCACACAATTTCCCCGGAATATTTCTGGAATATTTCATTCCATAGGTTTGATCTCCGGTAGCTGTGGGGTGGCTGCAGCATGTGGCAGCTTGAAGTAGGACCTCAGTTCCCCAACCAGGGATTGAACCAGGGCCATGGTGGTGAAAACACCAAATATTAACCATTACAACACCAGGAGCTAGTGGCTAGGAGCAGAACACTGGCTCTTGTTTGTTTTGAAGAAAGAATTCAGCAAAGAGATGAAAAGTAATGAGGAAAGTAAGGTGTTTATTAGGAGAGGAGATACATGTGGAGAAAGCACAGCTGGACTGAGAAAGAGAATTACTTATATGGGGGCAGTTCTTCCAGGTTTCCTCTGGTCAATTATCTTGCTATGTCTGTCTTTGAGTTCATATTTGGTCTGGCCCAGGGGCCTCCCCTGTGTGTGCATGCATCTTTTAGCCAAGATGGATTCCAGAGCAAGGGTCTCTGGGAAGTTAGCAAAACATATTATGGTCTAGCACCCCCTCCCCTGAGAATCCTTTCTGCCTATGCATAGCTTCGGGGGGGGGGGTTCCTTGACCCCAAGAATGAGAAATATGTGGTCTCCTTATATCTTTTACCTAAGAAGGGCTTAGCCCTCCTTGTTCCTGATGTTCCCATTATCTTGTAGGTCCACAGGAGACAAAGTCTAGCTGCTTACCCTGTTCCTGTTATTATCTTTATTTTCAAAGTTTAAACAAGAGGCTAGTTGTAAATGTCTAACCTGGGGTCTACCTCCTGCCTCAGGTTTAGTTGATACTTCTGAACCAGAGACTTACAAATCTAAATTTCACTTCCACTCATGCTTCAGTGTTGCCTAAAATGCATATCCTTCAAAAAATACAGTTTTAATCCACTCACATGTTTTTTATCAAAGTGAATAGCACTAATATATATACAATCGTTGAGTCTAAAACTTAAGGTTCCTAAGCTCTAACAAGCTTCCTAATTACTAATTGTGTCTTCATTATATGTTGTATGCATCATACTTTGGAGTAATTATAGTTTTAGAGAATATGAGTCACAGACTTCAAAAAGAGGTGTGAAAGTCCCATATTTGTCTCTAAAATATTATACAATTTGATTTAATTTATAATCAGTTCCCTTCAAACAGGATGGTGGAAAATATTCTTGTGTTTGCCTCCCTGCTTCCACTGAAATTAAGATTATTTTGTGGGAGAAAGCAGACCTCTCTACTGCCATGGATTTTGCAGGATACATCAGGTCTTCACAGAAATAACTGAGTTGTCCAACATCCCATTGAATGCTGGTCATGGCTTCTGGAAATCTTTGCTTCTTCTATGCTTCACTTGAGAGCAGAAACTCTCTGTAAGGACTGTCCATGCATTGATCTGCCCAGATGCATCTACATATTCATTTTCTTTCCAGATGCTTGACATTTCTCAGGTAGTCCTGGCAAGTAGTCTAAAAAAGCCCCATTTCTTTCACTTTTCTCTTCTACCCTCCTACTCAGGATAGGTACTTTCTGGTAATGAAGTGAGTGGTGTCACATCCACACACTGCTTCTGCCAAAGATGTTTGTCATATACCCTGAATCATCTTTCTTTAACCTATTCCACAAGAACCTTAAACTTCTCTAAGGGTTTAGATGTTTAAAATGAAAGGCCAGAAAGATATTAAGGCTATTTCTGTTTTATATACTTTCAATCTTTCCTTTTAAAGGGAAATAAAGCTGATGATGATTAAATAGGAACAATTGAAAAGTTAAGTGAGTAATATTAAAAAAACTTCAACAAACATGTCAAATATTATCTCACCATGCCATATATTTTAATTTCCTGCATGTTGTCTGCATTTCTTACTAATTCAAAATTCAGTGAAAGCAGGAACCATACATGATTCTTTTGCCTGTATATCCCTATTGATGTAAAGTCAGAGATATTCAGGATGAAAATATGTATTTATGGATAATATTAATGACTACTTATTATAAGAAATGCTTATCTGTCTTCTTCTTCATATGCAGACAAAATTCCCATGACTGGTGTGGCAAAATTGCTTACCCTATGGCCAAATAAAGAATGGAATTCTGATCAAAGATAATAGAATTCAGATCAGGGCATTGCTCTTATTCAAAACTCTTCATAAAGATTATCAAATCCGTTGGAGTTACATTTAAAAAAAACATTATTCAGAGTTCAGATCTAGATACAAATGAGAATTTTTAGTAAACTAGCAATCAAAAGCAGAGTAGGCAGCTATCTTAATATCCTTCGGAGGGCTTTGGCTAGTTATATTGCAGATTTAATCTTTTGGATGTGTTTTTGGGCAGGAACCAAAGCCAAACATGTTTAACTAGCACAACTTTGTATTTATTTCAGAATTGTTCAATGGAATGTGTTATTACAGTTATAAAATGATGTTTTAAATCTGCTAAAGTGAGTGCATTTTTTCTTAGAAACCATATATGTGTTTAGAATTATAAAGGGCAATATTTATTTGAATAAGAAAATCAGTTTGCTAGATCTAGCTATTCAGAACGTTAGTTCACAGGTTTTTATATTTTAATGTTTCATGGATCAGTTCATGGCTAGAATACACTTGACAGCTATACTCTTTGATTTATATTTTTGGTGGATAATATTCTGCATTATTTATGTTAAAATTATACTGATTCAGGGACTTCCTTGGTGGCACAGTGGTTAAGAATCTGCCTTTCAATGCAGGGGACATGGATTCGAGCTCTGATCCGGGAAGATCACACATGCTGCAGATCAACTAAGCCTGTGAGCCACAAATACTGAGCCTGCGCTCTAGAGCCCATGATACACAACTACTGAGCCTGCATATCACAACTACTGAAGCCCACATGCCTAAAACCTGTGCTCCGCAATGAGAAGCCACCCCAATGAGAAGCCCACGCACCACAATGAAGAGTAGCCACCCCTCGCTGCTACTAGAGAAAACCTGCATGCAGCAATGAAGACCCAACACAGCCAAAAATAAATAAATAAATAAATAAATAAATAAATAAAATAAAATTCTATAAAAAGAATTTTAGGAAAAACACTTTACTTATTCATTTCCAATTTTAAATACTAAATATATATTCTGAAGGCTGATATAATGTCTTCAGTGGTGTGTGACAAATTGTTACTTCATTTATTCAATAAATAGTTATTATATGCCTAGTCTATGGAACTCAGGACAAAAATAATTACTGCACTTGCTTGAAACATCTATACTGTTATTATCTAGCCTTTCTATCATTTGTTTTCTTAAGCGTTAAAGGCTAAACTAATTAAGTGATACTGGGTGAGAATTTTTTTTCTTGGTTTGCTACCTCTTTGCAGTAAATTGCATAGGAATAACATAGGGGTATGCATAGTGCAGCTTATAGGTCAAGTATAGTTGGCACTTGCTTTTTTTAATACTTTTTTTATCATTTTAAAAATTGAGATATAATTGACATATACCATTGTGTAATTTGAGATGTGCAATGTTTTGGTTTGATACATTTATATATTGCAATACAATTACTCCAGAGGTTTTAGCTAAACCCTTTATTGTGTCACATAATTATTATTTCTTTTTTTATGTTGAGAACAGTTAAGATCTAGTCTCTTAGAAACTTTGAAGTATATAATACAGCATTGTTGACTATAATTCCTATGTTCTGCATTATATCTCCAGAAGTTATTTATCTGTTAGTTGCAGGTTTGTACCCTTAAACAACATCTCCCCAATTCCCCTACACCCAGATACTGGTAATCACTATTCTACTCTCTGTTTTAACAAGTTCAATTTATTTTGGGATTCCACATATAAGTGATTTCATACAATATTGTCTTTCTTTGTCTTTATTTATCTCTCTTAGCATAATGGCCTCAAATACTTGTTGAAAATGGCAGATGTCCTTTCTCATGGTGGAATAATATTCTATTGTGTGTGTTTGTATAATCTATCTATCTATCTATCTATAAATCACAAATCACATCTTCTTTATCCATTCATCTATTGATGGACACTCAGGTTATTTCCATATATCGGCTTTTGCTGCAATGAACATGGGGGTGCAGATATCTCTTTAAGATACTGATTCCAAATCCTTCAGATATATACCCAAAGTATGACTGCTGGATCATATGATAGCTCAATTTTTACTTTATCTTGAAATAAAGCAATACCTCCTTCTTTATGTGTTGTCTATGGCAGCTTTTGTGTTACAACTGTAGAGTTGAATAGATGTGACAGAAACAATCTGGTCCATGAGCCTATAATAGTCACTAATTGGTTCCTCAAAAAGTTTTCCAACCCGTGCTTTAACAATATTTAATTTAAAAATGCAAATTTCCATGTTCCTGTGTAACTTTTTTCTTGCTATAAGTAGAACAATAAATGTATATTGTCACGTGTATTCTAAAACAGGGCATGGAAAGACCACAGGTATGAAAGGAACATGGAGGAGGAGAGGGGCTACTGGCAAGAGACAATTGCAACAGGAGGAATCTTAAAGAGAAATGACCATCTAATGCAAATATAGGCAAGGATTGTACGAGAAAAGCAAGCAGGAGAACTATTTTATTTGTAGAGATGTGGAAGGAAGATTTTAAATTTATGTCTATGGTCTATTTTGTGGCCATATTGAAAGGTGAAGTATGTCCCTTCCCCTAATACCCAAAATATGGTCAAACATAAAGACTGATGATGTCCAAGAAGGTAACTGACATAATGAGGCTTATGGGAGAAGCAAAACAGTCTCTAAAGCTGGTTCACAAATAGCTTGAGGGAGAGAAGGCTAGAAGAATGGCTTGGGTTTTATTGTGATAAGGGGGTGGGGCTTGGAGAAGCCATGACTTGAGCAACACTTCACCACACTAAAGGAAAGAGCACCAAGGATTTATTAATCCTTTGCCTAGATGTGGGGCAGATGGGGAGGCAGAGGGCTTGAAAGCCATCCCCAGTCAAACAACAAAAATGGATTTATCTTCAAGTGTTTTCCAGGATATCATACTAGAATACAAATATGTAGGTTTAATTTTCAGTTTTGTTTAAGTAATTAACCCTTGATCAACCTTTTAACCTCAAGTTTAACCTGAGAAAAATAGAAATAATAATACTAGTCACCCTACCTCATAAAACTATTGTGATATTCTGGAGAAATATTTGTAGAAGAAAACTGATAACTAAAAAGTACAAGGTTATGTTAGAATTTTGTACTATGTGCCTGGGGTTGCTTGTTTAAATATGCTATTTGAATGCAAAAAATGGAGTATAGTTATTTGAGTGAAATTTTGTAGATGGCTCTAAATGTTTTTGAAAGTAATTGCAAGCTAGCTTTTGTTTCATTTTAGTAGCAATTTTTCTGTTAGGAAAAAAATGCTATTCTGAAATTACCTGGGTCATCAATTCAGCAGGGAGAAAGGATGGTGTCATAACCTTCTGGTTTAATGTTGACACAGTTACATCATAAAACTCAGGATAAAAATCTGAAACAACAACAAATTATTTAAGAACTGTATCTGCGACACAACTCAAATAGACACCGTAAAAATATTCTTCACAGGAATGCCCTGCTGTTTCCAGGTGGAAACACAATAAATATCTTCTAACTGAAACACTTTATAGCTATTCTTACACTTTAATTTATGACTGAAAATATACATTCCAAAAGCAACCCACTTGACATTTACAAGCTGAGAAAGGATCTGCCTTCCGTGCTGCTCCCGGTTATAAAAATGATAATAATAAGAGTGACTAAGAACTCTCTGCACCCAAATGTTGACCTCCAGGCTCACAAAATGAAGCCAAAGAGATTCTTAGTAAATCACCGCAATGAATTTTTTGCACATATTAAAAAGAAAAGAGAAAACCCTGCATACTTTGTTTTAAGAGCAAGATCCATTAAAATCTGAAGCACTTTAAAAATTCTACAAACTTCTTATTAAATTCCAAATATGCATTATAACTGATCTTTTCGTTTTAATTTCCAATATAATCAACTAATAACAATGTCATTTCAGGGAACACGTTTTATGTTTAGTATCTCTTTTTAATTGCTTCCATAGAGCAAGGCATGAACAGATCAATTATGCATTTTTAATTCCCAGTGAAATTTATACTACTAGACTGCATCATCCCAATAAGAAAAATAAATTGTAAATATTTTGTCTCTGATTGAACTCACACCTTGATCTTTTTTTTTTTTTTTTTTTTTTTTTTTAAATTATCTTTTTTTTTTTTTTTTTTTTTTTTTTTTTGGTTATTAGAAATTATGTTTGTCTTAATATTCTTGATAAATATGCTTCATTATGCAAGTATACTTCCTACCTCTCTGGACATTGAAGTAATACAGTACCATAAAAATTGCAAATTACAAAAAATCTTAAAACATTTAAAAAAGAAAAAAATGCTTCAAAGATAAGTATTATATTTTTTCTAAAACTCATCTTATTTTTAGCTTATCCATAATTCCCATCATTCTATATGTCTTAATAGAATATAAGTTATAAAACTACTGATAGAAAATATATTCTAATGTATACAATTATTTTGTTCATTATAAATAAGCGTGAATAACTTTGTCCTTTAGCATTTTATTAGAAAAAGTAAACATATTCATAACAATTTCTCCTGGTCATATTGCAGATAGAACAAAAAGGGTTATGTTATCTCAGGTTTCTGGATAAAGAAATAAATTCATCCATTCAAATCTTAATACTTTTTTTTAACATATAGAAATAATCAAAATGTCACTGACTGTAGTTTTCTGTGTAGATTTCAGGACAGAAATGCAATCTATTTTCTCTGCCACTTTTTACTCTGTATAATAGATTGCTCTTTTTGAGTGCAATGGAAGTGGTTTCTGTTATCTCTCCTAAAGAGGATGTATACTCCTAAAACAAGGTAAGGTTCCTCAATAGACACCGAAGATTCTTTTCTAATAATTCATAACCATACTTCATATCTGTTAAGGTTATAGCATTCATCTCCATGCTTGAGTGCATTTAGGAATAAACTAATATAAGGTGAAATACTTACGCCACAGAGAGCACTATGTGATCAAAATGTATTAGAAAGGAAGTGGAGCTCTTGAAGCATTTCCATTACTATCTGTGCAACATGAATATTCATTACATCAAATACTTTACAAGCTATTGACTTTATAACTGTTGCAGCAATAATGAAGTTATATAGGACTATTGCTATAGCTGATGTTAAAAAATTTGATATTGGAAAATTTCTTCTGTCATTTGCATCTCAATATAAATAACTGTTAGGATACTAGCAATTCCCAGATGACCTTTGTGAACATTTTATTAGGTATCAATTATTTAAACTTGTTTATACATATTTTTCACCTAATAAGGTTCTGTTTGTTCAAACGTGGTTTCAAAGTGAGCTATACATTTTAACCTTTGTTTTTACAATTTATAATTCATGTATGTGCTATGCACTATATTAGACACCAGATGCAAAAATTAACAAGATGGATATAAATATTTTTTGTAATAACATTTACAGTTTTGTAGAGAACATAGATGAGTTTAAAAAATTAATTGAATTTACTAAATTCTATGTTGTGGGAATTTCATGATTAATTGAAAGCAGGGAATACTGAAAATAGGCTGCTATAATAGAGTTACTAAATATAGCATACTGCCACTTGCCTCTCAGGTATCTTTGGCAGGCATTGTTAGTTGATCATAGCATTCTGTTAAAATCCCAGGCATAACCTTGTGATGTTCAGCACAGTAATTCATATAGTATTTGTGAATAAAAAGGAGCTTACCAGCAAGTCATGCTCTTCACACTCAGGCAAAATATTTTCACCCAAAGTCTAGAAATAATATTATATTTTTCTGAAAGAAAGAAACAAAGAGAAACAAAAAAAGAAAGAAAGAAAAAGAAAGAAAGAAAAAGAAAAAGAAGGAAAGAAAGAAAAAGAAAAAAAAAAGAAAGAAAAAGAAAGAAGAAAGAAAGAAAGAAAGAAAAAAAGAAAGGAAGAAAGAAAGGGTGTTCAGTTTTTCCCTTTGCCTTTCAGTCATATATTTGTGCCCCTCTGCAATTTGGCTCCAACATGTAGGCATATTACGTTTAACTGACATATACCACTATTGCATTAATGTAATTTAATCTTTTTAACCTTAGTTTTCTTTACATACAAGATGAGGATAAGAATGACAGCCATCTGACAGGGTTGTTTTGAGGCATAAATGAAAAACATATGCATTTAAAAACACAAAGTCTGGCTCATAGTAAGTGCATTCTATCAGATGCATTCTTCTAAAATATAAAAATAATTCAAGTAGAGATTAATATACATACAGTTTGATAGATACAGAAATAACTGTAGCTATATGTATATAAATATAAATGTTTTTGGATATGTACAGCATTACCTACCTCTGTTCTCTGGGAAGTCTAGAAGCAATGAGCAAAGAGCACTGAGCACACTCAGTGGCTAGACTTGGTTTCTAAATGTAACTTTTTGATAAAAGGAACAAAGTCTATTAGTGAAATGGCTGATTGTAGGCCTTGAGCAAGAAAAATACAAGATAAGCCTAGGACACCTTGTAGTGCCAGAAAGTAATTTCCAGGCATTCAGAGAAGAGGAGATCACTTTAGGCTTGGGATTTTAGAGTGAGAGGGATTGAGATGGGCCACTCCATGCAGGAGAGGAGAGAAAATTATTGAGTGGGAAGGATAGTCTGTGCAAAGTAACAGAATGTAGAAAGTGACTAGATATAACAAATATATTTCTCTGAATATGGAACATTATTTATATAAGGTAAAAGTGGAAAATGATGCTGATAAAAGCTATTTCTCCTTCTCTGCCTATTACTACTATTGTTTTCAATTTGATTTGTGTGTTAATGCTTTGAAATATACAGCAAGCTTTTGTGAATATAATTGTATTCAAGACTTCTAAAAATATGTAAGAAAGTGATTTAAAATATTTACTTTAGGAAAAAATTACACAAGATGACTTGGAATAAATTGGGCAAAGGTATACAATTTACAAAAATTTTAGATGAGACTCAGGCTCAAGTCGCCATTCCATTGATTTCCATTGATAGAAAACCCAAAAAAGTTCAGGTTAGAAATAGATTTGATCACCAGATTTTGTCATTCTGATTTTATTCTGTGGGAATTTAAAATCCATTGTTTGTGTGCATGTATTCGGAGAGAGATCTGGAATATGGATTATAAAAGTCAAAAGCAAGCCTTAGGTAGGAGTGGCTGGGAGGAAGGAAATAAAAACGAGAGTTGTTAGAATATTGGGTATAATTCATTATTGGGAAAGAATTTTTATTGAAAGAAAGGATCAAAGGTGATATAAAACGTGGATGCCATGGAGAATTATGACGTTAACAGAAGTAGGTCTGTCAAGAAGAGGAAATATTTTATAGATATCTATTCATATTTTTGGATGTTTACATGAGAGCAGCAGGTGGCCACAATTATTTTCTATAAGGCATATTAGCATATATTTGGGATGAATCCAGACATAGAAGACCACTTTTTAAAATATTCTAACAGACTATTATAAACCTAAATTTAGAAAGTTAAAAGCAGCAGCTGTATGATGAGATACTATGAGAAAATGGAAGGAAAGCAGAATGAAAGGAATAAAGCTCATTGAGGATGTGCCATAGCAGAGTTTCAGATGTGAGGTGTCTTTGAGGACACCTAGGCACTTGGTCTGCAAGAGATGGACCATCTGCTGTAGCACAGAGGACAATGCCATTGCCAGCATCTTCACTCACCCTCAAATTGTAATTCCACCCATCTCTGTGGTTTAGTTTTCACAAGATAAGGCTGAAGTCTCAGAGAGCCAGAGAGTCTAGCTAGGTACTTCTGCATTACTTTTAGTATCTTACGATTAGCTATTATATATGAGTCAAGAATACTGAGATGTGAGTGTATACATATGGATGGATTATTCAAATAATTTAAATTATCTGAAAATAATTTTTCAAATATTTTTTAAAAATATCAAACCTGTATAAGATAGAATGATTCCCACAGCATATAATGGATTTTTCTGCTTCCTTATGCAGAAAATAGTGAACATATATAAAATTTTAATTGGTGATTCAATGTGATCAAAATATTATTGTACTAATAAATATAGAGAGATGTAACTTCTACTTCCTTTATCTATGTCACCCTGTCAACTATAAACTGTTACTTTCTCTGCTGTCAGTGTGTCTGGCTTTGAAATCTCCACCACATTGTAATTTATTATTCATTTATTCAATAGGAAAATAGGCAGACAGTAGTGATAAAACATATATTAAATTTTTTTTAATATTTAGCAGTATGAGGGAGTTAGTTAGGAGTAAGTTGCAAAAATATATTCTAGTATATATTTTGTTGTTTCTTTTATGTTCAAAGAAGTAAAACCTTATACATGTAATGAAAAGTTTTCTGCTAACAAGAGAGATTCAGTTAAAATTGATGTATTTTTCAACACTGGAGGAAAAAAAAATTAGATTAAGTAGCACTAAATATTTAACATGAAGTAAGGAAATTCATGTTTTTTCTTTATATGTTCTTAATCTTGCATCTAGTGTTCATTACATATTTGTAAATACAGAGATAGATGTAGAAAAAAGAGCTTACTTTGAATTACACTTAGAACCTG
Source organism: Aethalodelphis obliquidens (assembly GCF_003676395.1). Lineage (NCBI taxonomy): Eukaryota > Metazoa > Chordata > Mammalia > Artiodactyla > Delphinidae > Aethalodelphis > Aethalodelphis obliquidens. The sequence continues at coordinate 285,603 of NW_020838020.1, read as the reverse complement.
TGAATTAATCTGAATTAATCTTTAACTTAATATACACATAGTTATTTTTAAAAAGGAGTGTGTTTGTTGTAAAGAATTATTAATCAAGTCAAAAGACATGTTAATCTTTGTTTTAATCAGCTATGCTATAACAAAGTGAGCCATCTTTAACACCAAAGCATGACACCACTATCCATCTGGTGGTTGTTTATTAAAGATAGAAGCATGAGAGAACATCAAACAGCCTCTAGAGCTCTGACATTGCAAACCTACATCTACTAATAGATAACCTAATTGTAACAAAAACAAATTGTATCATTATTATCAATGATTCTGAATTTATCTTTAACCATAGTGAATAGGTATTGGGATTCAATTACATATAATAAACAATGTACCTGCAACATGAATAATATTGCTTATACAACACTGTGTAACAAATATACATTAAGTGTAGATCCTCACACAAAATAGGAGAGACTCTAAATGCTCAGCTAACTAAAATATGAGATGAATGTGATATATGCCAAAATAGAAGCACAAATAAAGTACCGTAGGAATGTAAAGAGTGAGAGATATATTCACATGCCAGGGCAATGTTTCTCAGCCAGGGGCAGTTTTGCACACCAACACTCTCCCCTACATAGTAAACATTTGTCAATATCTGGATATATTTTTGGTTTTCAGAACTGGGGGGTGTGGGTTATGGCATATATAGAGTAGAAGGCAGGGATGCTGTAAACATCCTACAGTGCAAAAGGAAGCCCACACAACAAATAATTACCTGAGTCAAAATATAAATACACCCGGGCTTCCCTGGTGGCACAGTGGTTGAGAGTCCTCCTGCTGATGCAGGGGACACGGGTTCGTGTCCCGGTCCGGGAAGATCCCACATGCCGCGGAGCAGCTGGGCCCCCCGCACCGTGAGCCATGACCACTGAGCCTGCGCGTCCGGAGCCTGTGCTCCACAACGGGAGAGGCCACAGCAGTGAGAGGCCCGCGTACCGAAAAAAATATATATATAAAAATATATAAATACACCCAAGCTTGAGAAACCCTGTTGCAATGTGAAAAAGTTCCTCAAAGAGACCTCATATGGGTTTACCATTGAACAAAATAAGTAGAATTTTAAAAGGCAGAATTAAAGTGGAAATATAATGAAACTGAGTGGTCAATATGGGCAAAATCCATTATTTGTAAATTAAAGTTCATATCCAAGGAATGAATAATGAATATTTAGTTAATGGCTGGAATGTAATGTACATACAGGTATAGGAGAGAGGAAGTTGGAAAATTGAGTTAAGAGACATTGGATGATATGCCAAGACTGTATATATGTGTGACCTATGTATATATAACAAAACAGTGTGTTTCATTTTATAACAAAATGAGATGATTCTCTGATTCTATTTTTCAGTGAGTTCTTGTGATTGTTATTGTGTTTTGCTTTGTTTTATTTAGCTGTTATTTCTGTAAGTCTTCCAGTTTTTCTCCTAATGAATTAATTTATTTCACTTTATAGACCTATAAGAATGTACACAGCTCCTCCACCACCACCAATGGGAACTTAAATGTTTTACAATATTTATATTGCAAATAATGCCACAATTAACATGTCTGCCCATGTTTCAAATGTTTTCCTATAATATTTTCTCAAAAGTGCTGTAGTAACAATGGTGGCTTGTATGAAGAAATCCTTTACACACAGGCATTTTACAAAATTTGAAGCAGATTACAGGCTCTATCATTATAAATATGGAAGAGGAAGTGGAGTATAAATAAGTAGATCTTTTCACAAATTGTTGTAGAGGTAGATTTGATACATTGGGTGATGATTAGAGAGTGTGTGAAATTTGAAGGAGAATCCAAATTTTCTAGGATGAGTGTTTGATGGTAACGTAGCAATGTGATGGTTAACTTAATACATGAGCTTGACTGAGCCATTGGGTGTCCAGACATTTGGCCAAACATTATTCTGGATGTGTCTAGGAAGGTGGTTTTGAATGAGACTAACATTTAAAATCAGTAGTTTGAGAAAAACAGATTGCCCTCCTTAATGTGGGTGAGCCCCATCCAATCAGTTGAAAACATGAATAAAACAAAAAGGCTGATCTACCTATGAATAAGAGGAAATTCTTCCTATCAATTGTCTTCTAACCAGGACATTGGTTTCTTCCTGCTTTTGAACTTGAATTAAAACATCAGATCTTCCTGGGTTTCAAGCCTATTGGCCTTTGGTCTAGAACTTCACCATCAGCTCTCCCAGATCTGCTGCTTCACAGCAGATCTTGGAACCATAATCATGTGATGCAATTCCTTATAATAAATCTTTTATAATGCATGCATACATATATGTATATACTAATTAATAATGTTAACATTTAAATAATAGTAATAACAACATAATATTATATATATTTGTACAGAAAAAAAAAAAAAAAAAAAAATAATCTATTGAGTCTGTTTCTCTAGAAAGCCCTCACTAATGCCAGTAGTAACTGCAATAAGTTCCTCTTAACATATTGCTTTTGCCTTGCTCTGTTTTGATATTTCTTGCATTAAAAACAAGTTTGGGTGCTGACTCAAGTCAAACTGCTTAAAAGCTAGCTCATCTGTTTTTTGGGGGGGTTGAACTTAGAGCTACCATTTTATTATTATTATTGTTTTTATCATTTAAATTTTATTTTATTTATTTTTTCTACAACAGCTTCTTATTAGTTATCTATTTTATACATATTAGTATATATAAGTCAATCCCAATCTCCCAATTCATCCCACCACCACCCCCCACCACTTTCCCCCCCTGGTGTCCATACATTTGTTCTCTACATCTGTGTCTCTATTTCTGCCCTGCAAACTGGTTCATCTGTACCAGTTTTCTAGGTTCCACATATATGTGTTAATATATAATACCTGTTTTTCTCTTTCTGACTTACTTCACTCTGTATGACAGTCTCTAGATCCATCCATGTCTCTACAAATGACCCTATTTCATTCCTTTTTATGACTGAGTAATATTCCATTGTGTATATGTACCACATCTTCTTTATCCTTTCATCTGTTGATGGACATTTAGGTTGATTCCATGACCTGGCTATTGTAAATAGTAAAACTAGCTCATCTTTTATTATTATCATAGCATATATAGGTAACAATTAACTTATTCATGGCTTTGAATGACTCTCTGAAACAATGGTAGCTTCCACTTTTTCCTGCCATTGAAATCTCTTTACAATTAATAAATTTCTATTTTCTGATCAGTTCTCAACTCTTGCTCTCACTGTTGGTGCTACTCTCTGGTTCTTCTGTGGAATAAATCAACATGTACTTATACTGACTTTCCCTGTTTATAAATATTTTTTTCTGTATCATGTTATTGAAACCACATAGAACCTGAACTCTTTTTCTCAGAGATAGCAGTTATTTTTTATTTAAATTGAAATTCATTTTTATATGTTTATAACTAGAAAATCTATATTCTCATAAAATAAAATATTTATTTAAAAGATAAATATGATGAGAATCTCATCACTGATTTTTGGCTATTAAAATATTACCATCACAGAAATTTTGAGAAAAGTAATAAGCTTCTAATTTTATCTCTTATAAATATGATAATGCTAAAATTTTATCAACATAGCTTGTGGATCTAAGATGAAGTCTCTGAAACTCAAAGAAGTAGGAATGACTTGATAAAAGAGGAATATTTATATTTAATGTAAACATTATTTCTGTATGCCTGGTTTTCCAGTCACTTTAAATACAATCATGAATGATGTTGGATTCCATCCAGCTACGCTTGACTCAGATACATAAGACAACAAAGAGAAGCTCCTTCTGGTCTATTAAGGATGGTTTGGTGCTGATCTCTTTGTGTGATTCAACTTCACCTTTACATTCACCCCAATGATCAAAAAATATCTTTGATAAAATAAACATCTTAGTCTATACCATGTCCACAACTTTCTACCTCGTTTCTTGAAATGATACTTAAACTATATACAACTTAGTTTCCCCATTTTTAAAACATAATTAAAAATAACTACTTCACAGGATTTTGGCAAACATTTCCTGAGACAGTGTAGGTAAAACAGTTTGAAAATGCTAAATGTTAGCTATAATTATTGGTACAGGCTCCTTAAATTTTAAATGAATGTATATACTTAAATTATATAAATGTTTGAAACACTTTTCACGGGCAAGCTGGGACCTAGCCTTTATTATGCCTTTGGTAATAAAATGTATTTCATTCTGATTCATTTCTTTAGAAATATATATGTAGCCTAAAACTTGTTCATACATTGGAAATCTCAATTTTATGGATCTTAGATGAGATCTTCTGAATTTTACAAAGTAATTGACAACTATATTCTTCTTACTTTCAGCACGTATTCAACAGGTAGTAATGAATTTACTTTGAAGTAGGCATAATACCTTGTTCTTCCTTTTCTGTGATAAGAGGAATATGTGTTTTAATTTAATGGCTAATGTTATAAATATAGTCTAAGGAGAAGAGAGGATTTCCTCAATGCAGACCTCAATCTCTAACATGGGAAACAAATTTATCACATAGAAAATGCATTATTGTCTGATCTTCTGGGATCAGAAAACTTGACATAAGAATTTAAGTATTAAATATAAACAATGAATTAAAATTGTAACTACTGTGTAATAAAAAAATTAAAAGAAACAAATTCTTTTATTAGTGTATATAATTTTCTACATTGATTTTTTTAAATATATTTTTTGCTTTCTTCAACAAATATCAAATCCATGCCTATCTTAGACTGGTATATTGCCATTTTTTACCTTCAAAATAAGAGGAAATGAAAGAAAGGATAATTGGCACTAAAAGTTTGATATCAAAGTAATATTTAAAGCATAAACACAAACAAAAGTCATCAACATATATAGTTCATTTGGTATATTAATATCAACAAATGAAACCTAAATCATAAACAAAATAAACTATTTGTCTTAGATGAAAGAAAAAGGGGGTACTCACATTCATAAACAACACGATTACTGATCTTTTCACTCAAAAGTGAAATTTTATGTATTACAATATATAGTATATATATTTTCACTTTTACATTTAAAAAACTCATATTTTTAAATATAAATAATATATATATAACTTATCTATCTCTCTTTATAAAAGACTTTGGAGTTGGAGTGTAATGTAAATTTCAATACTTGTACCAGAGACTATAGAAACCCAGAAAATAGATCTTTTAGTTAGCTCACACATTTTAACACAGGCTTATCTGTAACATATAATTCGTGAGTTTGCTTGATTTTCTTTGCCTGACTCAGTACCTACTCTCTTAGACTTAGAAATGTATAACTTTCCAACTAGGTTATTTTCTTTTGATTTCTTGGTTTTCTCAATTAGGGAGCAGAGAAGATGTAGCTACAGGGTGTTTTTGTTAAAGCCCTTCAGTGTTTATTGGCCATTTGGGTCCCCTCCCTTCTCAGAGTCCCAGAGATTCTTAAATTACTCATTTAGCAGATAACAGCATGCTTTTTAATAACTACTTCAGTTCCTGGAGAACCATCATAATTAGTTTCACTGGCAAAATCTGAGTGCAATTTTTCAGATATATTTCTACTAAAGTCACTTAATATAATGACATGTAATTTTTTTTCTCCTTGTATAGTCACATACGCCCACTAGACTGGACTTCTCATCATTTCTGTATGTTCTACATTTCTTCACCTGCAACAAAAGGGTTAAAAAGAAAGATTAAAATGATTAAATTTAGAACATTATGACTAGCCATCTTACCCCCCAAAAGAGCACAGAATATTAAGATAATAGTATTATAGGAAATTTCTCAATGTACAAACTGATGTCAATTTCAATGATCAATATTTATTGGAAATTTATCTTTTTCTTTTTTTTTTGGTTAGTTTTTTACTATGACAAATTCTTAATAATGCCCTTACATGCCATTTTACTGAATAGACTAGAAGGAGAATGTTTTAGAGCAGTAGTATTAAACTGTGTTGCACATTTAGAAATGACTCAGGGTTTTCTTTCCTAGAGCTCCACAGCCACCTCTGCTGGATGTTTCATAAAGACAAATGGCAGATCTTAGTCTTTAGATATTTTGTTTTGTGTTGCTTTGTTTTCTTTTTTCTTTTTAGAATTTTCTCACCAGGAGAGCATGTGATATAGAGTTAACACCAGTGGGTAGTGATAAAAATTCTTTGACTCAATGAGTTATTGTGATTCAGAAGCTCTTTCCTTCCTCAAGATTTATACTGTATTCCATTCAAAGGCAATAGCTGGAGGTTCATGCAGTGAAACAAAAATTTCAAAAAAACTCTATCCTGGCTTGCCAGATATGAACTTTGAGATTGCTTAAAATAGCAACTTGTAAAAACAAAAACAAAAATGAACAAAAAACTATTTCATTGACCTACTGAATTTTACAGATTGAGAATGAACACCTGAGTTTTTAGCTCCTGTTCTACCTACAGACTGAAGCCAATATACAATATTTTGAGCTTTATTTTCCCAATATGTCACATTGGAATAATGTTCTCCTTTATACTCAGTGATATGATAAATTCTCTAAGTGGTAGTAACATATGGAAACATTAGTGAAGGAGAGAAAAATCCTTTGCCTCAGCTACCATTGTTGGGCAAGGGTTAAGTATGGAGGAGGGAAGTGATGAAATATTTGGAATTCAGACCTAGGGAAAGGTAGAAATTAATGGGAAGAAAAAAATTTCCCAAAGAAGCTCCCTCTATTTATATTTCAATAGAATTGTCTATTGAGGAGAGGTAGTTGCTGCAAAGTGTCCTTGTTTTCTACTCCATTTCCTTTGGTTAACTCAAGTACTGGGGGAGCACCATGGAAAGGCCCTAAAATGTCACCAGTATTCATATAAAAACAATGTTTCCTGAAGCCAGACACACACAATCTTTTGTTATGGTCTTCATCGAATAGTTGCTTACCACATACAGCCAAAATGAATACTTAGAATAATCAACAATCCCATTCAAATCATAAAAGCAGACCTTTGATGACAAATAGAAGTCTAATGGCAAGGACCTTCTGTTCTTTAAAATTGAAAAGTGAGGACTGCTAGAAAGATCTTGCTAGATACAGGCAATCATTGGGAAGCATAAGGAGCAAAGCAATGTCTGAGACAAAACTTAGAAGTTTTTCAGAACAAATTCAATAGTTTAAAGTTTACTACTGGTAAAATAAGTGAGGAATATTTCCAAGATACCTGAATCAGCTCTTTTTGTAGCGTATTGGTACATACGTACACTCACCCACACATATGTGAGAGAGAAGATATTGTGAATTATTTTCCCTTTCCTGACATGGCTACATAGTACACGTTAACATTTTTATATTTTTATTCTAAACACTGAATCTGTTTACACATCTTTGTAAAACAGTTTCAAAGCTTGATATCACCTGTCTTGATTATAGAGAGCTCTGTCTTCAAACATAGAAATTTTATTAAAATATTTTAATTACAATCTTTTATAGAAAGTTTTCCTTTAATATAATGTGCAGCTATATCTCATTCCCCTCTATGGCTTTAATGCATTCAGAGTATCCAAGGTGATTTTTATCAATGACAATAGTTGCATGTGTATTCTTTTCATTGCAATGAATGTCAAGGCCTGCAACGTGTATTCGTGTATATTTGTATTATAATTGTTTATATATTAGTATTACATTGGATTTCAACGTCATAATATAATAATAAATAAAAATATATACATATATTCATTTTCAAGGTACTACATATTTTTTGAAATACATATTACTACTATTTGCCTCTGTATGTTTAAAGCTAAGTAGATAGTAAGCTAAGAAACTGTCAATCAGTTAAGAGGACAATAGGAACAGTAAATGAACACATTCTCCAAGGACAAAGTACTGATAAAAAGACTGAATTTATTAATCTGGAAAATCACAAACTGATAAAATCGGTGCCTAAAGAAAATCTGTTGTACACATTAGTTAAATTGATAAGTGTCCTATGAGTCATTTAACTAAAATAATTTGTATTAAAAATTAATATATTGTACAGATAGTCCTCGGCTTATAATGGTTTGACAATATTTTTTGACATTACAGTGATGCAAAATTAATGCGCAGCAAGTAGAAACCATACTTTGAATTTTGAATTTGATCTTTGATCTTTTCCCAGGAGAGTGATATACAGTATGATACTCTCTCATGATGCTGGGCAGTGGCTGTGAGCCAAGGTCCCCAGTCATGAAAGTAAACAACTGATACATTTACAACCATTCTGTTTCTCAGTTTTTGTCCAATATTCAAAAAATTACAGTAGATATTCAACCTTAATTATAAAATAAGTTTTATGTTAGATAATTTTGCCCAACTATAGGCTAATAATGTAAGTTTTCTGAGCATCTTTAAGGCAGGCTAGGCTAAGTAATGATGTTCAGTAGATTAGGTGTATTAAAGTCATTTTCTACTTAGAATATTTTCAATTTACTATGGGTTTATTGGGATGTAACCACATCATAAATTGAGAAAGATATGTAATTTTGCTTGCAGACAATCTTGAGAGATTAATTTCTTTATTGTGTAAGTCATAGGAAATCTTGGTAGTTTGGAAAAGGTTTTAAAATGTTATTATATTAATAAATACTTCATATATTATTATTTATGATTTCATTGTTATTAATTAAGTGAAAAAAATAAAAACAACAGAAATAAAGACAACAGAAGTCCCTGAGGCCTCCTGCTATGCATAATAAAAAGCCACACATGACTTTTACAATCATAGTTAAGAGGCATTAATGAAACTTAGCCCTTTGACACATTTCTTATTATTCTCCCACACATAATTAGTTACTTCATATAAAATGATACTTAAGCTTCTTCAAGATGGCGGAAGAGTAAGACGTGGAGATCCCCTTCCTCTCCACAAATATATCAGAAATACATCTACCTGTGGAACAACTCCTACAGAACACCTACAAATGCTGGCAGAAGACCTCAGACATCCCAAAAGGCAAGAAACTCCCCCACGTACCTGGGTAGGGCAAAAGAAAAAAAAAACAACACAGACAAAAGAATAGGGACAGGACCTGCACCACTGGCAGGGAGCTGTGAAGGAGGAAAGGTTTCCAAACACTAGGAAGCCCCTTCACGGGTGGAGACTGTGGGTGGTGGAGGGGGAAAGCTTCAGAGCCACGGAGGAGAGCGCAGCCACAGGGGTGCTGAGGGCAAAGCGGAAAGATTCCCGCACAGAGGATCGCTGCCAACCAGCACTCACCAGCCCAAGAGGCTTGTCTGCTCACCCGCTGGGGCGGGCAGGGATTGGGAGCTGAAGCTCGGGCTTCGGAGGTCAGATACGAGGGAGAGGACTGGGGTTGGCAACGTGAACACAGCCTGAAAGGGGCTAGTGCGTTACAGATAGCCGGAAGGGTGTCCGGGAAAAAGTCTGGAGCTGCCAAAGAGGCAAGAGACTTTTTCTTCCCTCTTTGTTTCCTGGTGCGCAAGGAGAGGGGATTCAGAACACTGCTTAAAGGAGCTCCAGAGACAGGCGTGAGCTGCAGCTATCAGTGTGGACCCCAGAGATGGGCATGAGATGCTAAGGCTGCTGCTGCAGCCACAAAGAAGCCTGTGTGCAAGCACAAGTCACTATCCTCCCTCCCGGGAGCCTGTGCATCCCGTCACTGCCAGCGTCCCGTGATGCAGGGACAACTTCCCCAGGAGAACACACGGCGTGCCTCAGACTGGTGCAACGTCATGCCGGCCTCTGCTGCTGCAAGCTCGCCCCGCATCCGTACCCCTCACTCCCCCTGGCCTGAGTGAGCCAGAGCCCCCAAAGCAGCTGCTCCTTTAACCCTGTCCTGTCTGAGCGAAGAACAGACACCCTCAGGTGACCTACACACAGAGGCGGGTCCAAATCCAAAACTGAACCCAGAAGGAGTGTAAACAAAGAAGAAAAAGGGAGATTTCTGCCAGCAGCCTCAGGAGCAGAGGATTAAGTCTCCACAATCAACTTGATGTACCCCAGATCTGTGGAATACCTAAATAGACAATGAATCATCACAAATTGAGGAGGTTGATTTTGAGAGCAAACATATATTTTTTTTTTCCCTTTTTCTCTTTTTGTGAGTGTGTATGCATATGCTTCTGTGTGTGATTTTCTCTGTATAGCTTTGTTTTTACCATTTATCCTAGGGTTCTGTCTGTCCTTTTTTTTTTTTTTTTTTTTT
>NW_020838020.1:0-274993 GCF_003676395.1 Aethalodelphis obliquidens | reverse complement strand
CCATTTATCCTAGGGTTCTGTCTGTCCTTTTTTTTTTTTTTTTTTTACTTTAAAAAATTTTTGTCTTAATAATTACTTTTTATTTTAATAACTTTATTTTATTTTATCTTCTTTCTTTCTATTTTTTCTCCCTTTTATTCTGAGCCATGGAGATGAAAGGCTCTTGGTGCTCCAGCCAGGCATCATGGCAGTGCCTCTGAGGTGGGAGAGCCAAGTTCAGGACACTGGTCCACAAGAGACCTCCCAGCTCCATGTAATATTAAATGGGAAAATCTCCCTGAGATCTCCATCTCAACACCAAAACCCAGCTTCACTCAACGACCAGAAAGCTACAGTGCTAGACACCCTATGCCAAATAAATAGCAAGACATGAACACAACCACAACCATTAGCAGAGAGGCTGCCTAAAATCATAATAAGTCCACAGACACCCCAAAACACACCACCAGACATGGACCTGCCCACCAGAAAGACAAGATCCAGCCTCATCCACCAGAACACAGGCACTAGTCCCCTCCACCAGGAAGCCTACACAATCCACTGAACCAACTTTAGCCACTGGGGACAGACACCAAAAACTATGAACCTGCAGCCTGCAAAAAGGAGACCCCAAACACAGTAAGTTAACCAAAATGAGAAGACAGAAAAACACAGAGCAGATGAAGGAGTAAGGCAAAAACCCACCAGACCTAACAAATGAAGAGGAAATAGGCAGTCTACCTGAAAAAGTAGAAAATACATAAAAATGATAGTAAACATGATATAAAATCTTGGAAATAGAATAGAAAAAATACAAGAAATGTTTAACAAGGACCTAGAAGAACTAAATAGCAAACAAACAGTGATGAACAACACAATAAATGAAATTAAAAATTCTCTAGAAGGGATCAATAGCAAAATAACTGACAGAGAAGAACGGATAAGTGACCTGGAAGATAAAATAGTGGAAATAACTACTGCAGAGCAGAATAAAGAAAAAAGAAGGAAAGGAATTGAGGACAGTCTCAGAGATCTCTGGGACAACATTAAATGCACCAACATTCGCATTATAGGGGTTCCAGAAGAAGAAGAGAAAAAGAAAGGGACTGAGAAAATATTTGAAGAGATTATAGTTGAAAACTTCCCTAATATTAGAAAGGAAATAGTTAATGAAATCCAGGAAGCACAGAGAGTCCCATACAGGATAAACCCAAGGAGAAACACACCAAGATACATATTAATCAAACTATCAAAAATTACATACAAAGAAAAAAAATAAAAGATGCAAGAGAGAACCAACAAATAACACACAAGGGAATCCCCATAAGGTTAACAGCTGATCTTTCAACAGAAACTCTGCAAACCAGAAGGGAGTGGCAGGACATATTTAAAGTGATGAAGGAGAAAAATCTACAACCAAGATTACTCTTCCCAACAAGGATCTCATTCAAATTTGATGGAGAAATTAAAAGCTTTACAGACAAGCAAAAGCTAAGGGAATTCAGAACCACCAAACCAGCTTTACAACAAATGCTAAAGGAACTTCTCTAGGCAGGAAATGCAAGAGAAGGAAAAGACCTATAATAACAAACACAAAGCAATTAAGAAAATGGTAATAGGAACATACATATCGATAATTACCTTAAATGTGAATGGATTAAATGCTCCAATGAAAACACATAGGCTGGCTGAATGGATACAAAAACAAGACCCATATATATGCTGTCTACAAGAGAGCTACTTCAGACCTAGGGACACATACAGGCTGAAAGTGAAGGAATGGAAAAAGTTATTCCATGCAAATGGAAATGAAAAGAAAGCTGGAGTAGCAATTCTCATATCAGACAAACTGACTTTAAAATGAGGACTATTAGAAGAGACAAAGAAGTACACTACATAATGAAGGGATCAATCCAAGAAGAAGATATAACAAATTTAAATATTTATGCACCCAATATATGTGTACCTCAATACATAAGACAAATACTAACAGCCATAAAAGGGGAAATCGGCAGTAACACAATCATAGTAGGAGACTTAAACACCCACTTTCATCAATGGACACATCATCCAAAATGAAAATAAATAAGGAAACACAAGCTTTAAGTGATACATTAAACAAGATGGACTTAATTGATATTTATAGGACTTTCTCACCAAAAACAACAGAATACACATTCTTCTCAAGTTCTCATGGAACATTCTGCAGGATAGATCATATCTTGGGTCACAAATCAAGCCTTGGTAAATTTAAGAAAATTGAAATCATATCAAGAATCTTTTCTGACCATAACGCTATGAGACTAGAAATCAATTACAGGGAAAAAAAATCTGTAAAAAATATAAACACATGGAAGTTAAACAATACACTACTTAATAACCAACAGATCACTGAAGAAATCAAAGAGGACATCAAAACATACTGAGAAACAAATGACAATGAAAACACAACAACCCAAAACCTCTGAGATAGAGCATAAGCAGTTCTAAGAGGGAAGTTTATAGCAATAAAATCCTACCTTAAGAAACAAGAAATATCACAAATAAACAACCTAACTTTACAATTAAAGCAATTAGAGAAAGAAGAACAAAGAAAACACAAAGATAGCACAAGGAAAGAAATCATAAAGATCATATCAGAAATAAATGAAAAAGAAATGAAGGAAATGATAGCAAAGATCAATAAACCTAAAAGCTGGTTCTTTGAGAAGATAAACAAAATTAATAAACCATTAGCCAGACTCATCAAGAAAAAAAGGGAGAACACTCAAATCAATAGAATTAGAAATGAAAAAGAAGTAACAACTGACACTGCAGAAATAAAAAGGATCATGAGAGATTACTACAAGCAACGTTATGCCAATAAAATGGAAAACCTGGAAGAAATGGACAAATTCTTAGAAAGGCACATTCTTAGAAATGGACAAAATTCTTCCAAGACTGAACCAGGAAGAAATAAAAAATATGAACAGACAAATCAAAAGCACTGAAATTGAAACTGTGATTAAAAATCTTCCAACAAACAAAAGCCTAGGACCAGATGGTTTCACAGATGAATTCTATCAAACATTTAGAGAAAAGCTAACACCTATCCTTCACAAACTCTTCCAAAATATAGCAGAGAGAGGAGCACTCCCAAACTCATTCTATGAGGCCACCATCACCCTGATATCAAAATCAGACAAAGGTGTCACGACGAAAGAACACTACAGGCCAATATCACTGATGAACATAGATGCAAAAATCCTCAACAAAATACTAGCAAACAGAATCCTACAGCACATTAAAAGGATCATACAACAAGATCAAGTGGGGTTTATTCCAGGGTTGCAAGGATTCTTCAATATACGCAAATCAATCAAGGTGATACACCATATTAACAAATTGAAGGAGAAAAACCATATGATCATCTCAATAGATGCAGAGAAAGCTTTTGACAAAATTCAACACCCATTTATGATAAAAACCCTGCAGAAAGTAGGCATAGAGGGAACTTTCCTCAACATAATAAAGGCTATATATGACAAACCCACAGCCAACATCGTCCTCAATGGTGAAAACCTGAAAGCATTTCCACTAAGATCAGGAAAAAGACAAGGTTGCCCACTCTCACCACTCTTATTCAACATAGTTTTGGAAGTTTTAGCCACAGCAATCAGAGAAGAAAAGGAAATAAAAGGAATCCAAATCGGAAAAGAAGAAGTAAAGCTGTCATTGTTTGCAGATGACATGATCCTATACATAGAGAATCCTAAAGATGCTACCAGAAAACTACTAGAGCTAATCAATGAATTTGGTAAAGTGGCAGGATACAAAATTAATGCACAGAAATCTCTGGCATTCCTATATACTAATGATGAAAAATCTGAAAATAAAATCAAGAAAACACTCCCATTTACCATTGCAACCAAAAGAATAAAACCTATAAAAGAATAGGTTTATCTAGGGATAAACCTACCTAAGGAGACAAAAGACCTGTATGTAGAAAATAATAAGACATTGATGAACGAAATTAAAGATGATACAAATAGATGGAGAGATATACCATGTTCTTGGGTTGGAAAAATCAACATTGTGAAAATGACTCTACTACCAAAAACAATCTACAGATTCAAATGCAATCCCTAGCGAACTACCACTGGCATTTTTCACAGAACTAGAACAAAAAATTTCACAATCTGTATGGAAACACAAAAAACCCGGAATAGCCAATGGAATCTTGAGAACCAAAAACAGAGCTGGAGAAATCAGGCTCCCTGACTTCAGACTATACTATACAGCTACAGTAATCAAAACAGTATGGTACTGGCACAAACACAGAAATATAGATCGATGGAACAGGAGAGAAAGCCCAGAGATAAACCCACGCATATATGGTCACCTTATCTTTGATAAAGGAAGCAGGAATGTACAGTGGAGAAAGGACAGCCTCTTCAATAAGTGGTGCTGGGAAAACTGGACAGGTACATGTAAATGTATGAGATTAGAACACTCCCTAATACCATGCAGAAAAATAAGCTCTAAATGGACTAAATACCTAAATATAAGGCCAGAAACTATCAAACTCTTAGAGGAAAACATAGGCAGAACACTCTATGACATAAATCACAGCAAGATCCTTTTTGACCCACCTCCTAGAGAAATGGAAATAAAAACAAAAATAAACAAATGGGACCTAATGAAACTTCAAAGCTTTTGCACAGCAAAGGAAACCATAAACAAGACCAAAAGACAGCCTTCAGAATGGGAGAAAATATTTTCAAATGAAGCAACTGACAAAGGATTAATCTCCAAAATTTACAAGCAGCTCATGCAGCTTAATAACAAAAAAACAAACAACCCAATCCAAAAATGAGCAGAAGACCTAAATAGACATTTCTCCAAAGAAGATATACAGAGTGCCAACAAACACATGAAAGAATGCTCAACATCATTAATCATTAGAGAAATGCAAATCAAAACTACGAGATATCATCTCACACCAGTCAGAACGGCCAACATCAAAAAAATCTAGAAACCATAAATGCTGGAGAAGGTGTGGAGAAAAGGGAACACTCTTGCACTGCTGGTGTGAATGTGAATTGGTACAGCCACTATGGAGAACAGTATGGAGGTTCCTTAAAAAGCTACAAATAGAACTACCATATGACCCAGCAATCCCACTACTGGGCATATACCCTGAGAAAACTATAATTCAAAAAGAGTCATGTACCAAAATGTTCATTGCAGCTCTATTTACAATAGCCCAGAGATGGAAACAACTTAAGTGTCCATCATCGGATGAATGGATAAAGAAGATGTGGCACATATATACAATGGAATATTACTCAGCCATAAAAAGAGACGAAATTGAGCTATTTGTAATGAGGTGGATAGACCTAGAGTCTGTCATACAGAGTGAAGTAAGTCAGAAAGAGAGAGACAAATACCGTATGCTAACACATATATATGGAATTTAAGAAAAAAAATGTCATGAAAAACCTACGGGTGAAACAGGAATAAAGACACAGACTTACTAGAGAATGGACTTGAGGCTATGGGGAGGGGGAAGGGGAAACGGTGACAAAGCGATAAAGAGGCATGGACATATATACACTACCAAACGTAAGGTAGATAGCTAGTGGGAAGCAGCCACATAGCACAGGGAGATCAGCTCGGTGCTTTGTGACCGCCTGGAGGGGTGGGATAGGGAGGGTGGGAGGGAGGGAGACGCAAGCGGGAAGAGATATGGGAACATATGTATATATATAACTGATTCATTTTGTTGTGAAGCTGAATCTAATATACCATTGTAAAGCAATTATACTCCAATAAAGATGTTTAAAAAGAAAAAAAAAAAAAGAGATTTGTTTTTTCTTTAATAAGAGTTCACCTCTCCCTTTTTTTGTTGTTTCAAGACACTGAAATAGGAAAAACAAAATCAAATCTTGAGTGTGGCAAGGAATGTAAAGTACCTAGCTTTGAATAATAACAGGAAATACTGACAGTATAGGAAACATGCATTTGTGAATTTTGTTTTCTTTTTAATTTTTTTTTCTTATGTTGGAATCAAAAAGAAACTTGATGAATTTGCTTTCTTTTATGAGTGAAATTAGAACACATAATTCTAGATTGTATTTTCAGTTTCTAAGTACAATCTATAAATACAAATTAGGTAATGTCATTTCACTATAGTAAGTTATGGAGTATCAATATGTGACCTACAATGTTTAAATTCGTAATCTATATGCAGATATTTTTGTTTTGTTTTGGCTTCTAGCATTTCATTAATTGGATGATTTCAAGGGTAGTGATTATAACATACAATGTTTTTATACACCAAATATGTTGTAGTTTAGTTTATTAATTAAAAATCATTTTAACTAAAATTTAAATATGTAATCAATAAAAATATCATAAAAACTTATTTTAAAATAATTGGCATTTTTACATATTTCAAAAGATATTCATGATTCTCTAGTAGCTTAAAGGAATTTTTATTAAACAATACACTTCACTAAATAATATTTCTAAAGTTCTATGTTTCCCCCAATGAAAAATTATCCAAGGCAAAATGTTTATCGTGGGCAGTTTTGAGTATACTTAACTCAGCCAAGTGTGCAAAATCATTCAGTACAAACACATGAATAACAGTTGTTAAGAAATATGTGCAGAGGCAAAGCTATTACAAATATATAATATGTAATTTCATGTAAATATGAAGAACCAAAATAATCACTATATTTCAGAAAGCCATTCATATACTTAAAACTTTGTTTTTATGATTTTGAACAGTAAGAAATAAAATCAATTGGTTTCTAAACTGATTAAGTGAAGTTAATTTAGTTTTGTTCTGCTGAGAACTATAGTTGAGAATTATATTGAACTGTTCTAAATAGCCCTTAAAAATACACAATATATTTTAACAGGTATATGTATATATAACAGGTCTGATATGGACACATATGATTGCACAGAAATATAAGGAAAAATGACTTATACATAGGCATAATGCTGATTCATTGTGTTCCTTTTTAAACTAAGAGACTCCCTTTGCTTCTTTCTTCTTTTCTTTTGTAATTTTTTGGGTTATGGTTTACACAAGCAACATATCTGCTTTACGTGAGTTATAGGCATAATGAACTCCTATGGATCCATCACCCAACTTAAGAACTAGAACACCTAGAATACTTTGCACCCACCCACATGCTTTCCTTTTGTGTCATTCCTCTGTCACCTGTATCGCAAGAAGTAAGCATTAT
Source organism: Aethalodelphis obliquidens (assembly GCF_003676395.1). Lineage (NCBI taxonomy): Eukaryota > Metazoa > Chordata > Mammalia > Artiodactyla > Delphinidae > Aethalodelphis > Aethalodelphis obliquidens. Next base: position 267,773 of record NW_020838020.1, on the reverse strand, counting down.
TATAAAATCTATTGCGTCAGTCAGCTTTTCTTCAATAATAAATCACTACAAAATTTGAGTAGAAAACAATATTTATTTCTTACTCATAATTCTGTGGCAAGGATGGGGTGGCTCTTCTTTGAGCTAAGTTTAGTTCAGTTCCTTTCCATACTTGTAGTCTCTAGGGCTCATGGAGAAGGTCAGAAACAAAAATGTGATGACACACTGCCATTTCCACTCACAGTCCCACTGGCAAACAATTCACATAGCCAAACCCAACATCACAGGCATGTGTCATGGAGATGATATGTGCGTGTGTGGGTGGGTGGGGGGGAATGTGTTACCTAGTTGGTGAACAATAATTTAATATTTATATCTGTATGTATCATGTATTTGATTCTTCCCCTAAATTATGAGCATTTGCTTATGGCATTAAATTCCAAAGGGAGGGAAGAGAGGCTCTCACAGGTTACTGGTACTGTAAGGCAACAGGGTCAATAGCACCCTTCTCTTCATGTATTTGACATCTATTTAGGAAGTATATAATATGCTCCAGAGACTTCTTTCTTTCTCAATTTTCCCCTTCTGATCAGTTTTATCATTTAAGATTTCATTTTGTGGCATTCAAATTATAAAATATTTAAAGAAAATTATCACTGCTCTATAGCATAGCTAGTTAAAGCTATTATATTTATTTGATAATAATGGACAATTGCATGTTAAAATATACAGTGATGATGAATGGTATCCAATGAATTGTTGTAACTTTAAATTATTTCAGTGAAGTTATGTTTATAATAATTAGCTTAATTAGTTAAGCTTATAATAATAATATAATTATTATTAGTTTATAAGCTTAATTAGCTTATTATAATGATTAACTTTACCATTTAAATAACTAACAAAATAAAACAATTGACTTTATTGTTTGTTAGACTATGATCTTATATGGATAATGCTATGAAAAAAGGTACCTTAATAAAATGACTGAATTAATTTATCAGTAGAAAGTTTGTTTCTCCAATAAGTCTTTCAAATATATCAGCAGTTGAATTTTTGTTACCAATCTATTTTGTAAGATGACATTTAAATTTTACAGTTTCTTGCTCTGTTTCATTCAGGTAGAATAAATTTCCTTTGAGAAAATAATGACTATGTAGTTTGGGCTCTTTTTGCACAAAACTTTTCAGTTTTCAGAAAATGTTTACAGAGGTAGATTTATCATTGTATTATTAGACAACTTAGGAATAAGTATTCAAATTTAGGCATTTTCACTAATTATATTATGAGAGTTGAGAAACTTAATTTTAATTGCACATTGTTTGGGTCAAATTTATTTCACACAAATAAAGAATACTCAATAAGATTTGTAAAGAATCATCCATGTATCATATATTAATCAGTTCCACTTCTATTATTATAGGGTTCTTAAACTCCGCATTAAAATGCTATCACAGACTGTTCAAGTGGGTTCTTTACCTCACAATGATCTAAGAAATCACATGCAAAACATATACCAGTTAGTACCTTTTGACACTGCCATAATAAAAATTCAAAATAAAAATGGAAGTAGGAGAGTGCAGTTTTTACAAAGTAATAAAGGAACTGACCTTAGACCCAATTATTTATCACAGTCTGAAAAAGGAAAATGAAGAGCCAAGAGGCATAATGCAAATATCCTTTGCCCATGTAGTTTTATGTTTTTTTTATTATTATTATTTTTCTGTGGTACGTGGGCCTCTCACTGTTGTGGCCTCTCCCATTGCGGAGCACAGGCTCTGGACACACAGGCTCAGAGGCCATGGCTCACAGGCTCAGCCACTCCACAGCATGTGGGATCTTCCCAGACCGGGGCACGAACCCATGTCCCCTGCATCGGCAGGCGGACTCTCAACCACTGTGCCACCAGGGAAGCCCCCATGTAATTTTAGAATCTGTTCTGGGAATTAGGGCCATATAACTTACTGTTCGCAAAATATTCAACATAAAAACTAGGTTTAAGAAACTTGCTTTAAGAACTTCCACAATGTTTAAGCCATATCACCAACTCTATGTTGCAACAGATGTTTGTATTGGTCAATATTTTAAATTGAGCATTTCAATATTTAGGAGTCTTTTAAATCTTCTCTCCCCTTTCTGACCATTTGACAAGGAGAAGAAAACAATAACATACTAAGTCAGTTGTAGAAGGATAAATTCTTCAAGATTCCATTTATATGAGCTACCTAAAGTTGTCAAACTCATAGAAACAAAAAGTGGAATGGTGGTAGTCAGGGACTGAGGGGAGGGGAAATACGGAGTTGCTGATTAATGGGTTAAGTTGCAGTTATACAAGATGAAAATGTTCTAGGGATCTGCTCTACATTATTGGGCTTAGAGTGAGCAGTATTGTACTGAACACTTCAAAATTTGTTAAGAGTGTGGTTCTAGTGTTATATGTTTTTTTTCCTTTTCACCACAACAAGAAAGAAAGAAAGAAAGAAAGAAAGAAAGAAAGAAAGAAAGAAAGGAGAAGAAAAAGAGACAGAAAGAAAGAGAGGGAGAAAGAGAGAGGGAGGGAAGGAAGAAGGAAGGAAAGAAGGAAAGAAAGAAAGAAAGAAGGAAGGAAGGAAGGAAGGAAGGAAGGAAGGAAGAAAGAAAGAAAGAAAGAAAGAAAGAAGGAAGGAAGGAAGGAAGGAAGAAAGAAAGAAAGAAAGGAAGGAAGGAAGGAAGGAAGGAAGGAAAAAGAAATGAAGGGAGGAAGGAAAGAAGAAAGAAAGAAAGGTTTTCCCAAAGTATATCCAACAAAAATACATGAAAGCAATCATACCATTATTAATGACAGAGGTTTCTTAATTCAACAATTGTGAGAAGATAAATAAAACTTTTAGAAAGTTAGGATCATCATCATTATGATTCTCATATATCACGGCCATTGCATTGTTAGCCATTGCTGTTGGCAGATTCAACTTTCTTAGATAGTAAAATAAAAATTTCCAATTACAAAAGGACCTTCTGAACTCTGCATAATTTCATGTTCTTTAAAGCCATACACAGTGGGGACAGGTAGAGAGTAGTCCATGCTGGCTTTAAGACAGACTTACTTATTTCCAACATAAAGTGGGATGTGAAGATGTGAAGGATACGTAGGTGTAAAAGAGGACATGTTTTTTCCTGTTTTAAATCATTGATTCTCTTAAAATGTAATCTTTAGACATCAAATTAACTTTTGTGGAATTGCAAAACACATCAATATAAGTCATCTGAATTCTTTGCACATTAGATTGCTACACTTCCTGTTGAAAATAATCAATAACTTGTCATGGTATTAATTATATCATGTAAAGTTGAAAAATGCATGTGGGCTATATCCAAAATTACTTATTATCAAAAGAATTTGTAAAACCAATATACTGTGGCTCAATCACATACATATTTTATAGCCTAAAACTTGTAATACTCAATTATTTACTCATTAACCAATCAAACAAATCACTTAACTATATATTCCATAATTTTTATATGACAATAATGTATGACTCAAATCAAATAACAAACGAGAATGCAATTAAAACTGTAAAATGAATACTCAAAGACAGTAATTGGCATACCAAGTGAATTATGGGTAAATAAGAAAACACTGGAGACACAGTCAATCTTAGAATATATTGTGTGTCTGAATATTTTGTTTGTGTCATGAAAGGCTTTAAAAAAAATAGAAATATCCAGACAGGTTGGATTTTTTATTTGTTGCCCATGGTAAATTTCCACCAAGAAACCTTCTAGAGGTCTAGGCTTCTTGTTGTTCTCTATATTTAGGGCTTTGGAGGAAACAAGATGATTCCCCTATTTTAGTGCTGCTTCTATAGTCATTACTTTCTTCTCAGAATTCTGGTTATTTCAGCTACAGAAGGAAAGATCAGAAAGGAATTCCCCAGTAGCCCACTTCCTTTTCAAGCTATAGCAATAAAATATAAATAGCAGCAGGTAGAAATAGTTTAACATGAAGATCAAGAGGGGCAAAATTTAATGAGTAAATTTTGCTGGAACAAGACTCAAAATCACTCTCCAATTCTGTTCAATCTGGGCTCAAATAGCAGATTGCCATTTTGAAAAATGAATCGGAAGAATTCAAGTGTACTCAAAAGCTTCCAGTCATTCAGCTTAATTTCTCTTAGGTTCCCCCTCATTTCCTTTAGGCATTAGACTCATGACCACATAGCTGAGAAATGGTGTATACTGAGTTGTAAGTTGCAATATTTGTGATGGGAGGGATTGGAGGTAACTCATTGAAGAATTTTAATACTGAGCAGTTGCCAGAGGCTTACAGAACATTGCAGATGACCCAGATATGAACGATTTTAATAAGGAATACTGTGAAGTGCAAAATGCCAACTAAGTTTCCAGAACTCTGCACTGAAAAATGGGGGATAGAGAGGAACATTTGGTTGTTAAGCCCCCGGTAGCAAAAAAAAAATGCTTTTGAAAGAATTAGACATTTTAAAAGACTACAGATGATGAATCTATTACATAAAAGTCAAAGGCTCTAAGAGTACTTGGTTAGGAAATAATAAATGTGCTAGCCCCATTGGGGTTATACAATTTTTTTCCTCTTTTTTTAATATTTAAATGTACAGTAGACATCCTGGAATAATGACCAGAATGCAACCATAAGATAAAAGATTAAAGATGGGACGAGGGGACCCTCTCAAAAGAGAAGTGAAATTTTTTTTCAATTTAGATGAATAAAATATAAGAATAAATAAAAATAACCTAAAAACTTCTTATGTCTTAAAGATAGGTTTAGATTTTTAATGATAAGAAAATATTGAGATGCCTCTATTTTATGAAATATTGATGATCAGGAATAGTATCAATAATAACTACATTTTTAAAGCCTCAATTACAAACAAGATTATTAATTTGAACTCTAGAAAATATTGCTCTAAACACACAGTAGGAGCACAATAAATGCTACTTAATTTTAAAAATATTTTTATCCTTTCTGAAAAAATATTGTATTCAGGTGAAGTGATTGATTTGAAATGGAATCAACCATTGTAAAACTCAGGTTAGTCACATTGTACAAATGAATGATATTCACATGTTCTAATTACCTTTCATGAGAATCAGGCTATTCCCCCCCAAATATTTTTTAATTGTACCTTTCATTAATTTGAATTTTTAAATGTTTATGGATGATTTCCATGGTGTTTCTCCTGGAAAAATGGAAGGTTTCTTTTTATAAAAGAGAAAATGTCTATTTTTTAAGTCAAACCCTATATCAAAATTAAGTACTAACATACTTTTTCTCAAAAAGATACTTTCTTATTGAAACAATAATCTGAGAAATTATCTGTTTGTTTACAATCATAAGAAAATGTTTTTTTTTTTTCTTGGTACCAAAGCATTTATTCCTTATGTACACTCTAAACATAAAACCAACACCAGTGGTAATTATGAAGAAAGAATTAAATTGCAGGGTGCCATGTGTAGTGATTTTTAAAGTTGCATTCATATTGATTATATGTAACTTCTAACACACCTCTTAACTTTATGAGAATATGGCAATTAGATGCTTTTACTTTACAACATGATATATTATCTAATAGAAGTGCTATGGAAAAGCTATCGGAATTTAAATGTATATTTTCACTACATTTAAAAATATCCTGCTTGGTATTTTAAGAATAGTAGAACAGATAGTTTAACACTGCTATTAGTTTTTATGATCATCCCTTATTCTGTGAAAACAAATCAATGTGATTGAATGGCAAAATTTAAAGGTATGTTTCCCACAGATGTACTGATACTATGATTACTGATTTTTAAACTTTTAAAAATAATATCTGTATTAATGAAGATTGTCATTATCAGATTTTTAATAAAATGTGATTTTTGTGCCTCTACAAATTACATGTATGTATGTAATGCTTACTCTCTTGCTGTTTTATAATGTGAAGATAATGGATATTACATAATCTGTCAAGTGAAAGATATTGCATTTTTAACCCAAAATGTATGTATAGGATCCTCACACTGCCACCATAATATCCACGTACTTACTAGTCTGGTGCTAATCAATTTGTTGGAATTTTAGGAAAAAATCAAATACATAAGGTTTTCTTTAAAACAATTTGAAGACTTCAAAGATGTCTATAATTTGTTCAGAATATGGATTTCCATTATGGGGAAACCAATGATCATTCATTCCCATATAACATTTTTAAAAGAGTATTTTTAATATGCTTTCCATTTTACCCAAAGTTTTTACTCTTAAATAACAAATTTACATTTTTAGTGCTTTCTGTTGTTTTCAAGCTAATTTATATATAAAATCCTATTCTTTTTATTCTACATAAAAGCAAAACATGTTGCCCCTTATGAGTAACATTTTTTATCTACATAAATTAAAAATTCCCATTATGATGTTCCTATTTGAAAAATGTACATTTTAATGTCTCTTTTCATGCTGCATTTGCCAGCACATATTCCAGAGATGTGATGGTACCAACTTAAAAGATGAGAAAAGAACTTCTCAAATCTACATATCTAACCACATATTACAATGGTTCAACATTCAAAATATTTCAATTCTCCTTCAGTCCCTGCTTCATAACATTTCCATGGTATTCCCTTAATATAAAAGCAATTCATTCTAAATACAGTGTGCTTCTGGAACAAAAGCTTACTTTAAGAGAGATCTTTTTTTTAAATGCCTGTATAAAGATATCATTCTGAAAAGAATTAAATGAACTGCACCACCAGCAGCTGAAGAACAATATGCAGTTAATTGGGCCACATGAGGATCAAGCTTATGATCTTGGCCACAGTAGCACATACACAAAGAACAAAGATTCCCTCAGATGCTTGAACTCAGGGCATGCCAGCGGTGAGCTGTACTTACTGTCTTCCCCTAAAAAGGCAACACAAGTCTGTTTCTTTCACAGATTCAATAGGAAATGATTTGGATTATTCATTCTTAATGCACTAAAAATTGGAAGTGTCATCACCACTGCTGCTGCAGATGAACATAGAAACTTGTAACATGTGACATGTTAGAAAAATTGCAATTGTGGACTACTGGAAAGAATAAATTGTTTAGAGTCTGTGCCTTATTCCCAATTCTGTGACCATTTGGCTATACAATTGGTGGACTTTGATTCTTTCCTAAAGTACCAGTGTTGAACTACAAAATCGTTAATATTCCTCCACAATTTCCCATGATTTTATCCTCATCCAAATTATGTATTAATTTCTTATCAACTTCAAGTATATAAATATAAACTCTATATGCAAGCAATCATCAAATATAAATATATTTGTGGATAGTTATTACAAATATATTTATATGGAAAAAATAGAAATAATATTCTCATAGGTTATGGGTTATCACAACTAAATATTCAAAGATTTGAATATTGCTTAGTAAATCAAGAGGATAATAATATCTACACTATACAAGTTACTGTGAGAAAAATGAGCTAATGTATGTAATGTGTGTTTTACCGATTTAAATCACAATTTGATAATTTGATATGGATGATCATTTCTTATTGAATTATCTTATTAATTCTCTGTATTACTATCTAGTGGCATCTGAAAAATAAAGGTTATCCAAAAACTTGGGTCTACACTGGTTTCTATTTTACAACATCAGTAATGAAGCACACAGAAATGACAGCAACAAAAACAACAAAACATTATGAATATGAATCACTCAAGGAAAATGTGGAACCTATCTAAAGAATAGATTGTTGTTGGAACTTCTTCTTCGAGGTTGATTCATTCATTCAACAAATGTTTATCTAACACTTGCACTGTTATAGCTTCAGGTGGAACAGTATGAACAAGACAGAAAATCTTTCATTCTCAGAGTTTACAGGCCAGTTAAGAAGACTGACATTGAATAAACAATCACAGCATGAAGGTTCTAGGCCTTCACTGATAGCTAATTTTAGAACCTTAGGAAAGGAAACTGCTTCCCAATCAAAACTCAGTATAAATATATTTTAAGATTGATAGTCATCATAGGAGCAACATGTGGTCAAGAATATTAGTTGACTGGAGTGGCTATTTATAAATATGTTTGTTGTGAATCTGTGTGGAAACTCACAGATCAGGACAGGTAACTGTTTCCATGGGTGATAAAAGTCAGAATGTCTAAAGGAGTAATTGCAGGACAAATCCATGGGAATTTGTTCCACATATCCAGAGAAGTCCCAAGACAGAAATATTTTGGTAGAAACCCAGAAGACCAGTTTTTCCAAAATATCAAAGGCGTATCTGCCTAATGGAATTCAATGGTGTTAAATAGTACAATATATATATATTCCTTAGGAATTATGGGATCATTCTTATAACTAGTCAAATAGCTGAGAGGCTTCAATAAGGTGGAAAGATCATGCCTGGTTTTCATGACATGGAGCTCCACTGGTGATTTCTCTATCCTCAAAGAGTAAAAAACGTTTGCCATATAGATGGAAGGTGGAATTATCCTCTTTCTTTATTGCTTTACTACTTTTACATAATGCAAATGTATTTTAGGCCAAGATAGGGAATTGAACTATTACTGAAATATTGATATATTTAAGCCATAACTCTAAAGAGGTTGTTAAGCATTTGACACCCATTCATGATTTAGAACTAAAAAGAATAGAAGTTTAGATATATTATGATACATTCCCTCATATAAAAAGTGACAAAAATTAGAAAAGTACCTATTAAGTGATTTTTGTCCAAGGTCACACAGCTACCTCATCGGTCAAAGACAGACATTTGAACTCAATTCAGGGTTATTATTTCATGACACTAAATCTTATTAATAGCTTTCCTAGGACCTGATTCTCAGGATTAATTACAGAAAATTCATCCATAAAGCATTTGTGGAAATTTTTCTTCAAACAAGGAAAATTAGGTAAAAATTATGAAACTATTAAAATATTTTAATTTGCCTAAGGACACAAATTGTAACAGATTAAATAAAACAAGAGGAAGTTTCTTATAATTCTGAATTTAATAATGAAATAACATTTAGCATAGTAATGGTGTCTTAACACAACTTTATCCAGTAAAATACCTACAATCAAACATCTAAGCATACATTTCTGATTATAAAGATATTCATATATGTATATCTATAGAATAGAAAGATTGTATTTTCTCTATAAAATCCGTTTAAAAATGGCAAAAGATATATTATTCATGTAAAAATATTCAAAGTACTTTTTGCACTTTTATAAACATATTCCCTGAATCCTTTTGATGGTCCTCTGAATTTACTGGCACTGCATATAAAAGAGCTGTGTAAAAGAACCTGATAGATAATTTGCACATTTGTATATGACTTGCTATTTAATGACTGCCAGAGCCAGAGTAGCAGAAACTAACTTCTTTTTTCTGGGTCTGATTGTAAATATCTTAATACATGATTGATTTTATATGAAGTTCCAATATTCTTATTGTGCTATTTATTAAAATGCATTTTTTCAGAACAAATGAGAATAAAATATGTTGTTTGCATACTACCACCCACATTCATTATCATTTGGATACAAATTTGCAAAAGATTTTAAGGCTTTCTAAAGGTCTGTAACAAAAACTTTTCCTATCTCTACATACTGTGAATTCTTTTCATGCCCATTTGTCTAAATTGAAAATACAATTTTACTTTTTGGGTATTTTATTCTGTCTAAATGACATTTTTATTATGCAGATATTACAGCAGTATGAAAGCTTTGATTAGAATGCATCCAATTGTTTGCTGTAAGTTCACACAGACTCACAATTTTCAATGAGACACCCCTTTGCAAGTAAGCAAGAATCCAAGAAAAAGTAAAATCAATATAAAAACAAATCATGGGCTTCCCTGGTGGCGCAGTGGTTGAGGGTCTGCCTGCCGATGCAGGGGACGCGGGTTCGTGCCGCGGTCCGGGAAGATCCCACATGCCGCGGAGCAGCTGGGCCCGTGAGCCATGGCCGCTGAGCCTGTGCGTCCGGAGCCTGTGCTCCACAATGGGAGAGGCCACAACAGTGAGAGGCCACAACAGTGAGAGGCCCGCATACAGCAAAAAAAAAAAAAAAAAAAAAAAAAAAATCATGCTCTGGTCATATTAGATCATTAATAAGAATTAAAATATCACCTGAAGTGTTATTTCCCTGTAACATCAAGCTTCTAAATTTCAGTGTCATCAAGTACATTATACCAATGATATTTTGCCATGAATATTTCTGGGATGCTAAAAATAGTTTCCATCAGATTGATAGTTAAGATTCATCAGTGAAGAAAATCATCACTCCAAATTACCAGAAGATTGTGTCTACATAGCTGAGTATTTTCTGGCCATCCTGAATACATATGAGCTAGTACTCACCAGTACAGCTGACTTGTTTCTCATAGCTGATATCTATTTTGAATGATCGGTGTGTTCTTTCTTATTGGTCTCTCTGCTTTACAGTACTGGTTGTAAAATATGTTTAATGTAATCCCAAAATATATGATATAAAATGGTTAAATGTAAAAGATTAAATATTTGTATTCTTGACCAATAAAATATTGTTGGGCAAGTATACAATCACTCAATAAAGTTTTGAATATCTATTTGAATCTAACTTCTAGCCAAGTCTCTTTTATATTATCAGTTGTACGGCTTCAAAGGAAATATTTTTATCAATTATTTCTCCTCTGTAAAAAGAATCTACATACACATATCTACCTCAATTGTCAAAACATGCATTTTTTTCTTTTCAGTTTTATCATTGAAATATTTATGTGTTTGTGGAGAGAAAGATGAAGAAAGAACCCTAAGGTAAAAGTCAGATCAATTTAAAAATAACTCATCTCAAAAAGTCATATTTGTATTACTCATAGATCAGGAATGTTCTTTCATTCTGGTCAGCTGACTCTTGACACATCATTTTAACCCTATGAATGAATTTGTGCCATATTCTCAGTTTTCCTGATCATTTTCATGTAATGAAGTGCCTTTTATCATGAGTCATTCAACAATGGGCTGTTAATCAAGATATTTAATTGATTATTCCCAAAACACATTCCATAGGCACCACAGCATTGTTGAAAAGCCTCCTCAAAATGGACTCAAAGGCATTTCTGATTCTCTTTCCAGCAGCTCCTCTTGACATAAACATTTTAGGAAGGCAGGTTGGTCATCGAATGTGACTGTCCCAAGAAAGAGATCTTCTCCTCTTGGTCAATATGTGGTTAAAGATGAAGACAAAAGGGATAGAAGGTTATAAAGAATTTTAGAAAATTTAGTGTTCTGCCCTGAGCATTTCTGGACCACGCTTCTCTCTTTCCATTAAGACCAACCCCGGACCAGCCTGATTGCTGTAACCTCCAAATTTCAGCAAGATAAAATGTGAGACTAGGAGATTCAACCTTAATTCTGGATCAACAGTCTAGATTACCTTCTTGGATTGACAGGGCCCCAATCATAAGGATATTGACCACTGAGTTGAGTACACTGTTGACAAGGCCTGCTCCAGTGTCCAATGTAAGTAAAATTGTGGAATATAAAGTATTTCTGTATAATTTGTAAGATATGCTTTCATCCCTCTTGCACCTGACCCTTCCAAATTAAAGATGTGGGTCTGAGATTAATTTTTTAAGGTAATGTTATTTTTACTGTAATGAGACAAATTTTGTGATAGTATAGGAAAACAACTTTGGCACCTGGAAAGGGAATACCACAGAAATCGAAAGCAGTGGGAAGGTTGGTTTTCAGTAATAATTTATATCTTTTTTATAACAGCCCCTGGAATCTTCTTAATGAACAAAAAATGCCCTACTGTAGATTTCCTAAAATGTTACGGAAACCTTGAGTTCAATGGACTGCTGTGTTGGCCATCACTGACCAGACAGCTCTCACTATGATTTGATTGCCATTCTCCTCATTTCTAAGTAGAAATCTATAAGACACAGATACTGAGGACCCCAGATACTGCACTTCCAACAAAAAATACATAAATACCTTTCAATATTTCCAAGTCTCCATTTCTGAAAGCATAGGTCAGACTTTCTTTGAGGCAGAAGAATTCCATCCATTTGGTAGTATACACTAACAGGACAGATTGTACTGTCTGCCTTAACTCAGTCTCCTCAAAAACAAAGACTTCAATCAATTATTCAAACAATATGAAACCCTAAAATTTAAGGCAATGTCAACCTATGCACCTTTATTAATGTAGGTCACATTTGAAAACCCCCAACAATTTTAACAACACTTTGTTTTCAAGGCTAACAAGGGTACCCTTGGGACTTACACTTTCTGTGTGGAAGCCGGTTATTAACTTAGTCTTGAAAACACAACAATTTATATTTTGGAGTTTATAAGGGACCGTCAAGTATCTAAGTAAACATCAACAGTAAATCATGTAAATCTCAGATGACTACAGACATTTCTTTAAAATGTGACTACCCTTGGTTACTCAGAGGAACTTACTGGAGGTATAACAGGCTCATTATTTTTGCACATATTTTGGGCTGTTATTTCTAGAATGGAGGCTATGCAAACAGAAAAGTTGTTATAAAATGTGTCCCTGACTATCTGAAAGAATTATTGATACTACCTCAGATCATTCATGTCTACTTTTACTCACTGGCCAGGGATGTTATAAATGATGTAATTGTCCTAGTCCTTCTCCTTGTAAGTCAAGATGCAGTGTGTAAAATTGCTAATAATTCCTACTCCAAGTGGACTTATTCCTTGGAACAAGTACAAAGGTCAATACATAAACTTAAGGAGCCACCTGAACCCTGACAGTGTATTGGAATTAAACAGCCGGTTGATTCTGAGACCCTGGAAAGCATGGTTGAAGTCAATACTTCTTGTTAGTCTAATCCTACTGTTTGTTGTCCTGCTGCTAGCAGTTTTAATTAAACACTGTATGAGAGAAATATGGTGGCTTTGTCCCAGATATTGTCAGTCAGTTAATCAGAGTGGCCAACACAGTGGCATACTTTTGTAAAAATTTACCAGGACATATTGAGAAGTGAGGCATTGAACATTGTTGAAAGATGATTCTACATAGGTTTTTCACTCTTCTATCTTGTGAATAAGGAACTGACTGCACTTTTGTCAGGACTATCTTTTCATGAATGCTTTTATAGCCAACAATGCTGGAAAAATTATATCGTAATAAAGCAAAGGACAGGTTTACTTATAGCCTTGGAAGTTAGGTATTGGAGCAAAGAGCAGTTTTGCTTATTTTCTATGATAAAAGAGTTAGGTTTCCTAAATTGAGGTTTATTCTACTTCAACACCAATCCAGTGTGTGTGCAAATGTCATCTGGTCCTTTCTGCATTCCCCAGTGAGAACTGCAGTTTAGGAAAAAATACCCATTGGTTACTACTAATGTTAGTAGTAGTAAGACATAAGTCTCATGTCTTCACCATCCATGAAAGTGTGCCAGCTTAAGTGGCCATTTTTAAGGCAGTTAAAGTTTCATACTTTTTACAGTTTTTGATAGTGGATCTATATAGTAGAATCACTTCTATTACTGAAGGGAGGTGTTTTGTTCCCACTAAAATAAACACTCTCAGTTTGAATTTGCCTTATATGTCTATGATGTTTTGGCCAAATCTGTCAGGTTTGGATTCAGAAATTGCTTTATTTACCATCATGCCCTTCTGAAATTTCTTCCCTAGGTTTTCACTTAACTTTGTAACATCTTGTAATTCTAATAAATCTTGTATTTTGCAGCACACTTTGGGATTTGCTTACTAGCTCATCCTGGCATATTACCCAATATCCACCATCTGCCATTCACCTTCCTTTTTGCTGAGTTTCCTCAGACATCAGACTGTAATATGTTCAGAAAGAGAATTGCTGTGTGCCTGACCTTGGAGGATGAACCTTAAACAATACTAACCAGTTGTAATAATACCATTCCTCTTGGACTTGAATTGGATTAAGGGTGAATGCATGACTAAATTCTCATTAATCAGTTATAAGGAGAAGTCACTGGAGAAGTTAATAGGAAATATAACTTTCCATATTACAAAGAGGAAGACAGAAGAGGAAAAATTATATTTCTTCATGTCTTTCAGTGAACTTCTAAGAACACATGATGCCTCAGGCTTCTGCAGCTTTCTTGCGGTGATGAGGATACAAGCCTGAGGACAAAAGCAAATACAGAAGAGATGGCTAAGTGGAAGAATCAAGAGCTTAAGTCTTGATATTTTTAAGCTGCTATACCAATTCTATTGTCCTGGAAATCTGGTTAAGTACATATAAAAACATTCCATTTTTGTTGTTAAGTCACATTTAGTTGGACTTCCTGTTACTTGGATATTAAAATATATCCAAAAAACAATATAAGAAATAATGTACCATTACTAATAGTTGTGTGAATTTGCTCGATTTATGTTATTTTGCAAATATCCAATTTCTGTTGCCAACATTTTACTTCTGTTCAGCCAAATGTAGTGTGTGTGTGTGTGTGTGTGTGTGTGTCTGTGTCTGTGTTTCTGTGCATGCATACACACATCACAATGGATTGTGGTATTACATCTATTTATGTGTCTAGCTCATTAAATATAAACCTTTACACCAATATTATGACACTTAAAACTTAAGATCTTTAGTTAAGATTAAACTTTGTTTTAAATGTGAAGGAAGTCTTAAAATAATACATAATTAAATATCAGCATGAATTTTATTAGAATATAGTGCTGAATTTATGCTGACTGTAATCTAATTCTGTGCCCTAACTAAAGGATTAGCAATGCTTGCTCTTTATTGAAATGACTCTTCTATCATTAATATTTAATCAATTAATTAATATGGCTTAGTACTAAAATCATGAATCATAACAGTGAAACATAAGAGCATTATACTTTGGCTGACTACAATAAAGTTATTAATAAACATTTGTGTATGCAATCTAAAAAATGAAAAATCAACCAAATTATTATATAACTGAAAATAATTTGTTACTTATAGTGTCACAGCATAGACTCTATTATTGTGACTAGAGTGCCACCGTAACAAAAGTGTTATGAGACAAGTCTTAAAAATGATGATAAATTTCTTGATTTATCTATTCATTTCCATACATAAATTCAACCTTATGTTGAATCTATTTTTATTTTGACATACCATATTTTATTATAATATCACTTTTTCAGATATTTACATGAAATCATAATATAAACCAAAGTTAAATCAGTTTGTCCCTTCCGGTAAGGGAATTTGTGTTTAGACTGAATTTGTTATTGCTGAATGTAAACTGCAAACTTTGATTTGCCTTCATGGTTTATTTAGTGATGTGCTTAAAACACTACACTGTTTCTTCATTTTTTAGATTGCATACACAAATGTTTATTAATAACTTTATTGTAGTTAGACAAAATATAATGCTCTATTGTTTCACTGTTATGATTCTTGATTATATTGCTAATCCTGTGCTACTTTATTTTTTACATACTATCTCAGAAAGATGAAATTGCTACCAAACTATATGTTTTTTATCTAACTAATGAAATAACAAATATGTAACTGAATAGGTTAAATTAATCTTAGTAATATGCATTTCTCATCACAAATTTACCTAATATAGACCAGAAGGTTTTCTGTGCCATTTACAAAAAAAGTCTTATTTTTAAAACCCTGGGAATAATTTTATTTTATACATTCTTTTTTTTTTTTTAAGATTTCTTTTTAATGCGGACCATCCTTGAAGTCCTTATTGAATTCACTGTAACATCGCTTCTGTTTTATGCCTTGGCTCCCCGGCCCCGAGGCAGGTGGGATCCCAGCTCTCCGACCACGGATTGAACCCACACCTCTCCATTGGAAGGTGAAGTCCCAACCACTGGACGGCCAAGGAAGTCCCAATAATTTTATTTTAATCTTATTTTAAGGCAGTGAGAAGTTTAAATAAAAGCACTGTCTTAACATGTCCCACACTAGTCCTCAGAAAATATATTTTATGTGTTTTTAAAATATGTAGTTACATAAATTAATACATATATTTGCCCCTTTTTTTCCTACTCGGTACTATTTATTTTAATTCACCAATAGAGCCAGCCTTGCCATTCTTTTAAAGTGAACATTTACCTATTTATCTATCTATCTCTAAGCAGCTATCAATATATTTATAGTCATCATTTTTATTGCAATTTTAGGCAATATAAACTTTTTAATTTTGCTGTATTATTGCTAGTGAATTAAGCTTAAGGAAGATAAAGCTACATATGGACAGTATTTTTACATTATAGTTTGTCTCATGGAATATATAATATTGCCTTAATATATAAAGTTTTAAGATTTGATTTGATTTGATTTAAAATAACCAGGCAAATATCGTATATTAACACATATATGTGGAATCTAGAAAACTGGTACAGATGAACCTGTTTGCAAGGCAGAAATAAAGACACAGATGTAGAGAACAAACATATGGACACCAAGGGGGAAAGGGGAGGGTGAGATGAATTGGGAGATTGGGATTTACACTTATACATTAATATGTATAAAATAGATAACTACTGAGAACCTGCTGTCTAGCACAGGGAACTCTACTCAATGCTACTTAATGCTCTGTGGTGACCTAAATGGGAAGGAAATCCAAAAAAGAGGGTATATATGTATACATATAGCTGATTCACTTCTCTGTACAGTAGAAACTAACACAACGTTGTAAAGCAACTCTACCTCAATAAAAAAAAAGAAAAATGTCTTATTCCCTCCCAGATGAATATCTCATAATTTAAAATAAACTAATTGATCATATATTAATTTATAATTCTATATCTTCTATGGAATTTGAATACTATGTACAGAAACATGAGTATTTATTTGTATATATCAACTTCATACATTAATTTTTATAATAGATAAAACAAATATAACTAAATATCAGTATGCAAGCTATTTTTAACATTATATTCTAAACTATTGCCACTTATTTTAAGATATATACTTTAAAATCCAAAACTTAGAAGCTTAAATCAACAATCGAATAATGACTCTCACAGTTATTACATTTATAATAATTTACAAATCGACTTGCCTCAAGCAGATGCCTCAAGTTGAGGTCTTTCACACAAGTGTAGTCTGGGATGTTGACTGGGATGTTAACGTTCAGAATATTTTCTTACACAAGAAAATCATTGAGTTCTTAGGCATATGAATTGGGGAACAAGAATCAGAGTGGGGAGGAGAAGAAGAAGCCATCCGTGGCTTATCTTTTCACTTTCTTCATGGTGTTTTTTACAAGGAAAAAATTAATAATATGATGATGTAAATCTGGTCAACTTTTCTTTTTTGCCACAAAGATTTTCTTCAATCATTTACTCTAAAATATCTCTACTTTAAGCTCTTAGATTGAGGTGTATGATCGATTTAGAGTTAATTTTGTGTATGGTATGAGATAGTGGTGTGAATTTATCTTTTGCAGCTGGATATATTTCTTGAGAAGACTATCTTCTTTCCAGTTAAATTGCCTTGCAAATGACTTATTTTCATACAAAGTTTGCTTTTATATTTTTCTGCCCTTTTTTTCTTCCAAGTACCAGTTCCTTTCCTGCTTCTGTATGTTTTGCTCACTCTCCAGTGTCTTCAGATTATTGTTTTCCTAAAATAGTTGTCAGGAGTTTTTTTTCAGGAAAGTTGGTCCAATTCCACTTATCCCTCCTTATTTGAAGCAGGACCTCATAGTCACAGTTCTGTTGGATATTGCCATTATGACAGTGGGTAACATCATCTCAACCAATCACGTGACTGTGGTGTTTCTGTTTACACGAGGACGCAATGCTGCTCTTTTACTACAGAGCATGTTGCCAATTGGGCAACTGTTATGGATGGGTTAATATGCTAATATGTTTAAACATATGCTAATATGTTTAAACCTTCTAAATTACAAAATTTGCTGTGGTATATGCTGCAATCAGAGAGAATCTTTCTGTCTCCACTTGTATTAATGTCAATTAGGAGAATATCGAACAATATTTTTATATATTTGTTTGACATCTTTTGAATATTAATAATTTCCTTGTTGTGTGCATTAGGGGGATGAAACCGTGAAGGATGAGAGTAGGAAAAAACCAGAGTAACAGGAAATATACTAAATTGAGAATGGTCATTTCTTCCAAAACTTGGGATTTTGTTATTCAGCAAAGCTTATTTTACAGCCTTCTTCCATTGGAACAAATTGCTTCCCAGCTACTTATTCTACAAAACGACTCCCAGAGGACCTAGACGTTTCTCAATATCACCTGTGGAGAAAACTAATATTAAATCCAGGGCTATAGAACAATGCATAATTGTATGTGAGTAATGATCACAATGATAATAAAAAAGATAAACACTATATGTAAATATACAAATAAATTAATATTTATTTCTTCTGGTGTTAATTTTAAAATACTATGTTCTTCTTAAAATTATCTTTACATTCTCTAATTTTCTAGGATAGTTACTACTTCTGTAATCATGAAAAATTCAATCATATATAGAAAAATACAAATAAGATAGAGACAACATTAGGAATTTGTTAAACATCAAATTGTGAGTTAGAGAAAATCCAAATTGTTGAAATAAAAAAAAAGTTATACTAGCCCCATTTCAAAAGGTCACAAGAAGAAGAAAAAATTGTAGTTTTAGTGTGGCCAAGTTTTTTAAATCTTTTGCCACAAATATTTAACAAAACTATCAATATATTTACTATATATGATTCATTCCAATGTACCTCATGAACTTTCTACTTTGCCTGAATAACAGTGAAATGTATGAGATTTTACCCTATTGCTAAGCTAACAGGTTAGTTAGCCACCTTCTCTTGGATACTGCAGAGGACAGAACAACCTTTAGTCACAACATAGCAGGTAGCATGGACTACTTCTTGTCACTGGTCTTTCTTGTAACTCAAGTCCCATAGGGACGATGCATAGCAGTCTGGATACGGGCTGTGCACAGAATAGGAGTGCATAAGGCTAGAGAACCCCAAATTTAGGAAACCCCAGTATTTATAATGGGTTGCAAATTAAGCCTGTCCAACCTTCGTCCCAGAGGAAGAGTTTATTTTCATTAATCTGATCAGCAAACCAAACCTGCCACCTATGGGTTGCAGCAAAAAGAGTTCTAAGAGGGAAGTTTATAGTGATACAAACCTACCTCAGGAAACAAGAAAAAACTCAAATGAAGAACCTAACCTTACACCTAAAATAGCTAGACAAAGAACAAACAAAATCCAAAATTAGAAGGAAAGAAATCATAAAGATCAAATGATACATAAATGACATAGAGACTGAAAAAAAAGACAATAGAAAAGATCAATGAAGTTAATGCTGGTTCTTTAAAAAGATAAACAAAATTGATAAAAATTTAGGCAGACTCATCAGGAAAAAAGAGAGGGGGCCAAAATCAATAAAATCAGAAAAGAAAGAGGAGAAGTTACAACTGACACTACAGAACTACAAAGGATTATAAATATTACTATAAATAATTTTATGCCAATAAAATGAACAACTTGGAAGAAATGGAAAAATTCCTAGAAATATACAATATCCCAAGACTGAACAAGGAAGAAATAGAAAATATGAATGGACCAAGTACAAATAATTAATTTGAATTAGTAATAAAATACCTCCCAAGAAACAAAATTCCAGGACCAGATGGCTTCACAGCTGAATTCTACCAAATATTAAGAGTAGATTTAAAATCTATTCTTCTCAAACTATTCCAAAAACTTGCAGAGGGAGGAACTTCCAAACTCATTCTACAAGGCTGGCCTCACTCTGATATGAAAATCAGACTACAAAAAATGAAAATTACAGCCAATATCATTGACACACATAAAAGCAAAAATCCTGAACAAAATATCAGCAAATGGAATTCAACAATACATTGAAAGAATCATACACCATGGTCAAGTGAGATTTATTGCAGGGATGCAAGGATGATTCAATATTCACAAATCAGTGTGATAGACCACATTAACAAATTGAAAAATAAAAATTATATGATCATCTCAATAGATGCAGAAAAAACTATTTTGACAAAATTCAATATCCATTTATCAATTAAACTTTCAGCAAGATGAGTATAGTGGGAATATATCTAAACATAATAAAGGCCATTTGTGAGGAGCCCACAGCCAACATCATACTCAATGGTGAAAAGCTTGAAGCATTTCTTTTAAGGATGCCCACTTTTGCCACTTTTATTTGACATTGTTTTGGAAGTCCTAGTCAATCAGACAAGAAAAAGAAATAAAGGAATACAAATTGGAAAGAAAGAAGTAAAAATGTCACTGTTTAAATGCAATATGATATGATAGTATACATAGAAAATCCTAAAGACACCACCAAAAAACTACCAGAATTCACGATGAGTTTGGTAAAGTTGCAGGATACAAAATTAATATACAGAAATCTGTTGCATTTCTATACACTAACAGCTAATTATCAGAAAAAGAAATTAAGATAACAATTCTATTTAGAATCACATCAAAAAGAAAATACCTAGGAATAAACCTACCTAAGGATGTAGAAGACCATTACTCCAAAAACTTTAAGTCACTGATGAAAGAAATTGAAGGTGATACAAATCGTTGGAAAGATAAAGTGTGTTCATGGGTTGGAAGAATTAATATTGTTAAAATGACCATACTACCCAAGGCAATCTATGGATTCAATGCAATCCCTATAAAAATTCCAATGGCTTTTTTCACAGAACTAGAACTAGTAATTCTAAAATTTGAATGGAAACACAAAAGACCCCAAATAGCCAAAACAATCTTGAGAAACAAAAACAAAGCAGGAGGTATCACTCTCCCTAATTTCACAGTTTACTACAAAGCTACAGTCATCAAAACAGTATGGTACTAGCACAAAAACAGACACATATTTCAATGGAACAGAATAGAGAGCCCAAAAATGAACTCTCACTTACATAGGCAGTTAATCTATGACAAAGTATATAAGAATATACAATGGGGAAAAACAGCCTCTTCAATAAATGGTGTTGGGAAAACTGGGCTCCATGCAAAAGAATCATACTGGACTACTCTTTCACATCATACACAAAAATAAGTTCAAAATGGATTAAAGACTTAAATGTGAGACCTGAAACCACAAAGCTTCTAGAAGAAAACATAGGCAGTAAGATTTTGACATCAATTTTTGGATTATTTTGGATAATATCCTCAGGCAAGGGAAATCAAAGCAAAAATAAATGGGACTACATCAGACTAAAAAGATTTTGCACAGTGAAGGAAACTATCAACAAGATGAAAAATCCACCTCCTGAAAGGGAGAAGATATTTTTAACAATATACATGATAATGGGTTGATATTCAAATTATGCAAAGGACTCAGACAACTTGGAGATTCCTCAAAAACTAAAAATAGAACTCCATGGAAACAACCTAAGTGCCCATCATAGGATGAATGGATAAAGAAGATGTGGCACATATATACAATGGAATATTACTCAGCCATAAAAAGAAACGAAATTGAACTATTTGTAATGAGGTGGATAGACCTAGAGTCTGTCATACAGAGTGAAGTAAGTCAGAAAGAAAAAGACAAATACCATATGCTAACATATATATATGGAATTTAAGGGAAAAAAATATCATGAAGAACCTAGGGGTAAGGCAGGAATAAAGATGCAGACCTCCTAGAGAACGGACTTGAGGTTATGGGGAGGGGAAAGGGTGAGCTGTGACAGGGCGAGAGAGAGTCATGGGCATATACACACTAACAAACGTAGTAAGGTAGATAGCTAGTGGGAAGCAGCCGCATGGCACAGGGATATTGGCTCGGTGCTTTGTGACAGCCTGGAGGGGTGGGATAGGGAGGGTGGCAGGGAGGGAGATGCAAGAGGGAAGACATATGGGAACATATGTTTATGTATGACTGATTCACTTTGTTATAAAGCAGAAACTAACACACCATTGTAAAGCAATTATACCCCAATAAAGATGTTAAAAAAAAAAAAAGCCAAAAAAAATAAAAAAAATAAATAAAAATAGAACTCCATATGATCCAGCAATCCTACTCCTAGGTATATATATGAAGAAAACAAAAACATTAATTAGAAAAGATATGTTCACTGCTATGTTCATTTCAGCTTTATTTACAATAACCAAGATATGGAAGCAGCCTAAGTACCCATCAATAGATGAATGGACAGAGAAGATGTGAGATTAGATATAGATAATGGAATATTACTCAGCCATAAAAAAGAATGATATCTTGCCATTTGTGATATGGATGGACATAGATCATATTATGCTAAGTGAAATAAGGCAGACACAGAAATAAAAATACTGCATGCTGTCAAGTGTATGTGAAATCTAAAAAACAAAACAGATGAATAAACATAACAAAACAGAAAAAGAGTTATAGATACAGAGAACAAAGGGGTGACTGCCAGAGGGAGGGGGTTGTGAGAAGGAAAGAAATAAGTGAGAGAGATTAAGAGATACACACTTCCAGTTGCAAAATAAATGAGTCATGGGTATGAAATGTACAGTGTACAGTGTGGGGAATATAGTCAATAACTATGTAATATATTGTATGGTGACATATAATAACTAGACTTACTGTGGTGAACTTTTTGAAATGTATAAAAATATGGAATCACCATGTTGTGTAACAGGACCTAACATAGTGTAGTAAGTCAATTATACTTCAAAAACAAACAAACAAACACATAGAAAAGAGATCAGGTTTGTGGTTATCCAAAGTGGTGAGAGTGAGACACAGAATTAGATGAAGGCAGTCAAAAGGTACAAATTCCCAGTTATAAGATAATAAGCACTAGGGATACAAAGTACAACATGATCAATATAATTAACACTGCTATGTTATATATGGCCATTGTTAAAAGAGTAAATCCTAAGAGTTCTCATCACAAGGAAAATATTTTCTTTCTTTAACTTTGTGTCTGTATGAGATGATGCGTGTTCACTAAACTTTTTGTGATAATCATTTCATGATGTATGTGAGTCATACCATTATGCTGTACAGCTTAAATAGTGCCATGTCAATTACATCTCAATAAAATTGAAAGAAAATATAAAACACATTTTAAAGAAATATATATTTATCAGTTCAAATCGTCTCCTTGGATGATTGTTCTTGGTTGGATAAATGCTCAGACTTTTAGACTTTCTATATTTTAAGCTACTTTTATGTGCATTGAGTTCTTGTATATTGGAGTTGTGAGGGGCTTAAATTAAATCATTGGAATAGGGATCCTCTGAATTTGATAGCAATATCACTTTGACTTTTAATCACCACTTGCCTTGATATCACCTATTGTGGAAATTCGTGACCAGTAAATTTCTGACTTGTTCTCTTCCCTTAAAAAAGTCATAGAGGTGGAGGAGTCAAGATAGCAGAATAGGAGGACATAGAATTTGTTGCTCCTCACAAGTACATCAAGAATACATCTACAAATGGTACAATTCTTATAGAGCACCTGCTGAACATTAGCAGAAGATTTCAGACACTTAAAAGGACAAGAAAAATCCCCTTGCAACCAGGTAGGATGAAAGAAAGAAGAAAAAAAGAAAAGAGGAATCAAAAAAGAGATGAGCAACGCTGGTGGGAAGCTGAAGGTGATGGGAGGTCCCTGCACTCAGGAAAACTCCCTCACAGTGGGAAACACAGCTGGGACAAAAAAGGACTTTCAAGGATCAAAGGAGAATGCAGCGAATGGTCTGTGGAAGACAGGACAAAGTAAGAACTGCACGCATGGTGTACACTGTGGCTCTGCATTCCAGCCTGAGTCGTGAGTCTCATGTTCTGAAGGGGGACTGGATGCTGGAAAGTGGGGTTTGGAGCATGAACCCAGGGAAGGGACAGATTTTGACTGTGAAAAGACAGCCTGAAGGGACAAGAGTAAGGAGCTCTAAAACTGGGAAAGTCTGCAGAAAAGGTCCAGCACACCATAGAAGCAAGGCATCATTGTTGAGTGGTGCTCAAGGGGCAGAGTCGATATTACAACCCTTTTCCCCACCCACTCGCTTCTTCAGCTTCCATGGGCACTGGGAGGGGCTCCCATCTGAGTGGACCTGCCTGCCCCTCAGGAGAGGTCTTCTCCACCTGCGTGGGCTCCAGGGCCCTGAGCACCACCCACCCCCAACCCTTTTTGGGAATCAGCTGTGCCATTACAACCCCTTTCCCTACCTGAAGGTTTCTTCAGCCTCCACAGGCACTGGGAGGGACTCCATTCAGAGGGAGCATGCCATAGTCTGTTGCAACTGCCTCCCAGTTCCTGCAGCTGCAGACAACTCATGCACACCTCAATTGTGGCTGCCATACCCCTCCCAAGCCTGAGTGAGTTAGTGTGCCCCAAGCAGCTGCTGCTTTTGCTCCCTCTCACCTGAGCAATGAACAGATGCCTGAGGGTGGCGGACGTGCAGAGATGGGGTCAAAACCAAAGCTGAACGAAAGGGGTGGTGCAACTAAGGAAGAGGAACAGAAATCTTTCTGGGCATCTGCACAAGTCATGGATTAAATTTCCAAGGTCATCTTGGTGTATCCTGCATCTGTGGAATACCTGAATAAACAACAAGTGTTCCCACAATTGAGACTGGTCTAGCCTTCACAGCAGTGGACTTTGGAGGCAAGTACACACAGGAGTAGGGCCAGGTCAGAGTCTGCGCTGACCCCACAGTGCCAACAGCAGGTCCAGAGACCTACCTAAAAGTACTGAAAGGCCTCCTTAGGAGGCAGGCATTGGCTCTGGCTCCCTGTGGGAGCAAGGACACTGACAGAAGAGGCCCTAGGAAAATATCCTTATTACTATTGTTGTTTGTTCCATTTTGTTCAGTTGCTGGTGTTGTTGCTTTTATTACTATTTTTATCTTTTATTATTTTAATTTTTTTTCTATTTTTACTTTACTTTTTTGTAGTTTTGTGATTTTTTCAGTTTTTATTTTATTTTTTCTTTAATTTTCTATTATTTTTATGTGTGTATTTTGTTTTCTTCATGTTTTGTTTGCTTTCTGTTTTTGTTTTATTTTTTGGTTTTTGTTTTTGTTAGTTTAGTCCTTATTAACTGTTCTCATTTTTGGATTCTTTTCTTTGTTTGTTCTCTTGTTTTTTTATACTTTTAAATTTTTTAATTTTATTTATTTTTCTGTTTTTCTTTTCTCTCTCAGTGTGTGTGTGTGTGTGTGTGTGTGTGTGTGTGTGTGTGTGTGTTGTGTT
This sequence comes from Aethalodelphis obliquidens, assembly GCF_003676395.1. Lineage (NCBI taxonomy): Eukaryota > Metazoa > Chordata > Mammalia > Artiodactyla > Delphinidae > Aethalodelphis > Aethalodelphis obliquidens. The sequence continues at coordinate 242,625 of NW_020838020.1, read as the reverse complement.
TTTGTTGCTGCTGTTTGCTTGTTTGTTTGTTTGGTTTTTTTTTTTGCTATTTGTCTTGGGTTTTGTTTGTCTATTTTCTTTTTTCTCTTTTTCTCCTTTTCTTTCTTTTTTCTCTGGCTGCACTGTATAGCTTGAAGGCTCTTGGTTCTCCAGCCAGGAATCTGGCCTGGGCCTCTGGGGTGGGAGCACAGAGTCCAGGATGCTGGACAGCCAGAGAATTCCCAGGCCCAAGGAATATTAATTGCTGTGCACTCTCCCAGAGGTATCTATTTCAACAAGATCTGACCCAACACAGCTGCCGTCAGGCTCCAGTGCTGGAAACCTCATGCCAAACAACCAGCAAGAAAGAAAAACAGCCCCACACATCAGCAGACAGGCTATCTAAAATCATACTAAGCTCACAGACACCCCAAACCACACTTGATGGGGCTCTGCCCTTCAGAGGGAAAAGACTCAGCTCCACCCACCAAAGTGCAGGCACCAGTGTCTCCCACCAGGAAGCCTACACAAGCCCCTCGACCAAACTCACTCACCAGGGAGCAGACAACAGAAGGAAGAGGAACTATGACCCTGCAGCCTGAGGAAAGGAGACCATAAACACAGTAGGTTAGACAAAAAGAGATGACAGAGAAATATGTTGCAGATGAAAAAGCAAGGTAAAATTCCACAAGACCAAATAAATAAATAGGAAATAGGCAAGCTACCTGAAAAATAATTCAGAGTAATGATAGTAAAGATGATCCAAGATCTTGGAAATAGAATGGGGTCATGCATCGAGAAGATACAAGAAATGTTTAACAAGGACGTAGAAGAATGAACAATCAGTGATGAACAACACAATAACTGAAATGAAAAAATACACTAGAAGGAATCAATAGCAGAATAACTGAGTCATAAGAATGGATAAGTGAGCTGGAAGATAGAATGGTGGAAATAACTGCCAGGAAGCAGAATAAGGAAAAAAAAGAATGTAAAGAAATGAGGACAGTCTCAGAGACTTCTGGGGCAACATTAAATGCACCAACATTCGATTTATAGTGGTCTCAGAAGAAGAAGAGAAAGGGATAGGGACTGAGAAAATATTTAAAGAGATTATAGTTGAATACTTCCCTAACATGGGAAAGGAAATGGTCAATCAAGTCTAGGAAGTGCAGAAAGCCCCATACAGGATAAATCCAAGGAGACCAAGCTGAAACACATATTAATCAAGATAACAAAAATTAAATACAAAAAAAAATAATAAAAGCAACAAGGAAAAGTCAACAATTAACATACAAGGGAATCCCCATATGGTTATCAGCTGATTTTTCAGCAGAAACTTTGCAAGCCAGAAGGGAGTGGCAGGACATATTTAAAGCAATGAAAGGGAAAAAACTACAACCAAGATTACTCTACCCAGCAAGGACCTCATTCAGATTTAACAGAGAAATCAAAAGCTTTACAGACAAGCAAAAGCTAAGAGAATTCTGCACCACCAAATCAGCTTTACAACAAATGCTAAAGGAATTTCTCTAGGCAGGAAATACAAGAGAAGAAAAAGACGTGCAAGAACAAACCCAAAAGAATTAAGAAAATGGTAATAGAAACATACAAATCGGTAATTACCTTAAATGTAAATGGATCAAGTGCTCTAACCAAATGACACAGACTAGCTGAATGGATACAAAAACAAGAACTGTATATATGCTGTCTACAAGAGACAGCATAGTTGAAAACTTATAAGGAAAGAAATCCTAAAGATCAGAACAGAAATTAATGAAATAGAAATGAAGGAAACAATAGCAAAGATCAATAAAACAAAAAGCTGGTTCTTTGAGAAGATAAATAAAATTGATAAACCTTTAGCCAGACTCATCAAGAAAAAAAGAGAGAGGACTCAAATCAATAAAATTAGAAATGAAAAAGGAGAAGTTACAACTGACACCACAGAAATACAAAGGATCATAAAAGACTACTACAAGGAACTATATGCCAATAAAATGGACAACCTGTGAGAAATGGACAAATTCTTTGAAAAGTAAAACTTTCCAAGACTGAACCAGAAAGAAAAAGGAAAAAAGGAACAGACCAATCACAAGTAATGAAATTGAAACTGTGATTAAAAATTTTCTAAAAAACAACAGTAAAAAAAAATCTTCTAAGAAACAACAGCCAACAGGACCACTTGGCTTCACAGGGAATTCTATCAAACATTTAGAGAAGAGCTAACACATATATTTCTCAAACTCTTCCAAAAGTTGCAGAGAGGAACACTCCCAAGCTCATTCTATGAGGCCAATGTCACCCTGATACCAAAACCAGACAAAGATATCACACACAAAAAAAGAAAATTAAAGGCCAATATCACTGATGAATATATATACAAAAATCCTCAACAAAATACTAGCAAACTGAATCCAACAACACATCAAAAGGATTATACACCATGACCAAGCTGGATTTATCCCAGGGATGCAAGATTCTTCAATATATGCAAATCAATCAATGCAATACACCATATTAACAAATTGAAGAATAAAAACCATATGATCTTCTCAATAGATGCAGAAAAACTTTTGACAAAATTCAATACTCATTTATGATAAAAACTCTCCAGAAAGTGGGCATAGAGGGAACTTAACTCAACATAATAAAGACCATATATGAAAACCTGACGGCAAACATTACTCTCAATGGTGAAAAACTGAAAACATTGTCTCTAAGATCAGGAACAAGGCAACTCTTGCCTTGCCACTCTTGCCACTATTATTCAATATAATTTAGGAGGTCCTAACCATTGCAATCAGAGAAAAAAAAAAAGAATCCAAATTGGAAAAGAAGAAGTAAAACTGTCAGTCTTTGCAGATGACGTGATACTTTGCAGATGATGTGATACATAGAAAATCCTAAAGATGCCACCAGAAAACTACTAGAGTTAATCAATGAATTTGTTATAGTCTCAGGATACAAAATTAATACACAGAAATCTCTTGCATTCCTATACATTAACAACAAAAGATCAGAAAGAGAAATTAAGGAAACAATTCCATTTACCACTACAACAAAAAGAATAAGATACCTAAGAATAAACTTACCTAAGGAGGCAAAAGACTTGTAAACAGAAAATTATAAGATACTGATAAAATAAATCAAAGATGACACAAACAGTTGGAGAGATATACTATGTTCTTGGATTGGAAGAATCAATATTGTGAAAATGACTATACTACCTAAAGCAATCTACAGATTCAATGCAATCCCTATCAAATTAACAATGGCATTTTTCACAGAACTAGAACAGAAAATTTCACAATTTGTATGGAAACACAAAAGCAATATTGAGAAAGAAAAACAGAGCCAGAGGAATTAGGCTTCCTGATTTCAGACTATACTACAAAGCAACAGTAATCAAGACAGTATGGCACTGACACAAAAACAGAAAGATAGTTCAATGGAACAGGATAGAAAGCCCAGAGATAAACCTATGTACCTATGGTCACCTAATCTATGACAAAGGAGGGAAAATATACAATGAACAAAAGACAGCCTCTTCAATAAATGGTGCTGGGAAAACTGGACAGCTACATGTAAATGAGTGAAATTAGAACACTCCCTAACACCATACATAAAAATAAACTCAAAATGGATTAAAGACCTAAATGTAAGACCAGAGACTATAAAACTCTTAGAGGAAAACATAGGCTGAACACTCTTGACATAAATAACTGCAAGATCTTTTTTGACCCACCTCCTAGAGTAACGAAAATAAAAACAAAAATAAACAAATGGGACCTAATGAAAATTTAAATCTTTTGCGCAGCAAAGGAAACCATAAACAAGACAAAAGGCAACTCTCAGAATGGGAAAAAATTGTTGCAAACAAAGCAAGTGAGAAAGGATTAATCACCAAAATATACAAGCAACACATGCACTTCACTATCAAAAAAACAAATAACCCAATCCAAAAAAGGACAGAAGACTTAAATAGCCATTTCTCCAAAGAAGACATACAGATGACCAACAAACACATGAAAAGATGCTCAACATCACTAATTATTAGAGAAATGCAAGTGAAACTACAATGAAGTATCACCTCCCACTGGTCAGAATGGCCATCATCCAAAAATCTACAACAATAAATGCTGGACAGGATGTGGAGAAAATGGGACTCTTTTACACTGTTGGTGGGAATGCAAATTGATACATCCACTTTGGAAGCAGTATGGAGGTGCCTTAAGAAACTAAAAATAGAACTACCATATGACCCAGCAATCCCACTACTGGGCATATACCCAGAGAACACCATAATTCAAAAAGACACATGTATGACTATGTTCACTGCAGTACTGTTTACAATAGCCAGGATGTGGAAGCAACCTAACTGTCCATCAACAGAGGAATGGATAAAGAAGATTTGGTACATATATACAATGGAGTATTACTCAGCCATAAAAAGTAATGAAATTGGGTCATTTGTAGAGATGAGCATGGACCTAGAGAGTGTCATACAGAGTGAAGTAAGTCAGAAAGAGAAAAACAGATATCTCATATTAATGCATATATGTGGAATCTAGAAGAACAGTATAGATGATCTTATTTGCAAAGCAGAAATAGAGAAGACGTGAAGAACAAATGTATGGATTCCAAGGGGAAAAGGTGAGGGTGGGAGGAATTGGGAGATTGAGATTGACACATATACACTATTGATATCAATACCATGTATAACATAGATAACTAATGAGAACATACTGTATAGCACAGGAAACTCTACTTAATTCAGTGTGATGACCTAACTGGGAGGGAAATCCAAAAAACAGGGGATATATGTATACATATAGCTGATTCATTTTGCTGTACAGTAGAAACTAATACAATATTGTAAAGCAACTATACAATAAAAATTAATTTAAAAAAGAATTATTCACGGAGACCTCTGTTGCTGGATTCATCTGACCATGACCCACACAGGTCCTGTAGATAACCCTACATGTCAAGTTGTTTTCCTAGTTCATCAATCCAATTTTCCAGCAACTCTAATAGCATTCTTCTTCTTCTTTGAAGGTCTCTTTAGCCAATGTACCAGGATAGCTGATTGTCTCTTTAATTGTCAAATTCCTGAATAACTTCTATGATACAAAGGAGGTGTGAGAGGGTTAAGAGTGTTATCTAGGGATCTTTTTCTATAACACCAAGTTGCCAGTTTTATTCTCCTGAATCTCTTACTTGTAGTATTAGGTGATTCTGCTTAGTTGTTTCATCCAACCACTTTCAATCCACTAAAATTCTTAATGGTGACCATAATTTTTTTCTTTCTTCCTACTTTTTTTAAAATCATATGCTCCCTAGGTGAGAGGAAGTAAACTTTTCCATCTCTGTGCCTGAATAATTTTTGCATGTTTTCTCCTACCCAGAGAATATAGCATGATTTCCTAGTTATTATAATTGAAACATGTACTTTTTCTAGAAAAAATTGCTTTGAGATATCAAGTCTTGTTTCTTAACATGGGAATTAAACTATAAAATTTGAACAGAAATGTAATGTTAATATTCTAAAATTATTATCCATTTTACCCAATATTTAGTGTTATGACCAAATCCATGACCCAGATCTTTAAGGTTTGAGAGACAATGATGAATGTGTAAGTTATAAACAAAATAAGGATATTGCTGACTCATGTAAACAAGGATGTGGAGGATAAAGAAAAAAATCACCAAAAAAGTTATTCTCTGGGACAATGGACATTTTATTAAACTAAAGAACCATAAAGTTAAGATAAACATTTACCAGAAGTGTAAATCAATTAATGTAAAGAGACTGGAAGATCAAAACAATAATTAGTGAACAAATGAACATTGAGCTTATAAGAAATTGATAATCAGATCTGCATAATTATTATTTATGAGGGAGAAATAAGTATAATAAAATGTATGTCTTTTATAAATATTTATTACAATAAATAATACAAATTTATATATGAAATTACATTAATCAAAATACTCTCATTTAGGTGTTCTATTGTCTTAAAATGTTTTATAATTTGTTCATTCAAAAATGATTTATTAAACACTAAATGGGATTTTAAATCCCAAATTAGTAAATGAAAATCAGTTATTTGGAAAAGGAAAGGAAAAATGTTTAAACTAGGAAAAGGAATTGGATTGACTTCAATTCTCCGGAAGTCTTATGATACCTAGTCCTACACAAACTTACTGCTACCTTTCATCTCCAACCACATGGCTAACAATACAGATTTCCTAGAGATTTCAATGCTCATTCCAAGTGTTCATTGGAGTAATATGACTCTAAGAAGAATATAACTTAGCAACGTAGTGCAGTTTTTCTTGAATAGTAACCAAACTGACTTAAGTGGGTTTTTTTCCTATTAAAAATGTGTAGACACAAAGAAAAGTAATCATATGCTTGTAGTTCAGCTGGTTCAGTGAAAAGAAAAATGCTCTCCATGAAACATTCATTTTCAATTGGAAACCATAAAGTATCCGTTTGTTTTATTGTGCTATAGAACTAATAAAACATGAAAATTTCATAGCAGATAAAGATAGATGAGTGAAGTTGCAAGCCCACTAAGAAAGTTATGGTGACAGATCGATACAAAAGAATCATATATTGTGGTTGACAAATGGGTCCTGCAACAGTATTTTTTATAGAGTAGGCTTGATTTCTCAACTATTCATTTTCCAAATGTGATTGTAAAAGGCCATACTCAATCTTCATGGATAAATGGTATGTACGAAAAAGTACTCTAGAACTAAAATCATATGAGAAGTGCTATGTTTATTCTGTACAGAGCTTCATGTAAATGACATTGATTGTTAGTTAAATGAAAGTTACTTTACAATATCCCCATCCATCTCTTCCCTTAAAGGAAATTAGGACATATGCAAATGTATTTATATTTTCTTCTACAGTGAGAACTTTAATTTCAGTAAATACTGAAATTAAAGTTTTCATACTCCCATCTTTTTTGTGCTTTTCTTTTTGTTTGCTTTGGCTATCTTACATTTTATTTTACTTGGAAAATCATCTTTAATAATACTTTCCTTCTACTTCCTTAATGTTTTTTTCCATTCATTTTATTTGGCATACTTTTTTAAGAAACCTAGGTATCCAATAATAGGAGAAGAGGTAGAAAATATATATATTAAAAATTAGGTTAATGGAATAATATGCATTCATAAAAATGATGATATTTAAGTACCAAATACAAACTATCTATGCAGTAAAATATCATAATAAATATTTGTGTTTGAACTATAACTACTCTAAGTAAACTCGCATAGCAGATTGATTATTGTCAATGCCACATCATCTGCATTCACATTCTTCCCTGGAGAGAAACCTAAAGCTCTTTTCCCAAAAAAGAATAGGAGAAGCTATTGTTCTCTCTTAGTTGCTGTGGGCAGCCAGCTGAGATCACTAGAGGTGACTTCCTCTGGTTCCCAGATGTCCTTTAGTGGATTACACACTGCAGAGCTTCAGCCTGCAAGGATTATCATGGTAGCTTCCAGCTAGAATTGCAAGATTTAGCAAATTAAAACACAGGGCATTCAGTTAAACCTGAATAGCAGAGAAATAAATAATTTCTAGCATAGATATGTTCTATGCAGTGTTTGGGACATAGTTATTCTAAGAAAAATGTTGTAAATCTGAAATTCAAGTTTAACAAGGCATACTGTGTTTTACCTGGCAATGGTACTGCCAGAAGCTCTAGGTATGCTCTTGAAAATGATTTGTTTTAGTTGCCAGAGGCAGCTGGGATGATTGGTGGCTTCTTCGCTCAATCCCTGGGTCCCCACGCTTTCATATTTCCTGAAAACAGTCTGAATTTCTTTCCCTCGGCCCTTCTAAATGTTGTTGAAGTCTGTAACTATCTGTGTGATAAACTGGTAAATTTCTTTCTTTTCAAAACAGTCTAGTAAATTCTGTTTCTTAACGAAATGCAGATAGATACTATTTGACAGATAGTAGATAGATAGATGATAGGTAGACAGATGATGACAGATAGATGGATAGATAGATTGATAATCTAAATCTATAACTATTTCATATATTATATATTTAAGAGAAAAGACATGAATTAGATGGTGGTTATGGGTCATTTACTTTTCAAAATAGTCTTCATGTTTATGTTCTTGGTATGTTACTAAAGCACACCAAAATATCCTTAAATATGTGGCTTGGGGTTACATAAACTCTTATGTCCTTTACCGATTTTTCTCTCTGTAGGAACAATTTTGATTATTTGATTCAAGTAGTCTGCAAGTTCTCATCTTTCTTTGTTTCAGTTCCGCATTCATTGTAAGTACTAAATCTAAAAGGATTTTATAGAAATAAACAGTTATAGAACAAAAGATCTTCACAGCACATTGCATTATGCTTTTATAGATCCCCTACTGACAGTTAAACTCCATCTTAGGGAAATTCCCAATAAAGGTATAAATTTGTTAGGTTGATTAAAATGAATGGATCACAATACGAAATGTAATTATTCGTAGATATATAAAAGAGAAAATTATCTCTATAAAGCTAATGCTTAATGGAATTAATTCCTCTGTCCAAATATGATAAAGTTTTTTAATCAAATGTTTTCAATAAAACATAATATATGGTGCGTGCACTGTTCATATAACTAAGCTGGAACAATAATCCAAACAATTTAATATATCATTTTTTTTCAAGCAACTGACAGCTCTAAATATAACCTTTTAAAATAGTATGAGAGAAATGCAGATGGCCAACAGGCACATGGAAAGATGCTCAGCATTGCTAATCATCAGGGAAATGCAAATCAAAACCACAATGAGACAACAGAATGCATGCAGAATGGCAGGCAAAAATGTCAGATTTGAAAACACGCACTACACCATTTGTGTTATAGCTCTCATATTTTTTAATTGAATGAAAGACTGTTTAATTTCTGCCATTCTTGGTTCTATCACTTACTAGCTGAGTGACCTTAAGTGTTTCTCACTTTATTTTCTTTCTTTGTAAAATAAACATGAGAGTACTTATATGTCTATATTGTTGGGAGCTTTATATGAAATTATATACATATATATGAGTTTGCTTGTATATGGTGTCTAAAACATAGAGTTGCCTTTTTAAAAATATCTGATAGTTTGTACTAACAATTGGCCTCATATATTTTTACTATGATCAGTTATAGATGGAGGAGCCTATTAGCTAAACTACAGTTTTACACTATGAACAAGATAACCAAATGGTGAAATCCTGTAGGATCCATCTTTCTTCAGAAAGGGCTACTTTATCTCTGAATGATTTGTCCACTTTACCAATGTTCCATAATATTCTATATCCAAAAGAAGTTTGATGTATTTTTAAAGAACAAGATCTTTCTATTATTTCTATTATTTTTTAAGCAGTATAATATTATTACTAGGAATTTTAGGAAAATTTTACTCATAATCACAATAAAATCAACCTGCTTTCATTTTCCCTTATAATCCTTCTTCATAACAATACATCATTTTACTACTGATATTTCAATTTTGTGATATACTTTCATCATCTAACACACTGTTTTTATTTTTCTGACTTCCAAAAAGTCAGTGCTGGAGTGGAAAGAACACAAATACATGGGTTCAAGTCTCAGTTCTAATTCTTATTAGACTTGTAATTTTAGATAAACCACTTAACCTCCTTTAAATTCAATTTTCTTTATAAAATGTGGATTCTAACAATAAGTACTTTGAAGTATTATATTGAAGGTTAAATGCCAAACACTTTAATATGCCTTATATTAAGCTCCCCCCACAACTCAGGCATGTCTGCATTTGGATGGTTTACAATTTTTTTTTAAATAAATTAATGTCTAAACATGATAATCCTAAATGACTGCTAAGATCATGAAAAGACAGATGGTCACAGATATTATGTGAATCCTCCTGAAAACACATAACATAATTTATGAATTAATATTGAAAAAAATGAGCATGAAATTTCCTAGAGAAGAAACCATTAATTTACATAAGTACAGAGAACCAGAGACGTAAGTTATATGATATCACAGGGAAGCAGTCATCACAGTCCACTACAGTACTAATAATTAAACTTCTTTTAGTAAACATGACAAGGAAGAACTAAAAGAGAGAGGAAAAGAGAGACAAAGAGTATATTAGTTTTCTAGGACTGCCCTAACAAAGTAGCATATTCTGGTGGCTTAAACAACAGAAATGTATTTCATCACAGTCCTAGAGGTGGCCATACTGAATTAGTGCCCAGGCCAATGACTTTATTTTACTTTAACTACGTCTTTAAAGCCCTATTTCCAAATAAGTGACATTCTGAGTTATTGTAAGTTAGGATTTCAACATATAAGAAAGACAAATACTAAATGGTATTGCTTATATGTAAAATCTTAAAAAAAAAAAAGCCAATTTCACAAAAACAGAGAAAATAGAATGATGGTTGTCAGGGCTTGGAGGGATGGGGAAATGGGGAGATGTAGGTTGAAATGTACAAACTTTCAGTTGTAAGAAGAATAAGTTCTGAGGATCTAATATGCAGTATGGTGGCAATAGTTAACAAAATGACATTGAATACTTGAAAGTTGCTGAGAATGGATCTCAAGTGATCTCACCACGCACAAAACAATAAAAGAGTTAACTATGTGAAATTATAGATGTGGTAATAATTTGTATCTTGTTAATCATTCCTTACTGTATGTATATATCATCAAATCATCACATTGTACACTTTAAATATATACTATCTGTCAATTATTTCTCAATAAAGTTTGGGGAAAAATTTTTTTCACTTGTTGCATTTTGATATACTGTCAAAGATGAATATGCAAAATTATCTAAGAATGCTATTCCAAGTATTTCTTTTCCAACTACATTTGTGTGGGGGGGGGGAAGGTATTTCTTCACATACTTTCATTAAACAACAGATAGAGACATATTGAATGCAACGTAAGATGTAAGAAACTAACAGTATTTTATCATGCAAAATATTGAAGAGATAAGCAAACGTAAAGGAATGCTACTCTTCTCACTTTTAAGGGGGAAATATAGTTATTTTTTCATTAAAGATGTGGAATTTGTATTAAAATGGACTTGATTTTTACTGTTGTTTTTAAATTAATGAATAAATAACAAAATTAATTTCTTAGTTTTAATTTATGATAAAATAAATATCAATAAAAATAAGCTGATAAGGCAAAAGATGTTTGGAAACTTCAATAATAATTAAAAGTGTACAAATTTCCTGATACCAAATAATTTGAGAACCAGCACAGTAGACAATCAGAGTTATGTAAAATTTGACTGGATACTTAAGCATTATTGAGAAGTTATTGTTAAATATTTTAAGCAAAATAATGTTATTGAGAAAAAATATTATTGAGTTTTGAGCCCAATTATTTAAAGATGGATATTAAAATATTCACATGAAATAATTTAATACCTGGAATTTCATTAAAAATTATCTGGGGAGTGTTGAGTTGTACAGGGAATAGCACCTACATGAAATAAGATTGTTGGTGGGTTTCTAAATATTGAAGCTAGCTGAGGTATACTTGGCATTTTAATACTGAACTCTCCTTACTTTTGTATAATGTCAAATATTTTCATTTCTAAGAAAAATATAACACTTACATTCTGATTATTTCTGCTTTTTATTGCCTCATGGCTTCTCCTACTTAACATTTGTGTTAATTGACTTTTCTTCTTGGTGTCTACTCACTAGCACTGCTCCCTACATATTCTCAAGAAGTGTCTGTTGTATGTGAAATCAATTAATGTCTCTTCTTAACTACTCTGCAGTATATGTCACTCTCTTCCTCATTGTCTGCCCATCTACCCTTCATCCATATCTTCTATACAAAGTCTCTAAGAGAGAAAATTCTTGATTTTGCCAATTTTAACCCAGTAAATGGTTTATCTATTAGGAAATATTGACATTTGTAACGATATCAGGCAATGCAAGTTATCTTTTAATAAGTTGTCCATGTCTGATCTAATCAGTTATGGACCATGGGTGAAGAGTGACACAAAATCTCAAGGGTAAACTTTTGGCATGACAGAAATACTGAGTCTGCTTGAAAGACATGCTGTGTAACCTGGCAGGACCTTTGCTTGTCAGTAGAGACCATTGTATTTAAGCCTTGCATTTAGAGTGTCAAAGGTGAACTTATACATCTTCAGGATCCTTAAGAAAGACATCCCAACTCCAAAATACGATGTGTCAGTTCATTTTAACAAGACTTTTCCATTCTGTAACTAAAGATATGGCCTAACATATAAACTTCCCCAGGAGTAGTTAAATAGTAACTCATATTAAGAATAAATATCTGATATTTAATTATTTCCTGAAGGCAGATTTAACCAAGGAAAAGAGTGATAAAAGAGTACTGGATAGGGCTTCCCTGGTGGCTCAGTGGTTGAGAGTCCGCCTGCCGATGCAGGAGACATGGGTTCGTGCCCCGGTCCGGGAAGATCCTACATGCTGCGGAGCAGCTAGGCCCATGAGCCATGGCCACTGAGCCTGCACGTCCAGAACCTGTGCTCCGCAATGGGAAAGGCCACAGCAGTGAGAGGCTCGCGTACCGCAAAAAAAAAAAAAAAAAGAGTATTGGGTAATTGTAAGTATAAGGAAATGGAAAGAGCCTTGAAAGACAAGAACTACAAGAACATATTCACACTCTCACTCAGCACAAACTTTTATCCTGAAAACAAAGATAAATTACCTTAAATGTAATATTCTATAAATATTACATTTAGTAAAATATCTCTCAGAAAGCTGTTTATAACCCTTTAGCATTCTTTTCACTGAGCTAGATATTGTTTGCTCTGATAACATCTAGATTTATGTCTATAAAATTCTTCAAGAAAAAAAAGAAACATTCTGATATTACTGACTGTAGACACCATCATTCAAAAATCTTATGGGCAAAAAAATATCATCATTTACCAGGAGCTGTGCTATCTCATAGACTTCATCTTTAGTATTGTCAGCACCACAGAATACATCATCAATCTTCCCTTTTTTTTTTTTTTTGTAAAGCTGGTTCTGTAACATTTTTTAATGAAAGGAATTACTTTCTTATTCAGCTGTGATGAAGAGTAAAAGAACATTTCTTGGTAGCTAAGACATGAGCACTGTGAAATGGATGCTATGCTATTGGATTCTGTTTCATTTTTCATTAACTCATTTATTAAATATATTTTGATAATTAATTATGTTGTAGCATAGAGCTTATATTACTTTACTAGGGCTGCCATGACAAAACTCTACAGACTGGGTGGCTTCAACAACATAAATTTATTTTCTCATAGTTTTGGAGGCTAGAAGTCCAAGATCAAGGTATCAGTGGGGTTGGTTTCTTCTCAGAGGTATCTCCTTGGATTGAAGATGACTGCTTTCTTGCTGTGCCCACACATGTTTTTTTTTCTGTGTATATGCTTCCCTGGTATCTCTATTTGTGTCCAAATTTCCTCAGTCATATGCAATTAGGGTCCACTCTAATGGCTATTTATTTATTTATTTTTAATTGAAGTGTTGTTTTATAATATTGTGTTAGTACAGCAAAGTGATTCAATTATATATATATATATATATGTGTGTGTGTTTGTATTTTTTTCAGATTATTTTCCATTGTAGGTTATTACAAGATATTGAATATAGTTTCCTGTGCTATACAGTAAATCCTTGTTTATCTATTTTATGTATAGTAGTGTGTATCTATTAATCTCAATCTTCTAATTTATCCCTCTCCCCTCTTTCCCCTTGGGTAATTTTAAGTTTGTTTTCTATGTCTGTGAGTCTATTTCTATTTTGTAAAAAAGTTCATTTGCATCATTTTTTTTAGATTTCACATATAAGTGATATCATATGATATTTGTCTTTGTCTGACTTACTTCACTTAGTATGACAATCTCTATGTCCATCCATGGTGCTGCAAATGACATTATTTCATTTTTTATGGCTGAGTATTATTCCATTGTGTGTGTGTGTGTGTGTGTGTGTGTGTGTGTGTGTGTGTGTATATATATATATATATATATATATATATATATATATCACATCTTCTTTATCCATTCATCTGTCAACAGACACTTAGGCTGCTTCCATGTCTTGGCTATTGTAAATAGTGCTGTTATGAACATTGAGATGCATGTATCTTTTCAAATTAGTGTTTTTGTTTTTTCCAGATCTAAAGTCCTAGAGTAGGATTGCTGGATCATATGGAAGTTCTATGTTTAGATTTTTAAGAAAACTCCATACTATTTTCCATAGTGGCTACACCAATTTACACTCCCACCAATGGCATAGGAAACTTCCCTTTTCTCCACACCCTTTCCAACATCTATTACTTTTAGACTTTTTGATGATAGCCATTCTGACAGGTGTGAGGTGATACCTCATTGTGGTTTTGGTGTGCATTTCTCCAATAATCAGTGATCCCAGTTACCATAGTGCTTGTATTTTATGGGGGCAGGGTTTTAATATGCAGGTCGATATTTTAAAAGATTACTGTGATAGAAATTATTTTATAAATATACAAGAACAGAATGCCATATGCTTTAGTTAATGCCTTTCCAAGGAGGTGATATCCCTCGAAATGATGCAATAGAATAAGCCCTTCAGTGTAACTGAGAAACCTTTCTTCTCAGGTGTAATAGTTCATGTGATAAGAAACCTGTGTGTATTCAAAGACATTATCATAGGCTGTGTTACTGGAATATAGTGAACAGGGGAATAGAAAGATGATACAAGTTTGTAAAGACTAGCAGATGTCAAATGGCCCAGAATATTGTAGACCATGGCAAGTGGAAAGGTTATAATCTACATTTGAAAAAAAATAATTGAAGTATTGTAACAAGAAAAATAACATATCTGATTTATGTTCTTTAAAATTAATATTCCTCTATTGAGTATAAATGGGGTGCTATAACAGAAGAAATAAAGAAAGGATTTTTCAGTAATTCAGAGATAACATGGTAGTTTGAAATAAGAAGTAGAAGCAACAAGGAAAAGAATGAATAGCATTAAAACATATTTTGGAAGAAGAAAAGTGGTGTTGCAGTTTGGCATCAATCCATGTTAAAAACTGTGAGGGATCTGAGATTTCTTTCTACTACAAGCTAAAATGCTAGCCTGTCACAGTTTCATTGATGCCTGCAGAAGACATGAAGCTCTTGGATCAAACTTAAGAAATTAGCTTGTTGCAGTTAATGGAAGTTAGCAGAAGGCATAAGGATCCTAGGTTAGAGACAATGGGCATTATTATTCCCAGAATAACCAGTAACCAGAGTACCAGCATTTCCTTGTTTCAGTTCACTGATACCCAATTCCTACAGAGTGACCAAGCCTTCTTCAGAAGGCCGGGTGACACTTAGGTAATGAAGATTGTTATATGAGAGAATCACTGAGATTGGGGAACTCAATAATTTTACAATGAGCAGTAAGCAAACTTGCCTTTGACTCTGGAGGGAAACACTATGTATATTGTTGAAAACTGTAAGAAAATCTATTCTTTGCTCTGTTGGAGACATTATCTCTGTTTCTTAAGGCTGTGTATAATATAAACATCCTTGAAAAACTAGCTGAGGAAATAGACCTATCAGTGCCACCACTCATAAAATGTGCAGAAACATGAGATACATAAGGAGAATTGTTTCCCAGCAATATATAACCTTTCTACTCTATCTTGGCTTCTGGAAAATTATCCCATGAGTACACCGTTTCATTACACTCTGGTCAATCTGGCAGGCTGGTAATAAATCTGTTCAATTTTTGTCATAGGGCATTTAACTAGGACTACTATCAATAAGTCTCCAATCAGCAATACAAGACCAAAATGCAGTACTCACTTCAACCATACCCCCCAGGATCCCAGACACAAAATTTGAAAAAAATATATTTTTAATTCTTAGGTTTATCCTTAGAAAACCAAGTTGCTTTCTACTTAAATTTCTGTAGTGACACTTTTCCTTGCCTGAGGCATTAATCAAAGTAGAGCAAGATCTATTATCAGTTTCGTAGACTTTACCATGACTTACAAGGAATTATCTATAATATGCCTGTCATCCATAACAATGGTTGCTAGTGAGTTGAGACTGACCTGAATGCCTTCTTTGAGCTGAAGTGGTATATTTGATCACTCCAGCTAAAGTAAAGTACAAACAACATTTGTATCACCTTTTCCAATGGGATCACTTCCATTGTAAGGCAGCCTTCAGGGTGTCATAAATGAGTAAGGTATATCTCTAGGAGGCTCCCCAGAGTAACCATGATGGTGATTGTTTGGCAAGACCTCTACAGTTTTCTAAGAGTTAAATGATCCTTTGGTGCTATTTTTTTTAAACACTTGAAGGTCTAGTGGCTCCCTCTAATGTGTAAGCCATTGTGTTTCAGGAAAGAGACAAGTTAATGCCTGAATTTCCATACGAGGATTAGAGTCAAGAGAGTGCACATGGTAGCCCTCTACCATGTTTAAAATCTAGATCTATCAGAACCTCTGATATGGCCTCCAGACTGACAGATATGTCTAAAGATACCAAATTTATTTAAAATAATTGAGCTTAGTCTTTGTTCCTGGAGAGAGTGTTGAGAAAAATAAGTCAAAAATATCTTCTTTGTCCATGCCATCTAACCCATGAACTGATCGAGAGATAAGTAGGAGAATCAGAGTAGATAAATCAAGATGTGGTGGCAGGTGTTTTTTGAGAGACGTATTGGAGCTGGAGGCATGCCCTGCTATTTCTTATAAAATTCTCGGTAAAATTAAGGAAAATGACAATGAGATAGTGGTGAGAACCTTTTGAGAGGTAATGACCAACCAAACAGTTACTTAAATTTAAAACAATCATAAGTGGATCAGGATCAAAGTGACAGAGTAGGAAGATCCTGAGCTCAATTCCTCCCATGGGCATGCCAAAATTACAAACACTCACTGAACAACTATCTCTGAAAATGACCTGAAGATGAGCAGAAAAGATTTTCCACAACTGAAGATACAAAGAAAGAGACACAATGCAACACCCAGAGGAGTGAAAAGGCCAAGCCCCTCATTGATCTCTCCAGACTGGGGGTTCCCAGGTCCTTCCCTGAGAACACAAGCCCCCAAAATGTCTGGCTATAAAAAACATTGAAGCTTATGTGTGTGAGAATCAGAGGGCTGGGGACCACCAAGCCTCAGCTCTTAAAGGACATGCACAAAATACACATGTTCTGAGTCCTATACAGAGGCAACCATTTGAAATGTACCTGGGTCAGACTAATTTGCTAATCTTGGAGAGTCTTCCAAAGAGGCAGAAGGCAGCTGGGGCTCTCCTTAGAGACTGGGATGCTGGCAGCTACCATTTTTGTGAATCTGTTCTGCTGTGCTCACACCAGCACTGGCAGGTGCCATGTTGGAATCAACCTTCTAACCAATTAGTGCTGGGGACCATCAACACATACACAACTGTCACACGCTGCCAGACCTTGTAGCCAGGGACCTACTTCACCCATCAAAGCACTCTTAGGAGTCACTTACAGCCAGGCCTCACAGCCAACTCTGCCAATGGCATGTCCTGCCCACCAGTGCACTTGCTGCAAACACATAAAGCAGGACCTCACAGACTGTTGGACCAGGGCTCTGCCTCACCTACCATTGCACCAGCTGTAGTCAGTCATGATACAACAGAAGAGTGTACACAGCCCACATAGAAAACACCACTGGAGCATCTAGCTCTGGTGGCCAGTGGGGAGCATGTTGCTGGGCCACACAGGACATCTGCATGAGGCCACTTCTCCAAGATTGAGAGACATAATGAACTTATCTAACACACAGAAATAAAGACAGAAAATTAGTTAAAGTGAGGAGACAGAGAAATATGTTCCAAATGAAGGAACAAGGCAAAATGCCAGAAAAATAAGTAAACAAAATGGAGACAGGTAATTTACCTGATAAGGAGTTCAAGGTTATAATCGTAAAGATGTTTACTAAATTTGGGAGAAGAATGGATGAAGACAGTGAGAACTTCAACACAGAGTTATAAAATATAAAAAAGAACCAATTAGGCCTGAAGAATACAATACCTGAAATTAAAAATATGCCAGAGGGAATTGACAATCAAGGTAGATTAGATAATGAAAAGAATGGATTAATGATCTGGAAATCAGAGTAGTTGAAATCATGCAAGCTTAACAGAAAAAAGAAAAAAAAACTTTAAAAAAAGAAGTTATTTAAGGGATATCTGGGGCAATATCAAATGTACTAACATTCACATTATAGGGGATCACAAAAGGAGAAGATAAGAGAAAGGCAGAGAACTTATTTAAGAAATAATATATCTGAAAACTTCCCTAACCTGAGGAAGGAAACAGACATCCAGGCCCAAGAAGCACAGACAATTCCAAATAATATGAACTCAAAGAGGTCAACAACAAAACACATTATAATTAAAATTCAAAAAATAAAGATAAAGAGAGAATCTTTAAAGCAGCAAGAAAAGCAACTAGTTATGTACAAGGGAACTCCCAAAAGACCATCAGCTGACTTTTCAGCAGAAACGCTGCAGGCCAGAAGATAATGGTAAGATATATTCAAAGAGATTAAAGGAAAAAACCCACAACAAAAAATATTCTAGACTGGAGAGGAAGATGGCAGAAGAGTAAGACGTGGAGATCACCTTCCTCCCCAGAGATACACCAGAAATACATCTACACATGGAACAACTCCTACAGAACACCTACTGAACGCTGGCAGAAGACCTCAGACCTCCCAAAAGGCAAGACACTCCCCACGTACCTGGGTAGGGCAAAAGAAAAAAGAATAAACAGAGACAAAAGGATAGGGACAGGACCTGCACCAGTGGGAGGGAGCTGTGAAGGAGGAAAGGTTTGCACACACTAGGAAGCTCTTTCACGGGTGGAGGCTGCGGGTGGCGGAGGGGGGAAGATTCGGAGCCGCGGAGGAGAGCGCAGCAACAGGGGTGCAGAGGGCAAAGCGGAGAGATTCCCGCACAGAAGATCGGTGCCGACCAGCACTCACCAGCCTGAGAGGCTTGTCTGCTCACCCGCCGGGGCAGGCGGGGGCTGGGAGCTGAGGCTCGGGCTTCAGAGGTCGGATCCCAGGGAGAGGACTGGAGTTGGTGGCGTGAACACAGCCTGAAAGGGGCTAGTGTGCCGCAGATAGCGGGGAGGGAGTCCAAGAAAAAGTCTGGAGCTGCCAAAGAGGCAAGAGACTTTTTCTTCCTTCTTTGTTTCCTGGTACGCGAGGAGGGGGGATTAAGAGCTCTGCTTAAAGGAGCTACAGAGATGGGCGCAAGCTGCAGCTAACAGTGCAGACCCCAGAGATGGGCATGAGATGCTAGGGTGCTGTTGTCGCCACCAAGAACCCTGTGTGCAAGCAGAGGTCACTATCCACACCTCCCCTCCTGGGAGCATGTGCAGCCCACCACTGCCAGGGTCCCGGGATGCAGGGACTACTTTCCCGGGAGAACGCACAGCATGCCTCAGGCTGGTGCAATATCACACTGGCCTCTGCCGCCACAGGCTCGCCTCACATCCGTACCCCTCCCTCCCCCCGGCCTGAGTGAGCCAGAGCCCCCAAACCTGCTGTTCCTTTAACCCCATCCTGTCTGAACGAAGAACAGACGCCCTTAGGTGACCTACATGCAGAGGTGGGGCCAAATCCAAATCTGAACCCTGGGAGCTGTGTGAACAAATAAGAGAAAGAGAAATTTCTCCCAGCAACCTCAGGGGCAGCGGATTAAATCTCCACAATCAACTTGATGTACCCTGCATCTGTGGAATGACTGAATACACAACGAATCCTCCGAAATTGAGGAGGTGGACTTTGGGAGCAAGATATATTATTTTTTCCCCTTTTCCTCTTTTTGTGAGTGTGTATGTGTATGCTTCTGTGTGAGATTTTTTCTGTAAAGCTTTGCTTTCACCATTAGTCCTAGGGTTCTGTCCATCCGTTTTGTTTGTTTGTTTGTTTTTTTACATTAAAAAATTGTTTTTCTTAATACTTATTTTTTATTTTAATAACGTTATTTTATTTTATCTTACTTTATTTATCCTCTTTCTTTCTTTCATCCTAATTTTTCTCCCATTTATTCTGAATCGTGTGGATGAAAGGCTCTTGGTGCTCCAGCCAGGAGTCAGGGCTGTGCCTCTGAGGTGGAACAGCCAACTTCAGGACACTGGTCAATAAGAGACCTCCCAGCTCCATGTGATATCAAAGGGCAAAAATCTCCCAGATATCTGCATCTCAACACCAAGACCCAGCTCCACTCAACGACCAGCAAGCTACAGTGCTGGACACCTTATGCCAAACAACTAGCAAGACAGGAACACAACCCCACCCATTAACAGAGAGGTTGCCTAAAATAATAATAAAGCCACAGACACCCCAAAACACACCACCAGATGTGGACCTGCCCACCAGAAAGACAAGATCCAGCCTCATCCACCAGAACACAGGAACTGGTCCCCTCCACCAGGAAGCCTACACACCCACTGAACCAAATTTAGCCACTGGGGACAGACACCAAAAACAATGGGAACTATGAACCTGCAGCCTGCAAAAAGGAGACCCCAGCTTTTCACCATATGAGAACACAGCAAGAAGTCACCTTCATGGACCAGGAGCCAGCCCCTCACCAAACATCGAATCAGCCAAGTCTTGGACTTCCAAACCTCCAGAACTCGGAAATCCGAGGGAAAAAAGGCAGGAAAGGGAATGTTGAGAGAGAGGGGAAAGATGGCGTAAGAGTCAGACGCAGAGATCACCTTACTCCCCAGAGATACACCTGAAATACAGCTACACGTGGAACAACTTCTACAGAACACCAACTGAACGCTGGCAGAAGACCTCAGACCTCCCAACAGGCAAGAAACTCCCCACGTACCTGGGTAGGGCCAAAGAAAAAAGAATAAACAGAGGCAAAAGAATAGGTACGGGACCTGCACCAGTGGGAGGGAGCTGTGAAGGAGGAAAGGTTTCCACACACTAGGAAGCCCCTTCACGAGCAGAGACTGTGGGTGGCAGGGGTGGGGAGGGGGAAGCTTTGGGGCCACGGAGGAGAGCACAGCAACAGGGGTGCGGAGGGCAAATCGGAGAGATTCCTCCACAGAGGATTGGTGCCGACTGGCACTCACCAGCCTGAGAGAGTTGTCTGCTTGCTTGCCGGGGCGGGCGGGGCTAGGAGCTGAGGCTCGGCTTTGGTCGGAGCGCAGGGAGAGGACTGGGGTTGCCGGCGTGAACACAGCCAGCAGAGGGATAGTGCACCTCGGCTAGCCGGGAGGGAGTCCGGGGAAAAGTCTGGACCTGCTGAAGAAGCAAGAGACTATTTCTTCCCTCTTTGTTTCCTGGTGTGCGAGGAGAGGGGATCAAGAGCGCTGCTTACAGGAGCTCCAGAGACGGGTGCGAGCTGCGGCTAACAGCGCGGACCCCAGAGACGGGCATGGGACGCTGGAGCTGCTGCTGCCTCCACCAAGAAGCATGTGTGCGAGCACAGGTCACTATCCACACCTCCCTTCTGGAGAGCCTGTGCAGCCCACCACTGCCAGTGTTCCGGGATACAGGGACAACTTCCCTGGGAGAACGCATGGTGTGCCTCAGGCTGGTGCAACGTCCCGCCGGCCTCTGCTTCCGCACGCTCGCCCTGCATCCATACCCCTCTCTACCCCCGGCCTGAGTGAGCCAGAGCCCCCGAGTCAGCTGCTCCTTTAACCCCGTCGTGTCTGAGCGAAGAACAGACGCCCTCCGGTGACCTACACGCAGAGGCAAGGCTAAATCCAAATCTGAGCCCCGGGAGCTGTGAGAACAAACATTAGAAAGGGAAATCTCTCCCAGAAGAATCAGAAGCAGTGGATTAATCCTCCACAATCAACTTGATGTACCCTGCATCTATGGAATTCCTGAATAGACAACGAATCATCCCAAATTGAGGAGGTAGACTTTGAGAGCAAGATATATTATTTTTTCCCGTTTTCCTCTTTTTGTGAGTGTGTATGTGTATGCTTCTGTGTGAGATTTTGTCTGTATAGCTTTGCTTTCAACATTTGTCCTAGGGATCTATCCATCCATTTTTTTTTTTTCTTTAAAAATTTTTTTTCGTAATAATTATTTTTTATTTTAATAACTTTATTTTATCTACTTTATTTTATTTTATCCTCTTTCTTTCTTCCTTTCTTTCTTCTTTTTCTCCCTTTTAATTCTGAGCCATGTGGATGAAAGGCTCTTGGTGCTGCCGCCATGAGTCAGTGCTGTACCTCTGAGGTGGGAGAGCCAAGTTCAGGACACTGGTCCACAAGAGACCTCCCAGCTCCACGTGATATCAAAGAGTGAAAATCTCCCAGAGATCTCCATCTCAACACCAAGACCCAGCTTCACTCAATGACCAGCAAGCTACAGTGCTGGACACCCTATGGCAAACAACTAGCAAGACAGGAACATAACCCCACACATTTAGCAGAGAGGTTGCCTAAAATCATAATAAATCCACAGACACTGCAAAACACACCACCAGACGTGGACCTGCCCACGAGAAAGACAAGATCCAGCCTCATCCACTAGAACACAGGCACTACTCCCCTCCACCAGGAAGACTACACACCCACTGAACCAACTTTAGCCACTGGGGACAGACACCAAAAGCAACAGGAACTACAAACCTGCAGCCTACAAAAAGGAGACCCCAAACACAGTAAGATAAGCAAAATGAGAAGATAGAAAAACACACAGCAGATGAAGGAGCAAGATAAAAACCCACCATATCTAACAAACAAAGAGGAAATAGGCAGTCTACCTGATAAAGAATTCAGAATAATGATAGTAAAGATGATCTAAAATCTTGGAAATAGAATACACAAAATGCAAGAAACATTTAACAAGAACCTAAAAGAACTAAAGAGGAAACAAGCAACAATGAACAACACAATAAATGAAATTAAAAATACTCTAGATGGGATCAATAGCAGAATAACTGAGACAGAAGGATGGATAAGTGACCTGGAAGATACAATAGTGGAAATAACTACTGCAGAGCAGAATAAAGAAAAAAGAATGAAAAGAACTGAGGACAGTCTCAGAGACCTCTGGGACAACATTAAACACACCAACATTCGAATTATAGGGGTTCCAGAAGAAGAAGAGAAAAAGAAAGGGACTGAGAAAATATTTAAAGAGATTATAGTTGAAAACTTCCCTAATATGGGAAAGGAAATAGTTAATCAAGTCCAGGAAACACAGAGAGTCCTATACAGGATAAATCCAAGGAGAAATACGCCAAGACAAATATTAATCAAACTGTCAAAAATTAAAAACAAACAAAACATATTAAAAGCAGCAAGGGAAAAACAACAAATAACACACAAGGGAATCCCCAAAAGGTTGACAGCTGATCTTTCAGCAGAAACTCTGCAAGCCATAAGGGACTGGCAGGACATATTTAAAGTGATGAAGGATAAAAACCTGCAACCAAGATTACTGTACCCAGCAAGTATCTCATTCAGATTTGATGGAGAAAGTAAAACCTTTACAGACAAGCAAAAGCTGAGAGAGTTCAGCACCACAAAACCAGCTTTACAACAAATGCTAAAGAAACTTCTCTAGGCAAGAAACACAAGAGAAGGAAAAGACCTATAATAACGAACCCAAAAAATTAAGAAAATGGGAATAGGAACATACATATTGATAATTACCTTAAATGTAAATGGACTAAATGCTCCCACCAAAAGACACAGATTGGCTTAATGGATAAAAAAACAAGACCCTTATATATGCTGTCTACAAGAGACCAACTTCAGACCTACAGACACATACAGACTGAAGATAAGGAGATGGAAAAAGATCTTCCATGCAAATGGAAACCAAAAGAAATCTGGAGTAGCAATTCTCATACCAGACAAAATAGACTTTAAAAAAAATGCTATTAGAAAAGACAAAGAAGGACACTACATAATGATCAAGGGATCAATCCAAAAAGATATAACAATGGTAAAATTTATGCACCCAACATAGGAGCACCTCAATACATAAGACAAATACTAACAGCCATAAAAGGGGAAATCAACAATAACACATTCATAGTAGGGGACTTTAACACCCTACTTTCACCAATGGACAGATCATCCAAAATGAAAATAAATAAGGAAACACAAGCTTTAAATGATACATTAAACAAGATGGACTTAATTGGTATTTATAGGACATTCCATCCAAAAACAACAGAATACACATTTTTCTCAAGTGCTCATGCAACATTCTCCAGGATAAATCATATCTTGGGTCACAAATCAAGCCTTGGTATATTTAAGAAAATTGAAATTGTATCAAGTATCTTTTCCAATCACAACGATATGAGACTATATATCAATTACAGGAAATGATCTGTAAAAAATACAAACACATGGAGGCTAAACAATACACTACTTAATAACGAAGTGATCACTGAAGAAATCAAAGAGGAAATAAAATAATACCTAGAAACAAATGACAATGGAGACACGACAACTCAAATCCTATGGGATGCAGAAAAAGAAGTTCTAATAGGGAAGTTTATAGCAATACAATCCTACCTTAAGAAACAGGAAACATCTCGAATAAACAACCTAACCTTGTACCTAAAGCAATTAGAGAAAGAAGAACAAAAAAACCCCAAAGTTAGCAGAAGGAAAGAAATCATAAAAATCAGATCAGAAATAAATGAAAAAGAAATGAAGGAAACGATAGCAAAGATAAACAAAACTAAAAGCTGGTCCTTTGAGAAGATAAACAAAATTGATAAACCATTAGCCAGCCTCATCAAGAAAAAAGGGAGAAGACTCAAATCAATAGAATTCAAAACGAAAAAGGAGAAGTAACAACTGACACTGCAGAAATACAAAAGATCATGAGAGATTACTACAAGCAACTCTATGCCAATAAAATGGACAACCTGGAAGAAATGGACAAATTCTTAGAAACGCACAACATGCCAAGACTGAATCAGGAAGAAATAGAAAATATGAGCATACCAATCACAAGCACTGAAATTGAACCTGTGATTAAAAATCGTCCAACAAACAAAAGCCCAGGACCAGATGGCTTCACAGGTGAATTCTATCAAATTTAGAGAAGAGCTAACACCTATCCTTCTCAAACTCGTCCAAAATATAGCAGAGAGAGGAACACTTCCAAATTCACTCTACAAAGCCACCATCACCTTGATACCAAAACCAGACAAGGATGTCACAAAGAAAGAAAACTACAGGCCAATATCACTGATGAACATAGATGCAAAAATCCTCAACAAAATACTAGCAAACAGAATCCAACAGCACATTAAAAGGATCATACACCATGATCAAGTGGGGTTTGTTCTAGGAATGCAAGGATACTTCAATATACGCAAATCAATCAACGTGATACACCATATTAACAAATTGAAGGAGAAAAAACATATGATCATCTCAATAGATGCAGAGAAAGCTTTTGACAAAATTCAACACCCATTTATGATAAAAACCCTGCAGAAAGTAGGCATAGAGGGAACTTTCCTCAACATAATAAAGACTATATATGACAAACCCAAGCCAACATCGTCCTCAATGGTGAAAAACTGAAAGCATTACCACTAAGGTCAGGAACAAGACAAGGTAGCCCACTCTCACCACTCTTATTCAAAATAGTTTGGGAAGTTTTAGCCACAGCAATCAGAGAAGAAAAGGAAATAAAAGGAATCCAAATTGGAAAAGAAGAAGTAAAGGTGTCACTGTTTGCAGATGACCTGATCCTATACATAGAGAATCCTAAAGATGCTACCAGAAAACTACTAGAGCTAATCAATGAATTTGGTAAAGTAGCAGGATACAAAATTAATGCACAGAAATCTCTGGCATTCCTATACATTAATGATGAAAATCTGAAAATGAAATCAAGAAAACACTCCCATTTACCATTGCAACAAAAAGAATAAAACTTATAAAAGAATAGGTTTATCTAGGGATAAACCTACTTAAGGAGACAAAAGACCTGTATGTAGAAAATTATAAGACATTGATGAAAGAAATTAAAGATAATACAAATAGATGGAGAGATATACCATGTTCTTGGGTTGGAAAAAAGACCAGAAACTATCAAACTCTTAGAGGAAAACATAGGCAGAACACTCTATGACATAAACCACAGCAAGATCCTTTTTGACCCACCTCCTAGAGAAATGGAAATAAAAACAAAAAGAAACAAATGGGACCTAATGAAACTTCAAAGCTTTTGCACAGCAAAGGAAACCATAAACAAGACCAAAAGACAGCCTTCAGAATGGGAGAAAATATTTTCAAATGAAGCAACTGACAAAGGATTAATCTCCAAAATTTATAAGCAGCTCATGAAGCTCAATAACAAGAAAACAAACAATCCAATCCAAAAGTGGGCAGAAGACCTAAATAGACAGTTCTCCAAAGAAGATATACAGATTGCCAAGAAAAACATGAAAGAATGCTCAACATCATTAATCATTAGAGAAATGCAAATCAAAACTACAATAAAATATCATCTCACACTGGTCAGAATGGCCATCATCAAAAAATCTAGAAACAATAAATGTTGGAGAGGGTGTGGAGAAAAGGGAACAGTCTTGCTCTGCTGGTGAGAATGTGAATTGGTACAGCCACTATGGAGAACAGTATGGAGATTCCTTAAAAAACTACAAATAGAACTACCATATGACCCAGCAATCCCACTACTGGGCATATGCCCTTTGAAAACCATAATTCAAAAAGAGTCATGTACCAAAATGTTCATTGCAGCTCTATTTACAATAGCCAGGAGATGGAAACAACCTAAGCATCCATCTTTGGATGAATGGATAAAGAAGATGTGGCACATAAATAAAATGGAATATTACTTAGCCATAAAAAGAAATGAAATCGAGTTATTTGTAGTGAGGTGGATGGACCTAGTGTCTGTCATACAGAGCGAAGTAAGTCAGAAAGAGAAAAACAAATACCGTATGCTAACACATATATATGGAATTTAAGAAAGAAAAAAAATGTCATGAAGAACTAGGGGTAAGATGGGAATAAAGACACAGACCTACTAGAGAATGGACTTGAGGATATTGTGAGGGGGGACGGGTAAGCTGTGACAAAGTGAGAGCATGGCATGGACACATATACACTACCAAACGTAAAACAGATAGCCAGTGGGAAGCAGCCGCATAGCACAAGGAGATCAGCTCGGTGCTTTGTGACCACCTAGAGGGGTGGGATAGGGAGGGTGGGAGGGAGGGAGATGCAAGAGGGAAGAGATATGGGAACATATGTATATGTAAAACTGAAACACTTTGTTATAAAGCAGAAACTAACACACTATTGTAAAGCAATTATACTCCAATAAAGATGTTAAAAAAAATTATTCTACCTGGCAAAGTTATTATTCAAAACTGAAGGAGAGATAAAAATTTTACAGACAAGTAAAGTTAAGGAGTTTATCACCACTAAGGAAGCCTTGCAAGAAATGTCATAGGGACTTCTCTAAGTGAAAACAGAAAATTCACAACTAGAAATTAAAATTAGGAAAGGATATAATCTCACTGGTAAAGGCAAATATATACTAAAGGTACTGGATCAACCACTTTTAAAGCTAGTAGGAAGTTTAAAATACAAAAGGAGTAAAATCATTTATACCTACAATAGGTACTTAAGAGATACACAAAATAAAAAAGATGTAAAACATGACATTAAAACATAAAATGGAGTGAGGGGAGTAAAAGGATAATGCTTTTAGAATGCATTCAAACTTAAGAGATCATCAACTTAAAATAGATACCTATACACATAGGTTGTTATATATGAATCTCATGATAACCACAAACCAAAAATGTAAATAGATACACACACATACACACACACACACAGAGAAAGGAATCCAAACATAACACTAAAGATAGTCATCATAGCACAAGGGAAGAGAGCAAGAGAAGAAAGTAACAGATACAAACTGCAAAAACAACCAGAAAACAGCTAACAAAGTGGCAATACATACATACCTACAAATAATTACTTTAAATGTAAAGGGACTAAACACTTCAAGCAAAAGACATAGGGAGACTGAATGGTTAAAAATATCAAGTCCCATATGTATGCTGCCTACAAGAGATTCACTTCAAATATAAAGACATACATTAATTAAGTGAAGGGATAGGAAAAGATATTCCATGCCAATAGAAATAAAAAGAATCTGAGGTAGCAATACTTTATCAGACAAATTAGACTTAAAAAAAAAAACAACACTGTGAAAGAGACCAACACGAACACTGTATAATGATAAAGGGATTAATCCAACAAGAAGATATAACATCTGTAAATATATATGTACCCAACATAATAACACCTAAATACACACAGCAAATATTAACAAACATTAAGGGAGCAATTGAGAGTAACAAAATAATAGTAGGGAACTTTAACACCTCCACTTACATCAGTGGATAGATCATCCAGACAGATCATCCAGACAGGGAAACATTGAACTTAAATGACACATTCGATCAGATGAACTTGGTAAATATATATAGAACATTCCATCCAAAAACAGAAGAATACACATTCTTTTCAAGTGCACTAAAATTCCTTCAGGATAAATCACATGTTAGACCACAAAGTGAGTCTCAATAAATTTAGAAGACTGAAATCACATCAAGGATCTTTTCTGACCATGAAATATGAAACAAGAAATCAACTAAGAGAAAAAAAACTGAAAAAATCCTACATACATGTGAAGTCTAAATAAAATGTTATTAAACAACCAAAGGGTACATGAAGAAATCAGAGATAAAATTTTTTTTAATATGTTGAAATAAATGAAAATGGAATCACAGTGATCCAAACTCTGTGGGATACAGCAAAAGCAATTTTAAGAGGGAAATTTATAGTAATATGGGCCCACCTCAGGAAACAAGAAAAGTATCAAATAATCTAATCTTACACCTAAAGGAACTAGAAAAAGAACAGATAAAATCCAAAGTTAGTAGTAGGAAGCAAATAATGATAATCAGAGAGGAACTATGTACAGACTAAGAAAAACAATAGAAAAGATCAATGAAACTAAGAAGTGGTTCTTTGAAATGAAAAATCAAATTAATAATCCTTTAGCCAGACTCATGAAGAAAACATAGAGAGGGCCCTAATAAGTAAAATCACATGAGAGAGAGGAGGTTATAACCAAAATTACAGAACTACAAAGGATTGTAAGATATTACTAGGGAAAAATTATATGCCAATTAATTGAACAACCTAGAAGAAATGGATAGATTCCTAGAAATATATACTCTTCCAAGACTGAAGCAAGAAGAAATAGAAAATGTGAATATACCAGTTACTAGTAATGACATTGAATCAGTAATTTAAAAACTCATAAAAGACAAAAGTCCAGGACCAGACAGCTTCACAGGTAAATTACAGAAAACATTTACAAAAGAGTTAATACCTATCCTTCTCAAACTATTCCAAAATATTGAAGAGGAAAGAACACTTCTGAACTCATTCTATTAGGCCAGTATTACCCTGATATCAAAATGAGACAAAGACTACAAAAAAAAAAAAAGAAAGAGAAAGAAAGGAAAGAAAAGAAAATTACAGGTCAATATCCCTAATGAATATGGATGTAAAAATCCTCAACAACATATTAACAAACAAAATTCAACAGTACAATAAAAGGATCATACACCATGATCAAGCAGGATTTAACCCAGGGATATAAGGATTGTTCAATATCTGCAAATCAATGTGAATATCACATTAACAAATTGAAGAATAAAACTCATATGATTATTTCAATAGGTGTAGATAAAGCTTTTGACAAAATTCAACACTCATTTATGATAAAAACTCTCACCAAGTGGGTATAAAGGGAACATACATCAACATAATAAAGGCCATATATAACAAACCCACAGCCAACATCATACTCAACAGTAAAAAACTAAAAACATTTCCTCTAATATATCTAAAATCAGAAACAAGACAAGAATGTCTACCCTCACCACTTTTATTCAATATAGTATTAGAAGTCCTAGACATAGCAATCAGACAAGAATAAGAAATAAAGAAATCCAAACTGGAAAAGAAGTACAACTGTCACTGTTTACAGATGACGTAATTTTATATATACAAAACCCTAAAGACTCCATCAAAAAACTACTAAATCTAATAAATAAATACAGTAAAGTTTTAGGATACAAAATTAATATACAGAAGTCTGGTGTATTTTTATCCACTGATAAAGATTTAGCAGAAAGGGAAATTAAGAAAACAATCTCATTTACAATTGCATCAAAAAGAATAAAATATACAGGAATAAATTCAACCAGGAAGTTGCAAGATCTGTATTCTGAAAGCTATAAGACATGATGAAAGAAATTGAAGTTGACACAAATAGATGGAAAGATATACTGACCTGATGGATTTGAAGAATTAATATTTTAAAATGTTCATGTGGCCCAAGGCAATCTACAGATTCAATGCAATCTCTATGAAAACACCAGTGACATTTTTCATAGAACTAGAACAAATAATCAAAAACTATATATGGACCCACCCAAGACCCAGAATAGGAAAAGCAATCTTGAGAAAGAAGATCAAAGCTGGAGGAATCACACTCCCTAACTTCAAACTATACCACAAAGCAAAACAATAGGGTACTGGCACAAAAACAGATACAAAAATCAAAGTAACAAAATAGAGAGTCCAGAAATAAATCCTTCTTTGTATGGTAATTTAATCTATGACAAAGGAGGAAAAAATATACAATAGGAAAATCTTCCTTAATAAATGATGTTGGAAAAGCTGTACATTTACATGCAACTTGAATACTGAATAAAACTTGGACACTTTCTTGCTCTATATACAAAAATCAACTCAAAATGTACTAAAGTCTTAAATGTAAGGCAAAAAATTCTAGATTAAAACATAGAGAGTCAACAATTTAACATTCATATTAGCAACATATTTTTGGCTCTGTCTCCTCAGACAAGGGCAACGAAAACAAAAATAAACAACTGGGACCACATAAAATTAAAAAGCTTTTGCACAAGGAAGGGCACCATCAACAAAATGAAAAGGCAACTTACTGAATGGGAGAAGACATTTGTAAATGATATAGCCAGTAATAAGTTAATATCTAAAATGTATAAAAAATTCACACAACTCAATATCCAAAAAAAAACAAAACAATCCAGTTAAAAAATAGACAGAGGAGTTAAACACACATTATTTTTAAAAAGACATAGAGATGGCCAACAGACATATGAAAAGATGTTGAACATCACTAATCATCAGGGAATTGCAAATCAAACCACAATGAGATATCACCTCACTTCTGTCAGATGTCTATCATCCAAAAAACAAAAAATAACAAGTGTTGGTGAGGACGAGGTAGAGCAAAGGGAAGTGTCATGTACTGTTGACGGGAATGTAAATTGGAACAACCATTATGGAAAAAAGTATGGAGTTTTTTCAAAAAATTAAAAATGGAACTACTATATGATCCAGCAATTCTATTTCTCAGTGTTTATCCAGAGAAAATTAAAACATTACTGTGAAAAGACATATGCTCCTCGATGTTCTTTGCAGCATTATTTACAATAGCCAAAATGTGGAAGCAACCTAAGTGTCCATCAATAGATAAATGGATAAAATATAAGTGGTATATATATATACATTGCAATAGCACTCAGCTATAAGACAACATGGATGAACCTAAAGAGCATTATGCTAAGTCAAATATGTGAGACAGAGAAAGACTCTATGATTTTACTTATATGTGGTATCTAAAAAACAAAACAAATGAACAAATAAAAGTAAAACAGACTCAGAAAACAAACTGGCGGCTGCCAGAAGGTGAGTGGGTGGAAGACTGGGCAAGATAAGTGAGGGGGATTAAGAGATACAAACTTCCAGTTATATAATAAATGTCACTGGCATATAACATACAGCATAAGAAATATGGTCAATAATACTGCAATAACTTTGTATGAGTATAGAGGGTTACTAGACTTATCATGTTACTCATTTTGTAATGTATTTCAGTGTTGAATCACCATGTTGCACACCTGTAACAAACATAACATTGTATGTCAAATATACTTCAGTCTTTATAAAAATTAAAAATTAAGAAAAAATAAACTGATTGCAACCATTTGCGAGAACCTCACCAAGGCATTGTCTTCATTAGAAGGGCTCCAGTGATGACTTTCAAAGAGAAATAATATTAATGTTCTTTCATTTCTTTTACCTCCAAGGATCTAAGATATTTCCTACACAGGTACTGATATTTTTGCTCACACTCCACCAAAACAAAATCAGTACATTCCATCCCAAGAGCTATAACTTCCCCTATATTCCAGTCATATTTTACTCATACACAAACTTTTAGTCTGAAACGGATAGGTGCAAGAGGGACAAAGGTACTTTTATAAATTTACATAGAATCATTATGTCTCTACTTTGACCCTACTGTTGGCTAATATAGGGGTACTGGGCAGACAGTGACTCAGCCAAGTGGCTGTCATACTTATGATCTAAGACTACATCAATTCAATAAGAGAATCCACGTTGTTGAAGTAGATTTATATTTAAATCCTCTGGGTCCCTTTTTTGGAAGACTGCCATCTGGATGATGTACTAACTGGGCTGGCATAGTGTTGTCATTAGGAGCAAGAAAGAAGCATCATGCTTAATAATGGTCAGGGTCAAATTCCAAGTTTTCAAAATAGATTTATGTAGCTCTCTATCGATTTCATAACTGATCATGACCCAGGAAGTAGCCACGAGTAAATGATCCCTTATTCAGAACAGCTACATTCAGTGTGTGTGTGTGTTTTTGATGACTTCAGTAGCAATGGCAGAGATGGCCTCTGTGGAGATTATTTTATAACGGAGTCATAAAGTTAATACAACGGTCATTTGTAAGTCAGTGGCTGATTCTATCTGAAAATACTACTAGTGTAAAGGGTCAGAATGCCCCAGGGGAGAATGTTGGAAGATTTCATTACTTTTCCAAGTCTTCAGGAAATAGGTCATTGACAGAGGAGTTCATTGAGGAATGGGTCATGGATATAATCCGTGTTAGCATATAAAATATAAATTTACATCTAATAGTATTTTCTGGGTAAGTAATTTAGTGCTCCATCTGGTTGTGAATCAGACAATAAGTTGTGGTAACCCTGTCTTTCAAACCAAATATAACAATATACCTCATGTACAGTTAAAATGAATATTTATTAATTTTGAAGAAGACATTTAACATGCGTGTGGAAATTCAAGGACAAATACTGTTACATCTCTGATCATTTATGGATGAAACTCTGACTTCCAAGTAAGACAAATGAATACTGAATACTCTTGTAGTGTTAGATAAATTAAACTCCAATATTAAAAAATTGTCATGTTTGAGGGAAAAATCATTAATATTTCATTGATAGTTTTGTACTATTAAGTAATCAATTAGCAAAACTTACTGTGTTTTGTTTCATTCATATGCAAAAATGAAACTGTCCGGGGTATAGAAAATATGATGACCTCTATGTGACGGGATTCTCTGAGAATTGTCTGACCACTTCTTGAGACTCACTTTCTGTTATATTTTCACTATGTTAATCTTATTTGACACACAGTGTGCTGGTAGAGGTGGAGTGGATGGATAGGGCAAATGTGCTTCCATCTTTTTGCTTTTAACTAAACCAGAAAAAAAGCTTTAAATTATTTGAGAGGCAACCCTCCAAATTAGGTGTGATGTTTCAAAACTGGGAACACCTTAACTCCAACATAATAATTTTACTGAGTTAAAAATCTACATAAATTAATCTATAGGGGTAACTTTAATCAAGGAAAAGCAAAACACATGAGGTCCAAAAGCTGTCAGTCAAACAAAAAGAGCGAAAGGAAAAGGAAACGAGATGAGGTGTCAGATACTGAAACAGAAGAGAGTCCGTGTAGATCTAGGGAAAGGAGAGGAAGGTTGTCTGTAAAATTTGCTAGACAGGGTGATCAAAGAAGAAAAGATATATCTGTGCACCATGTAATTCTCTGTATATTATGTAGTAGCATGAAATGGAGGTACTATAGATATCTTCATGGAGATTGGATAAGACATTTAGTCATGGGTATAGTTAAATAAAAGGAAAAGCTAAATGTGAAGGAGATTGTTTTTCTAGGGAATTATTTTCCCTTGAAACAAATCTGATCATCTAGATCCTTTAATTAAAACAACTATAATACTAACAGCCACAATAATAAAACGTCTGTTAATTCCTCAGGGCAATTGTCTGTACTCTCCGGTCTGTAACACCAGAACTATGTTACAATGTATCTTTATAGATACCCTTTGTCTTGATCTGTTTCCTTATAAAAACCTTCTCCACTTGGAAAACTTTTACTCCAACTACAGAATCCGTTTCATGGAAAAGTCTTTGAACCCTCTGTAGCAGAGTTCATTCTTTTATTTTTTTTGTCCCTTTAGTAATGGATTGAGATGTTAGAGTACTAACCATATGGTATTCTAATTTATTTGCCTTTCTCCTCCACCCCTTACAGAAAACTCCTCCAGTGCAGAGATCACAAAAACTTTATCTTTCATTCTTTCCTTCTGTAGCCCAGTGCCTGGCATGTCACACATATTAGTTAAATGAAAATGATCAAAGTAAGTTTTTCTTCCTGAATTATTGTATGTGGGGAAATAAAGGGATATTTTACAAGGCAGAGCAAGCATGCCCTGTGAGGGATAGTATTTGGCACAGTAGAATATAGCATTATCGGATACCATGAAATTGTAGTGTGGCGTATCTAGAGGTAAAGGAAGAGATATCTCTCTTAGCCCAGTCTAGTTACTAGTTATGCTATCACAGCAGCAGGATCTTGGTTTACACGCAAGCATAATTGTTGATCAGAACCAGTGACCGAGTATGGGGTTCCCCCTGCTGGACTTTTACCTATTCTTTCATCACTGCCTTCCTAGAAATCAAGAAGCCCTGGCCACCTGATTGATTCTTGAGATACTTAGGGCTCTCCAGTTTGTAAATCTCTAATCAATATTCCTAATTTGTTGATTTCTTATAATCATTCAATATGTTACTATTGATTATGTCACATACTTAGGAATGTAGAAATTGTATGGCTGAAGATCCATGGGGAACATAAAATATTTAATTACACAAGTTTAAATGAAAATTACTTCAGTATTTTTTTTTTTTTTTTTTTTTTTTTTTGGTTTGTGGTCCTCTCACTGTTGCGGCCTCTCCCCCTGCGGAGCACAGGCTCCGGACGTGCAGACTCAGTGGCCATGGCTCACGGGCCCAGCCGCTCCGCAGCATGTGGGATCCTCCCAGACCGGGGCACGACCCCGTGTCCCCTGAATCGGCAGGCGGACTCTCAACCACTGCGCCACCAGGGAAGCCCAACTTCAGTATTTTAAAATCAGTTTTCTTGTTTGCACACCAAAATGTGCACAGTGCCTGTAGACCTCATTAGGACTATGGACAAATATATTCTACTCTCCTCTTTTTTGTCATGTGAGTGTAGGGTGGTACTTCCTTGGTCCTATGAAGTTAAGCCTAGCCAGTTGATTGGCTTTTGTAAATGAAACGGACAGGGCTAGTCACTTCAGGTGGCAGTTTTAAGTTCCAGCATGTGATTTGCAGAGATTTCTCTCCCTTTGAACTCGCAGTGCCAAGAAATGTTCCTTACAGAGGCTGGGTCAGCCTGGCTCACAGAATAACAATGATGTCAGTCACAGCCCCTGTGTTCCCCACCCCCTCGCCATAAACATTGACCTGAAATAGACAGAAATTGTGAACAAAATATAAACATGTATAGTATGAAGTCCCTGAGATTTTTGGCTCATTATCCCTGCAATTCAGCCTAGGGTATCTCCATTCACACAGTACCAGATATTAAAATGAAAACAGCCACTTTATCTGTGTTACATTCCATTTCTTTATCACAACCACATAATACTGTGAGGAGTAAATGAGGTTACTAGTCCCCAGGAATTTAATTATTATTATTTTTCACTCATTCTGCCTTCGTCAAATCATGAGTAAACATTATTTCTACCAAGGGAAGAATAATTGGATCTGCACAGAATCAACAATATTAGTTTATGACAACTTCAGGGGAGAATTAAATAAGTTTAGAAGCATGTTTTGCTTATATGTATTATTCAAATGATCCCCTGGGGCATCCCCATGAATTGAGGCAGAAGCTGTGTATGAGTAAAATGAAATGGTTTACACTGTCACTGTGTTTCATTCATTGCCCCCTAAACCTGCAGCCAGGTTTCAAAAAAATTCAAGTTTTTGTCTTGAATTTTCAAAATCTTTGCTTTATTAGGTTATACTGATGATGTTAGTAGGAAAAATAAATAGTAGAAATAGTTACAAAAAATGAGAATCTCTGAATGTGACACAATTAGAGAAACTTAAAGGGTACCTAAAAAAAACGTCAAAATTGAATAGTTAGTAGATTAGAGGAGAGGTGTGAGTGATAAGTATGAGGGCCACATGGAAAATAGGAAATATGCCAGCACTGATGAGGAGAAATAAAACAATGATGTAGTGATGTTATGAAAATTTAGACTTTTATGACTATCCATAACTAATGAGGGTCAACGTGTATGGCTGTGCTCTGCTTCCAAAAAGCATCACCATCATCTTGTAATAAGAAGCCAAACAGCACTCACGTGTTCCCTAGAGGTAAATGTCCCAACAGAAAGGGCCATGGTTAACCAACATTTCCTAAGCAAGGAAAATATTATTCCCCAAGCTCATGTCTGTTCCTGAAACAAACATCCATTTCCCTTATGGTTATTTCAAACTTCTTCACCTCCCAAAGCTCAATTTCAATAGCCTCACAGAAAAGTAAAAATCTACCTGAGAAAAAAGTACATTTTCCTTTTTTGGCCTTTCTATTGTTTGATTTTCTAAATCATTAATCATATGATTTGTTTGATGATTAATGGTCATCTCACCCACTACAAATTTTATTACATTCAAGCAAAGGAAGCTGAATTATCTAGTTCTCCAATCCACCAGTAAAACACACACACACACACACACACACACACACACACACACACACGCAGACATAAATGAGGAGCTAGATGTAATGCTTTCATTCATTCATATATTTTCACCCACACATTTACATAGAAGCAGAAAGGTCTTCAGGACAATTCTGGAGTCAAGGCCCATTCTTCATAGGGTATCCAGGGCTCCAAGTATTGGTGAGCACAAAAGCTGCATCACTGTAAGGTAGTGATACTTCAGTGCCTGAGAAAACTTAGTTCTGAAGTGCTGACTCTAAAAGAAAATTCCAAGGAAAAAAAGCATTTGATCAAGCACAGCTAAGTTAATTAGACAAACTTCTTGGTGTAAGGATGGACACCACTATGACAAAGGCTTGGTAGTTCTGCATAAGGGGTTGGTTAGAAAAGCATATTTATAAAGTTTGATGTCTGGACTCAAATAGTTTAATGCAAGTCTTTAAATTGGGCAAAGAATACCTTAAGAACAAACTTTTGGTATGTTAACTAGCTGACACTGGAAACACCTCATCTAGAAAAGTAAACTTAGGATGTTCCCAAGTCCAAGCTCATATGGCTTGCCACATGACTGGCCAATAAATGGAGTGACAATTTGTTGGGGAAAAGAATAGCAACTTTATTCAGAAAGCCGGCAGACCAAGAAGATGGTGGACTAGTGTCCCAGAGAACCATCTTGACAGGTTTGGATGCTAGTTTCTTTTATAGAACAAAGATGGGAGGTGAGGTGGTACAGTAAGAAAAGCAATAAGTTGTTGCAAATATTTCCTGGTTCCATCCAGACTCTGGAGGGGATGTGTTAATTTATTTTTTCCTGCAGTCATTCACAGGTGGGCCTGGTCAGGGTGTTTCCTGTGAGCTTAAACAAAGGTATTTTAGCTTAATGGTCAGGCATGGGATGCAGGGTTCCAGGAAATGAACCATTATGTACACTTTAAGTTATAGGCAACTAGTGATTAACTTACAGCAAAAACAATAGAATACAAAGGTTAAAGTAAAAGAGATCAAATCTGGAGTCAAATTTGTTCTTTCCCATTACAGGGATAGAATGTACTGTGTTCACTGTATTAATATTAACATCTTTTAAAATAATTTTAATTCTACCAGATTTATAGAAAGATAACGTTTAAGTCTGGCACATAATATTTAATCTAATGTGAACATTTAGGTCAAGGGTTCTCGTTTCTGTTGATAAGAACCCCCTGTGTTCCCAGACCCTTCCCCTATATTTTCTTGTTAAGGAGTTCTGGGGCCATAATTTGGAGTCCGACCTTAACAATTAACCCAAGCGAGTTATTTAATTTGGTAAATTTAGGTAATGCTGACATAGATTTCAAGCAATTTTCTGATATTGCCAAATCTCTTAACAGAGTTTACTTATTAGTTTTAATTTTTTGTTTTTTTCTGTTTTCAGCCAGGATAATGGGAGAAAAGACTAGATATAATCCCAAATAATTTTTAAGCAAAAACTAAAAGAATTAGGAGTTCAG
Organism: Aethalodelphis obliquidens; assembly: GCF_003676395.1. Taxonomy (NCBI): domain Eukaryota; kingdom Metazoa; phylum Chordata; class Mammalia; order Artiodactyla; family Delphinidae; genus Aethalodelphis; species Aethalodelphis obliquidens. The sequence goes on along the minus strand of NW_020838020.1, from coordinate 204,095 downwards.
AGGAAGCTGAGCAGATTCTACTACTGCTCCTCCCCCCACTGACTGTGTTATTTATAAAAAAATCATAAGATTTTAATTTATTTATTTATAATCTTTCCTTACACTCTGAGGATCTATGAGGGTCAGACCTTAGCAAAAATATGCTATTGTCTAATTGTTGGAAAATCTTGGGAAGATGAACAAATCCCAGACCTTAAAATGTATTTGTTCAAATCTAATCTGATCATAATTTTAAAAGGCCAGCCTTTCCAAACCCTTGAAATGATGGACCTTTCTAAGTAATGAGATCAACAACATAAACACCTTTTTTTTTCTGCAATTTTGCAATGTACTTTTATCTTTGGGTTATTTATTTTTATCAATTATTAACTGTCCCTATCTTAAAGGAAACATAGTCTACCTGTACTTCCCAATGAGCCCCTACATTTGTGATATGAATTCATTTAATTATTAACTTTTGGATTTGCATATTAGAATGATTAATTATATATAGAATAATCATATAATTATCCTTAAGTTGCTAATAATAATAAGTAATTCATGTGTTTAAAGGTAATGACTGCAATAAAGTAGGTATATTAATACAAAGTTTTGCATGTGACTTGAGTAACAGGTAATCTTTGGTTTATGCCATGTTGTGTTAAATTTAATCATGAAACTCCTGAACATTATATAAATACAAAAGGGTGTTATTAATTCATACAAGCTCCTTGTACACAAAAAGATGAGGTAACCATCAAATTATCTTCTAAGTTAATGATGTGTTTTTCATGTGCTTGGCAGTCTCACTAACATCTAATTAAATATATTTCTCATATACCTGATCTGTAATGTATGCTGTGTTTTGTGCAAACACAGCATGAAGGAATATTTACCATCAAGTTAATTGAGATCATTTAGCTAGCCATGATACAGTGGTGTTTTCCATTTGTTATCAACACACACTGGAACACATCAGGTGTGAAATTCACCATTTAAAGCTCAAAAGTAATTTCAGATAGACATCTATCATACACATTTAATTGTCATTTTAATATTACATTTTCATAAAAATGAATTATTAATATGAGACAAAAAACAAACTGCAGTCACCAGCATTATCCCATATTAGTCAAAAATATATTTGTGTTGAGCTCTCATTATTTCAATAATGAAGAATAAATTCATTAAATAAAGTTAGTAATAATATGAAACGTATACTGTAACATTTTGCAGCTTAAGTATGAAAAGTAACCATGCTGTAGATAGTTACTTAGGTTTTCTTAAGTGAACTTTTTTGTTCTTGAAACTTTTGATTTACAGAAAAATGGTGAAGATAGGGAATTCCCATATATTCTATACCCAACTTCCCTATTAACTTCTTAAATTAGTATGGTACATTTTATTACTTTTTATTTTAATTTTGAGATTTAAAGGTTATTTTTATTTTCTGGATATGGTCCTTTATCAGATGTGTTTTGCAAATGATATCACCCAGACTGTTCATTGTATTTTATTCTGTTAACAATGTATTTGGCAAAGCAGAAGTATTTCATTTTAATAAATTCCAACTTACCTTTTTTTTGTTTCTTTTGTGGATTACACTTTTGGTATTGTATCTTATACGCATCATCAAATCCAAACTCACATAAATTTTCTTCCACAAGTTTTATAGTCTTGCATTTTGCATTTAATTCTATGATTCATTTTGAGTAAATTGTTGTGACATGTGTAAGGTCAGTGTCTAGGTCATTTATTTTGCAAATGGGCATCCAATTTTTCCAGCACCATTTGTTGCAAAGACACTCCTTTATCCATGAAATTGCCTTTGCTCCTTTGTCAAAGATTTGTTCACTATGTTTCTAAACTCTCTAGTATGGTCCATTATGGATTATGGTTTATTAATCTATAGGTCTGTTCTTTGAATGACACCACACTGTCTTGATTATTGTCATCTTGAAATTAGAATGTATAAGTGCTCTACATTTATTTCTCTTCTTTAGTATTGTGTTGGCTATTCTGTCTTTTGTCATTCCATATAAATTTGAGTCATGTCACTGTCCACAAAATAGCTTTCTGTGGCTTTGACTGGCATTTTGTTGAATCTATAGATAAAGTTGAGACTATTGGTATCTTAATAATACTGTTTCTTGCAATTAATGAACATGAATATTTATTTATACAGATGTTTGATTTCATTCATCAGCATTTAGTAGTCTTCCACATATAGATCTTTTATATATTTTACTAGCTTTGTACTTAACAATTTCATTTTTGGTGCTACTGTAAATGGTATTTTTTTTAATTTTCAAGTTCTAATTATTCATTACTTGTATATAGAAAAACAATTGACTTTTTTGTTTTAACCTTGTATCCTACTACCTTACTATACTAGTTTACTAGTTCCTAAAGTTTTTCGTTGTTATTGATTCCTTGAGATTTTCTACATAGATAATCATGTAATCTGCAAATAAAGGCAGTTTGATTTCTTTTGTTTCAATTTGTATACATTTCTATTTCTATTTATGATCTTATTCAACTATTACTTCCTGCACAATGCTGAATCATAGTGATGAGAGAGGAAATCCTTTTCTTTTCCTTATCTTAAGGGTAATGTGTCCAGTTTCTCACCATTATATATGATATTATCTATAGGATATTGTAGATATTTTTCATCAAGTTTCAAGTTGAGGAAGTTATATTCTACTCCTAGTTTGCTAATCATTGTTTTTATTCTTTTAACCATGAATATGAATGTGTTGGATTTTGTCAAATGTTTTTTTTTTGCAATTGATCATTTGTCAATTTGATCATCAGTCAACTGTTTATATGACTGTCTCCTTTAGCCTGTTGATATGTTGAACTACATTGATTGATTTTTGAATATTGAACCAGCCTTTCATACCTAAAATCAATCTCACTTGGTTTGGGGGAATAATTCTTTTTATACATTAGTAGATTCAATTCACTAATATTTTTTGAGGTTTATTGCTTTTATGTTCATGAGAGATGTTTGCCTGTAGTTTGCCTCTCTTAGAATATCTTTATATGATTTTGGCATTAAGGTAATGTTAACCACACAGAATGCATTAGGAAGTGGTATTTCTGTTTCTATTTTCAGGAAGAAATTTAGAAGAATTGGTAACATTTCTTCCTTAGATGTGTGATACAATTTACCAGTTAAATCATCTCCAACATGAAGCTTTATTTATAGAAGATTATTAATTATTATCCTAATTTCCTTAATAGACATAGGCTTGTTCAGGTTATCTATTTCTCCTTGTATGAGTTTTAGTTGTTTGTTTCAAGAAATTGGTCCATTTCATCCAAGGTATCAGTTTGCAGACATAGAGCTGCTTGTAGTATTCTTTATTATTCTTTTAATGTTCGTAGATAAACAGTAATGACTCCTTTATTTCTGGGATTGGTAATTTATGTCTCCTCTCTGTTTTCTTGATTAGCCTTACTAGAGGTTTATTGATCTTATAAAATAACCAACTTTTGCTTTTATTAATTCTCTTCATTGTGTTACACTGTTTTCCATTTCATTGATTTCTGCTCCAATTGTTATTATTTAATTTTTATCTATTTATTTTAGGCTTAACTTCTCTTCTTTATATAATTTCCTAAGGTGAAAGCTTAGGATACTGATTTTAGAGATATCTTCTTTCCTATCATATGCATTATTATGATAAATTTCTCTCTAAACACTGCTTTTGCTGTGATCCACATATGTTAAAAACATTCTATGCTGATGGTTAATGAGTCTGAATTAGCCAGAATTCAGATCTCTGTCACAAATACCAGTGAATGAGTTTGGGATTATAGAACAGGATTGACAAAAAGTTCTGTAAAAATTCGTATAGTAAATATTTTGATTTTGCAGCTGCACTATCTTTCTTGTATCAACTCATGTTGTAGCACAAAAGCAATCACAGACAAAACCTAAATGGATGAATGTTCTATGTTCCAATAAAATTTTATTTATGAACACTTGAATTATATATAATTTTTATGTGTCATGAAATATTATTATTATGTTTTTACTTTGTTTAAACATATAAAAATGCAAGAGCCATTCTTAGCTCCCGGGCCATACAAAACCAGGCAGTAGACAGGATTTGCCAACATCTGGTATTGAGATCACAAGGATATGAGTAAGATCAGTAATAAATTCTCATTTAGTCTCTCTTGATGTATGTGATATTAGTTCCAAATACTGCTTTAAACTCTCAAATATGATGTTGTTACTCTTACAGTCTTTTTTAAAAAAGATTTACCTATATGTTCACGTATTTTCTTTTGAGACAATTTTTGTTAGTGTCTTTCTGGGATTACTTTCCATTTGAAAGTCTTTTTACAGAGGGCCTGGTACTAGAATATCTATTAGTTTTTGTCAAACTAAAAATCTCTACCTTCTTTCTTAAGTGAAAGATTTTCTGGTACACGAAAAAGGTTGACAGCTATTTTTCCTCAAGACTTTGAAGAAGTTATTACACTCTCTTCTGGTTAAAGTAAGTTTGACCTTTGCATAGAACATAAAATAACTATCTTTTAGCTCCCTCACTGTGGAGCCATATATCATGTTGATCCAAAAACCATTGTCACAAGAGCCTCTTAAGTAACTACAAGTGTGGAAAGGGTTTTAGTTGTTCTAGCAAAATGGTTTGCTATGTGAGATCTCAGAAAATAAATTAAAAGTTTTAGAAATCCCGGAGATAAAGGGAGTTTGGTGCCAATTATTAACAAGCATAGGTCTCTGAAGGCCTTTCTTCAGACTTCTTTTTTTTTTTAAACAACTTTACTGGCCTTTCTTCAGACTTTTTTTTTTAACACGTTTATTGAAATATAATTGCTTTACAGTGTTATGTTAGTTTCTGCTGTATAACAAAGTGAATCAGCTATACATATACATATATCCCCATATCTCCTCCCTCTTGCATCTCCCTCCCACCCTCCCTATCCCACCCTTCTTGGTGGACACAAAGCAGCGAGCTGATCTCCCTGTGCTATGCGGCTGCTTCCCACTAGCTATCTATTTTACATTTGGTAGTGTATATATGTCCATGCCACTCTCTCACTTTGTCCCAGCTTACCCTTTCCCTTTCCCGCATCCTCAAGTCCATTATCTACATCTGCATCCTTATTCCTGTCCTGTCCCTAGTTCTTCAGAACCATTTTTTTTTATATTTCATATATATGTGTTAGCATACGGTGTTTGTTTTTCTCTTTCTGACTTACTTCACTCTGTATGACAGACTTTAGGTCCATCCACCTCACTACATATAACTCAATATCATTCCTTTTATATGGCTGAGTAATATTCCATTGTATATATGTGCCACATCTTCTTTATCCATTCATCCGATGATGGACACTTAGGTTGCTTCCATGTCCTGGCTATTGTAAATAGAGCTGCAATGAACACTGTGGTCCACTAGTTTTTTATGAATTATGGTTTTCTCAGGGTATATGCCCAGTAGTGGGATCGCTGAGTCATATGGTAGTTCTATTTTTAGGGAACCTCCATACTGTTCTCCATAGTGGCTGTATCAATTTACATTCCCACCAACAGTGCAAGAGACTTCTTAAAGGTGCAAATTTAAACTAAATATAAAAATATAAGGGTTTTCTCTTGGTAATACTGTGAGAAGAATTATTTTTCATGTAAGTGGTAACAATAAAGAATGTTTGAGTCTCCTAACTGGAAAGAAAACCTCTAGTGATCTATACTGAAATTGTAAGGAGCCTGGATGTTGTTATCCCTTAACTCATCATGTTGCCCTAAAGAAAAGATTTTGAAATAAAGATAGCACATCTTGCTAAGTGGTAAAACTAGCTATAGTGTTTTATGGTCTCACAATCCCTTCTGCTTGCAGTGAGGATTTACATATGACAGATTCAAATATAAAAATGTTAGATAAATCTGAGAACAAAAATCATCAGAATACAGGCCCTCAGGAGAAGGAGTATATATATATTGGTGGTTAAAAGGGCATATTTCTAAAGTACATGTCATAGATTCACACATATCCTAATGCAAGGTACTATAACCGTTCTAGTTACAAAGACATTATTCTGGTTTTGATATCCCCTACATTATTCAAAGGAACAAGTATGGGGCAAAACTTGTCTGTTTCTATCCTCACTAGACCTATATTAAAGGATCAAGTTTAGCATCCATATTTCCCAGACAGTTAAGATACCTATCAAATAAGATAGGCAGAGAAACCAATTGGTAGTGAAATCAAACATTGTTCCTACAATTCTTACACTTTAGTCTCAAATATAATAGTTTCATGTTGTAGATGTCTTCCTTTTGGACAGTTATATTATGGGATGAATATAGCAAAGTGTTAATTGTAGATTGTGCCTGTATTTTGTCAATATCACAACATTATTACAATTTTTAGGCAGTAAGAGTTGGGCAAGTTAAATTTTATGGCTAGAGTTTAAATAATTTACAGAATAATTCACAGAAGTTTCTTTATTCCCTAATACTTTGCTTTTAGAAGTAGGGGTTTGAGTCTCAAAGGCTTGTACTACCCAATAGCCTTACTCTTTATAGATTTTGACTGTCTTAATGATAAATCATTATAAGCTATTTTATAGTTTTATTCCTTTATTTGTCTCTTTTTATTCATTTAATCATCTATCAGTTCATTTTTAGTTTTAGTTCATTTTCAGGCAAAGTTTGATGCCACTAAAGAGAGAAGGCAGAAGCTTCAAGTAAGTATAAAGCTTTACCTATATTTTTTTCCCAATAGATACTTTACAAACAGGATCATTTTCAACTCTCATGATACCTGTGGCTGAACTAAGTTACTTTTACAGCATGCTGCAATAACAAACACTCTAAGAGAGAAATATCGGATGTCTCTGTAAGAGGGCATTAGAAAAATTTTATTACAGGACTTGTGTGTTTGTTAGGTGACTCAGGGGAGGGTCCAATGAAATGGGGTTTTGCTTTTGATTGGATGCTGTCAAGAAGAAGGGTAATTCTATGACTGAGCATCTTAATTATTCTATCTACAAGGTTTGAAGAATAGATGTAGTTTAAAGCTTTAATTGATAAACAGCTGCTCAAATAACCTGAGATTCAGGGGTATTAATATTTTTGTGATTTGCACAGTGACCTTGTTTTTCCTTGTTTCTTGTATTTTTTTGTTTCACTTTATCTTAGTCCCTTCCCCTCCTCATCTGATCAACAGAAGATGTCAGGCCAGCTCCTAGACATCAGGGACTGTGTTTATCTATCTTTCTCAGTCGCTCCTACTCTCCCTCTTCTTTTTCCTGCCCCATCTCACTTTCAGGTCAAGGGAAGATGAAGTTAGGCACCATAACGTTAGTTCATGATATCCTGATTTTCACCATTGTCAAAATTTGCTGATCAGTTTGTTCAGAGAAAGTTGTCTGGAGCTGGGCTGGGATTAACCTTTCCTGTTACTTTTGTTCTAGGTGACTTGTTGATTCCTCAGAGATGACAATGGCTACACAGTAGCATTTAAGACTTGAACATGATACATTGGCCAACTGCAACATGCACAGTTACCAGAAGCAAGGGAATGCTAATTAGTATTTGTAACAAATACTGAAACCAGGGCCCTAGATAGTAAAGCCCAGACAATAAAAACATGGCCTAGAATTCAACAAAGTCTGTTTTTGAAAGTAAAGGTTGTTTGTTTGTTTGTTTGCTTTTTAGCCTACTCATGAACTATTCTAGTTGCTAGTGTGTACGTATGCTAAAAAGTGTTTGCTATAGTAGAAACCACCCTTTGTCTGGCTAAATTTGTTTATTTTTGCCTCACAAAATTTTAATAATGATATAAAGTAAGTGTTCATGTAGAATAAAATAGCTATTTAAAATTTTCTGTCCTGTAGTTATCACTTGTGTCTGGATAAAAGAAACATTGATTACTATGTTTAAACGTGATAATTAATATAATTTTTTATTTATATTAGGTACAATAATTTCAGAAAAATATGAATTTAGAAATTTAAAAAATTAACATTTTCTGTCTTTTTATTAAAATTGTCATTATAATTTATTCAGATGAAAATTTTAATGTGAAATATACATGGTTTTAATACACTGTTAGTTATATTTTATTATGTTATTATTATTATTATTTTCTTTTTGCGGTATGCGGGCCTTTCACTGTTGTGGCCTCTCCCATCACGGAGCACAGGCTCCAGACACGCAGGCTCAGCGGCCATGGCTTACAGGCCGAGCTGCTGCGCAGTATGTAGGATCTTCCCGGACTGGGTCATGAACCCACGTGCCCTGCATCGGCAGGCGGACTCTCAACCACTGCGCCACCAGGGAAGCCCAGTTAGTTATATTTTAAAAACTATATTTTAAAACTTTATTACAATTGATATACTTATGTATTTGAGTCTGCCTAAACATGCATATAAAGTAATAATTATGAAGCCTTCATAGAAAATTATTACATGAATAGTGTAAGATCAGCATCTGTGATCTTTTTTGCTGTAAAACTACTAAATTATTTTGTGTTCAGATTACTAAAGCTTTCTTTTGTCACCAAATTATTAACTTTAGATGCTTTTTAATATACTTTTGAAACACTAAAAAACTCTTGCATTAAAATCGGTTAAGGGCTTCCCTGGTAGCGCAGTGGTTGAGAGTCCGCCTGCGATGCAGGAAACACGGGTACGTGCCCCGGTCCAGGAAGATCCCACATGCCACTGAGTAGGCCCGTGAGTCATGGCCGCTGAGCCAGCGTGTTTGGAGCCTGTGCTCCGCAACAGGAGAGGCCACAACAGTGAGAGGCCATACCAGTGAGAGGCCCGCATACCGCAAAAAAAAAAAAAAAAAATCAGTTTAATTCCTAATAACTATTATTTTTATATTATTTATTAAGTTACCTGTAATTATTTCTGATTTTAGATACTTCTGAGTTTTATTTTATTTTCTCTAACACCTGTAATTGATTTTGTGTTTCCCAAATTCTGAATAATAAAACTGTTAAGATCTTTTATGTTAGATTTGTCTTTGGGTTTCCTAAAATGGTCATTAAGTAACACAAAGATTTGTTCCATCACTATATTAAAAGGAAGGACAATAGGAATAATTATATTTGTCCCAAAATTATTCAGATTAAAAATAAATGCAAAACTGTTATGAAAGCATTTGCCTACCAAACTTGGCATAAAGAACACATGAAAAAAACAAAAGAATTTATCTTTCTGTGTAAATGATTAGTATAGTGTAATATGCTAGTATATATATCGTTCAATAATTTACATACGTTTCATGCAAACTCATATTCATGTGTAAGTACAAAGACTATTACAATATCTGTCTCCTAAATGATTATTTTCCCAGCATTCTAAATTACTGCACAACATAGGATCAAAGGTCAAATTAAGAGCATGACCCTTAGGTCTTTTTTAAAAGAGGCTTGATTTGAATAAAGTGACTCTAGTACATTTTCTCAGTTAAATAACAATGGGTCAAGTATAAGAATCATAAAGTGCCATCCCAGGAAAACTTGATAAACTCAAAATATCAGTAATTAAGCTGACAAAGCAAGAGAAAAGTCTTTATAAAAATTATGGGTGTGGCTATTTGCAGATGATGCTGAGTGGACTAAAATAAGCACCAATGTTTTTCAAAGGCTCTATTATGAAAAATGCCTTCAGTTTGGGTTAAAAGAGACCTTGACTCAATGAGATGTAAAATGATTCTAGAGACCTCAAATGTCTTTTGCAGGAAGCAGGCAGAAGAAGCAGCATGGCTGCCAAATAAGGTATATTCCCCAACTCCCTCTTCAAATCTGCTCAGGGAGGATAATGAAACAGGAGGACTTAATGTGTGGAGCCAAAACCAATGAAGAATGAAAGACAGAATACATAACTGCAGAGGTCAGAAGTAAGGTCCAATCAAAAGTCATATCTTAACTGAAGAATAAGATGACCTTGCAACATCAGTTTCCCTGGCTGCATTTCAAAATTCTCAGGAACTAGAGACTGCCTATGTACTTTCCATTTCTCTCCTTTAATCTATTGTAGTCATCTTAGCCCTCTTTTCCACAATGGGTGACTGTGTGCATGTGTGTGAAGCCGATGATCTGTTTTTGTCTTAGTTCTTGGTTTTCTGACTTGAGACACCAGTTCTAGAAATGAATTAGATCCAGACTTGACTTTAGCCATAGTTTTAAGTTTGTGGCTATGACTGGATAAGAACTTAGATGTTTTGAAAAGGGATAAGTGTATTTAATGTGCAGTAAGGATAGAACTATTTGAACCCAGTGGACTGTAGTGGGTTGTAATATTTGCTCACAATTTTCATTTCCTATCTGTTTTTGCCACGCTTCCCTTACCCCATGGAATCTGTGCTGGGCACATGACCTGCTTAGGCCAATAGAATATAAGTATACATGAATGTGAGAGTTCTAAGCAGAAGCTGGGAGATTTTGTTTATATTATGGGGTCACCACCTGCTCCTTCCCTTCACTGTAAGAGCAGTGGCTACCAATAAATTCTTAGTGTCTCTATTTATATCAATATTATCCTGAAATATTTCTATAAATATTATCCAGAAACACAAGGTTTCTGGATCAAGGATAGATTATTTATACTTACAGCAATAACTGAAATGATTCACCACACCCCAGTTCCTCTTCTTTCTGGGGCACAGTGATGAAAGCCAGATGGTTAGGCTAGCATGTGCAGAAGGGTTTCCTGCACCACAGGAGTGGAACCCTGAAATTATGAATCTTGCAGTTTACATGGTAGTGGGACAGCAGTCCCTCTCCCCCTCTGACAAAGGGAGAGAAACCCCAGATCCTAGTCATTTACACTCCTTTGGAATATAAACCACTGGCTCCAGGGCTCTGGGTTTTACTCTCCCTCCCCTCTGAAATATAAACTCACATGTGGAGGGAAGAAACTTTCTCACTATTTATTCAGTCATTTTTTAAGTTCCAAGACTTTTCTTTTACTAGAACTCAATTATGAACTCCTTAAGGATTAGCTGAGCAGAACGATAATTTTTCTTCTTCATTTGTACATCTACTCCTCCATTCTGGATTAGGACATAGACATAGGGAGACATGTGAGAACAAACCAAGCCCAGTTGAGCCCAGCAGATCTGCAGTTGTCCACAAACCTCGGGTTACATGCCCAGGAAATAACTATAATATTTGTTGTTTGAATGCCTTGAGATCTTGAGGTTGCTTTTATGTATGACAAAACTATTGAAGCTGAAAATGTGCTTTTTAAAAATCTTTCCTTCACTCCTGAAAACTCTGACTTGTGGAGTAGCTGTGTCAAACAAAACCAGAGTTAGACAGTAGTTAAAGTGGTTAAAAAATCATTAAGAACTATTGCAACGGGGAAAAGAGACGTCAGTATAGGACTGGGCTCAATTTCAAATACAAGGAAAGTGGGGATTTACAGTCAAAGAAAAGTGTGGGGAGATTAACAGAAGGAAAATTACTTGGTAATTTTGGTAAAGAATTGGTAGAATAACTCTTTTTGCTAAGCTGACCTAAAAGGATTCTTTCTATAGACAGGTCAGTGTGATCAGATATCTTCTGTGGGAGTGCTGAGGGATGAGGAATTTGGTCATATATTAAGGGTGATGAGGTACTGAAGGTGAGAAATTCTGGCTGAACCAAATTAAGGGGATTTTTGCTAAAACTAGGCAGTGCAAAGACTGACAAAGAAATCTAAAAGTCGAGGCCTGGCTGGGAAGACGATTCACAGGAGTCTGACTAAAGTTTGATCAAGGAGAGACTTTGTCAGTTGGTGCAATATTTCCATGAATACAAAGTCCCTTTCTTCTAGTATTGACCTAGAATAATGTGCTTATTGCTTGAAGCAGATTGCATCAAAAGTTATATCAAAATATCTAATTATGATGAGTAAATAAACATTTGACTGTGAGTCCAAAATTTTGCTGTAACAAGAACTTAGATAAATTGTACATAAAAGGCAGTTTTCATTTTTAATAAAATGATTTTTTTTTAATTCTTAAATGTTTTTAGTATGCTTGCCTAAGACCTTAAAACAAACCCTGCTATGTAGGGAATAAAAAATAACTGACAAGGAATAGAGAAAAGGGACTTCTCTGCATGTTTTCTGCTTGAGAGTCCCCTCCCGTATGACACATCCATTTCATTTTTCATACAGGATGATCTGTTGTCTCTTGAGATAATATTTCCTAGGAAGGATCAGTCAGGAAGAGAACAGCTTGAAGTCCGCAGTTCTTCTAGTGTGAGTAGGTGGATGATGAAAATTCTTAGTTTAAGCTAAAGAGAAAATAACACAATTTAGAAAAGATTGTTTTGAGAAAATAAGAATAAAAGGGAAAGGAAATTAGGTAAGCTCCCATCCATCTATAATGAGAAGCATTATGAACTTCAAAAGGAACAAAATATTAAAATTAAAAAAAATTATCTCCTGGGCTTGGAGTCACAAATTCTGAGTTCAAATTATCACTTACTGCCAATGTGATAACCTTGTATGTACCTGTTGCAAGCATTGATTTTATATCTCTAGAAATGGAGGTGATAACTTGTAAGGTTTTCCCTGGAATTATATGGGACTATACATTTTAAAATATCTTGCAAAGAGTGCCAAACAACTATTAATTTACTTTCATATATTTTTCTCCAATTATCACTTTCAACATTTTCTAATATGTTACTTAAGCCAATGTTAACTTGTTTTAAATTGTGCCATACTACCTCAGAGCATTTGCTTTTATATCAACTGGAAGAAAAATGTGTAATAGAGATGGTGTTTAATGGAGAGAACAGATTTCTAGTCCTGATTGTAGCAATTTTCTTGTGTATTTTTGAGCAATTTACTCAAATTATCTAAACTTTAGTTTTTTAAACAGTATGATACTGAGGTGCCATTAAATATTGACACAAAATAATAAGCTCTAATACGGGTATGGACAATGTAGGAAAATTACACTTAAAAACTAAAGACAACAAAACTTTGAAACCTGGAGAAGAAAATTAGATCTATCTAACAGAATTTAGTGAAAGGGAGTGGGAGGAAGCAAAAAAACACTATTATTAAAAAATATAATACAGGGCTTCCCTGGTGACGTAGTAGTTGAAAGTCCGCCTGCCGATGCAGGGGACGCGGGCTCATGCCGCAGTCCGGGAGGATCCCACATGCCGTGGAGCGGCTGGGCCCATGAGCCATGGCCTCTGGGCCTGCGCGGCCGGAGCCTGTGCTCTGCAGCCGGAGAGGCCACAACAGTGAGAGGCCCGCGTACCACAAAAAAATAAATAAATAAAAAATAATAATAATACAAATTACTCAGTTAGTTCTTAATAAAACATGTTCAAAACTCAGATGAAAAAACCATAGTTGTTTTAGGTTATGAGAAGTACTTTAAGAAAAGAAATGTCAAAATTTAGGAAAAAATATGCTTCTAATATCAATAAGTAAAAATCCTGGCTTGCAATTGTAATATCAGTCAAAATAGAATTTGGGAATAATCACCATGGGTAAACAAAGTGAATTTTCTATACTAGTAAAAAGACTGGTTGAGTTTCTTTTAAAATATATTAATCTTGGAACATATTGGCACTTAATTTAAAAATTAATAGCTTTATACATATATAATTCAGATATTATAAATGTCACCTGTTTAAAGTGTATAATTCAATGTGTTTTTTTCCTTATAGCTACAGAATTGTACAGCCTTTAACAAAATCTAATTTTAGAACATTTTCATCACCTCCCAAAAAATCGTGGGCCTAATGCTGTCTAAAGTATATAAAGTAAAAGCTGACAGAACTAAAATTCCCTCATATAATATTTCTCTTGATTAAACATAAAAGACAGGGAACATTTAAAAGATTAATAAGTAATTTCAATGTAAAAAAAACAATTATAAAAATCAAGAGGAATTATATTTAAGGAATAGTCCAATCTGTAATTACAATCCCAAATGACCTCATGTCATTGAAGTAGGATATTGTAAAATAATCTCACTCTTATTTTAAAGCAAATCAGCCCAATTTTGGATACCCCCAAATTAAATACAAAAAAATAAAGATTCTAGATTACAACATAGGTGTGTACTTTCACATTTTATGCCAAGTAAATATTTCTTTAAAAGATTACTCACCATTGCAGAAGTGGTTGAGACATTAGACTACTAAAACTAAGAATTTATCAAAAGACACTTAAGAGAGTAAAAAAGCAATCCAAAGAGTGGAAGAAGATATTTGTAATATATTGGCATTATGTTGGCAATATATTTGTAATATATTCAAATCCATAGATAGGTACAAGAAAAGACAGACAACACAATAAAAAATAAGCAAGTGACCTAACAAGGCATTTCACAAAGAGGCTGTCCACATGGTCAACAAATACATAAAACAATTATTTAAACATTTGTCATCATAGAAATGCAGATGAAAACCTCAATAAGTTATCACTACACAGCAAAAAAAAAATAATTAAAATTTTAGAACTGACTATATCAAATATTATCAAAGATTTGGAAAAACTGAAATTCTTGCACACTGCTTGTGAGAGGGTAAATTGAAAAAAAATCTTTTTAAAATTGTTTGTCACCATCTATTAAAGCTGAAGATATCCACAGTCTGTGATCCTCCATTTTCACTCTAAGGAGAATTTGGTAGATCTTAGCACTAAGTAACATTACAAGATATTCATAAACTGTGCTATACTTAAAAGACAGACCATTGAAGCAACACAGATATTCATTAACAGTAGAGTGAATAAATAATTTGAGCCCTGTTCATACAATAGAAATCATTATGACAATGAAACAAGGACTAATCTTACAAATAAAGACACTGGGTGAAAGAAGCTGGATACACACTAATGCATACATTATGATTCCACTTATATAAAGTCTCTAAACAAGAAAAACTAATCTGGTACTAGAAAAAAACTAATATGGTACTAGAAATAAGGAAAAACTAATCTGGTACTAGAAATAAGGAATAAGAAATAAGGTCACAACTGGGGAAGATTGTGGAAATATTTGCTGGGTGTGTGTGAGGAAGCTTCTGGAATGCCCATGTTACTTTCCTGGATCCTAGTGAACTTGCACAGGTGTGTTTACTTTAAGACCATTTGTATATTTCTATATTTCTGATTTGTTCTTTCCCTATGTATTTTCGACTTCAACAGAAAGTTTATTTTAAAAATAAAACGTAAGAAAATTCCCATGGGGTAGTTTACCATGGTCAAAGCAGCATGTGATGCACAGGAAACAGATTCTTATCAAGTGTTTCTGAAGTAGTTTAATATTTTAACATCCAAATACAGTCCTACTGTTGTATATGACTTGGGTATCAGTTCTGTCTGTATGTGAAGACATCTGTTCAGAAATGCCAAATGTCTAGAATGTAGTGTTACTTCAGGCAGGAATAATCAACAAAAGCAGTAAGAAACCTTTAACTAGCTTAAGGTTTAAACAGATGTGAGCAAACTCCTGGGATCTTCTTCACTTTAATCCATATTTCACTGTAAGATACATATGTTTCATTATGCTTTCCCTTGGTGATAGGAGAGTCCTTTTTGTGGTGGTACTTCTTTAAGTACATTGTTGGAAAATTGTGAGTTAAAAATTACTCTATTAATACATCTTGTTTTCACAATTTAGCTTGAGAAAGAGAGACAGAGAAAATCCTTTGAAAACTAAATAAATAAAAAATCATTTTATGATTTTAGGGTAACATTTTGGTTATTTTCTCTTTTCCAGAAAGAAAAAGTAATATGTATAATTTTGATGCTGAATAACTTCCAATTCGATTTTGAGTAAGATACTATGTGGCAAACCATCTTGCCAAGAACAACTGTAAACTATGAACAAAACGCAAAAGGCAACTACTTGACATTACTAGGGAGCAACCGAATGTAGATAGATCCCAGAGGTATTTAACATTTAATAAGGGGATAGTACTGAGTGAATTTACTATTTTCATAACCTCTAGCTCAATTGCAGGCCACAGTCTACAGTCTGCACCATACCACATGGCTAATATTTTCGATTTAAAAAACCCATAGTGTTTGTGCCCTGAAGAACAAGAGGAAAAGATCCAGGTCAACCACAACCACTGAAAATTAGATGAGCAGGGGCTTCTGGAAAGGAGAGAGCCATAGAAAGTGGGTCTAAAAGTCCATGTATAATTTCTGTTCAAAACCAAAAAACCTGAGTGACCTCTGAACAATGAATGCTTGGCTTCAAGCAGCCCACATAATGATCAGAGAACTGAACTGAGATTTGATCTACTACTCAAGAGTGTGTTAGTAGTTTCAGTCTTACGAATCTGATTGCCTATTAAAACAAGAGAGAAAAGAAAGTGGGAGAGAGGGAAGAGAGAGAGAGAGGGAGAAACGAAGGAAGAGGAAGAGAGGAAGTGATGAAGGAAGGACTATCAACGGAATCCAGGGTGGCCAAATATAACCTCGCAAATATCCAGGATATCATACACATTACTCAATATCCAAAGAAAGAAGAAAAGTGACAAATTTTTAAGAAAAAAGGTAATCCATGGAGACTGAACTTGTGATGAGTCAGATATTGGAATTAGTAGATTAGTAACTATTATCATATACTCAAGGAAAAAGGAAAATATAATAATAGTACATAAATGAAAAGATAAAGAAATACAGAGAAATGGAAACTGAAAAATGGAAATTCTAGAGGGTAAACCCCAATTTCTGTTATAGAATCATTCACTAAATAGGCTAGACAGAAGAGTGGAGATTACACTGGAGGAAAGAATCAATAAAATATAGATATATTAATAAAGAATATGGAAAATGTAAAGAACCTCAGTAACTTATGGAAACTATCAAAGATATATGTACATATATATTCACAGATGGTTAGCTGAGGGAAAGATATTGGGGGGAAATATCTTTTAAAATATAGAAGAGAATTTTGCAATATGTTGGAGACATAAATTGCAAATTCTTGAAGCTCAGTGAGTCTTAAGCAGGATAAACACAAAGAAAACCATACTTGGGCATGTCACGGTTAAACTACTGAAAATAAAACGTTAAGAGAAATTAACCAGAGAAACGTTCATTTCATGCAAGAGAACAATACTATAAATATTTAAATAATGTTGACTTGTGCTCAGAAATGTGGAGGACACAAGACAGTGAAACAACTTTAAGTGCTGAAAGGAATTTAAACCTGTTAATCCAGAATTTTTTTCAGGAAAAATATTCTTTAAGAGTGAATATGAAATAAAAACATTTCAACTAAAAAATAAGGTAAAGAGAATTCTGTGATATTAGATTTTTGCTAGAGAAACTACTGCAGGTTTGCCAGGCTGAAGGTATAAAATAAACAGGAAATGATAAATAATGGGGAAGATATAAAATTTTGATACTACACTACTTTGAAGTTTGAAGGAATACACTTTTGTAGTAATTTTTAAATGCAACGGAAACTTAGTAGGTGATGAGTCATTCAGCTTCTCTTTGTTTAGACTTTAACATATTATGTTAAAAGTGTGACTGTCTGTCTCTCACTGGTATGTAAGGTGAAAGAAAGAACTATTTTAGTTTAATTCCGTGTCTCCCAGTATGTTGCACAGTTTCTGGTACATACTTGCATTTCACAAATATTTGTTAAAATTTTGACACTTTTCAGTCTCATAATATTTTAATACAAATTGTCTCATTTTGTCATTACAATAATCAAGGCCAGACACTATTACTTCCCATGTTTTAGAGGTGAATAACTGGAGACATACACAAAGTGACATGCCCAAGATCGCTCCATGTAAATCACTTGAAATGTTTCTACCCTATGTGTTATACATAGTTGAGAGAATACATATTCTAGACGTGTTTCCAGATCTAAAATCAGTGCACAGTTCAACCATTAGTTATGACTATTTGCACCAAAGATAGATTTTGAAGAAATTTTTAAAATACACATTTATTCAGTAATTAATTGCTTAACATAATATACAATATGTTTTACTTAAATAACTATTAATGATTTCATGGTAGTAACTATGTATCACAGTTAACAAATTTTGACCACTTTAAATTTGTTTTGTTTCCCCCAAATATACGAAAATGACCTCACCACTTTGTACCCTCATTCTTTTCTTTATGTCATTCTCATTAAATATTTAAATGTGTCCTAAATGAAATTAAACCACTTTTAGTAAAGTTTTTCTTCAAATATTAGTCTAGATACATTATTAATAGGGAAGGAAATATCTACTTTTCATATTTGTAGTCTCACTTTTAAATTAAATCTCTGAAAGAGATTCTTGGTGAAACGCATAGTTCTCCATATTGACTAGTACGATGTCATTCTGTGTTTGGTCCGTTTTAGGTAATTAGGGCTCTATTTATCCTCTCACTATAAAATTTGGCTCAAGAACCTGGGAAATGTAAAAGAAATAGAAAAATTAAAAGAAAAGGTCAGACTCCTTCTTGTGGAGTATGGACTACTGGCTTTTTATCAACCATTAATACTCTATTGTACTGGTTAGCCGTTGTTAATAAGACAGGAATTCAAAATGTTTTCTAATTCTTCATATGCTAATTGCTACCTGAAAGCCACTTTTCTTACATCATCTGACTTTCATTTGCATATTCCAGAAACTTCCCAATTCAAGGGGATGACTGCTATCTATTTGGATGTCAAATTTCATGATCATAAAACAATCACAGCTGCAGAAATTTCCATAGAAAAAAGAAGAACAGTTTTATTTCCAATGATTTATGATTGATAGTTTATAACTATTTTGTCTAATCCTATTTAATGTGAAATAAAATGTCAGTGTGTCTTTCTCTGCAGTGAATATGTTTGCTCATCAAGGACCGGTTGTCACCTCAGGAGATAAATGACTTTGGTATCATCTGGGTTGCCCTGCTTATCAAAATGAAAATTAGACAGATAATAATGTATTAAAGATGAGCCCACAGGCAGAGATCAGCCTGATTGTCCATTCTTTCTGATATCTTTTTAAAGTATTTGTAAAATATTCTTAAAGACAAGAGGAAAACTGTAGCATTTTAGGCAGACCAAAAGACAACTACACAAATTCAATATATCAAATAATTTATTTATATCAGTTATTTATTGTAGACAACATAAACTTTTTAAGAAATAGATGAAAAACTACTCATTTATTAATATTTCCACTTAGATCCCATTATAGATGTGAGAGAAAGTACAAAAAAATAAATAGGTGTATCTTTCCTCTGAATCCCCAAAAGGCATACAGTTAGTATTCTTTCGCAGGGAGAAAAGAGCATTTTATATATGGAATAATGTTTAATAATAATAGCTAAATATCAACTGTGACATTCTGCATTATTATTTCAGGAAAATAAATTGACAGCATGTAGCTACTATAAATACATGCTTTAAAAATAAACTGTATTCAGATTGCCAGAAATAACCTTATCTGTGAGATTGTAGCATGCGTGTTTTTGTGCTAATAAACAAACTTGCCTTTGACATGTACACAGTCTGTATATATTGTGCATTTTATAACTTTTTGACAGAAAAAGTATGCATTTTTTATATAACTGACAAAATATTTTGAGAGGGTTATAGAGTGTATCTGACAGTTAAAAATAAGAACTCTCTTTTTTTTCATATTTCATGTCAGTTTATTTTGACAGCTGTAGTAACAGAGTCAAAGTTTTGATCACAGCTGTGTGGGTTGCATCCTCATCAAGTCCACAGTTTCTGCCTCCCAGTGGATTTAGTGTCATTTCAATAAGAAAAGTGCCCCCAGAAAAATGCAGTAATAAATTGGTGATATCATTTTCAGCCTTTTCTTCTACCAAGATGATCCTGAAAAAGCTGGAAAGTGAGAAAATAGAAATCATAATGAAAAGGGTGGCATTAAATCATCTACCTAGTGCATAACTTATGATGTAGCTGAGAAGGAGAACTTTCCTGGAAACAGCAGATGTAATTAGCGACTGGCAGGACTTTTAATACTAGAAAGCCTTTCAAGGACTGTGGATGAGGAAAGGAATAAAAGATCATTTTACACTTTGATCTATTTAATATGCTACATCCAATATAAATAGATTCCAAACATAAAATAGATTCAATTATCTATGCATTAATAAAGCAAATAATAATAAATCAACCATTTCCATAGAGACTCAATTTTAACTAGGCATTACTTATTCTCTTCTTAAAGGTAATGGGTTTTTTTCAGTAGCTTAAAAATTTCTTCTCTGAGAGCCTGCAAAAAGGAATCTTTGTTTGGATATGTCTGTTTGTGGTTTGGAGAAATTTTTGTGTCTCACACTCATATTGAATAGGTGCTAAGTGTTTCTCAGTAAATGGTTTGTCAGGCAAGAATAGCAAGAACCTTCTGGGGGTGTTGGATACCAATGATGCAAAGGAACGTGAGGCGATGGCCTCTGGTTTTGTTTAGGACATAAAGCATAAAATCGCAGAAAAGATTATTGATTGCTTACTCTGTGCAAGTTTTATAATATACATGTAAAAATCTCCCCTACACACACACACACACACACACGCCACACTATACCAGTGTTTCTCAAACTTAGCACTATTGACGTTTTGCTTTGCACTGGATAATTCTTTGTTATGCGTGGTTGCATTATGCATTGTAGTTGTTTAAACAGCATCTAGTGGGAAACTATTTAACCTCTACCTGCTAGAAATCAGTAGCACATGTCTCCTCCAGTTGTGACAACCAAAAATAAATCTACGTATTGCCAGGCAGTCCCTGATGGGTAAAATCACCCTTGGTTGTGAACCACTGATGCAAATATACTCCTCCTATACATGCCCACAGATAACATATGTGCTTGTGTAACACTCCCACTTACTTCCATACACCCCCAGACACCCACATATACACATATCTATGTCTTCCACGTTCAGAGCCACACGCACAATGGCACACATCTACACGCACACACCCATGTATACACACCTCACTATATGTACACGGTTCTACATATAAGTACACATCCCTATGCACGACACACATGAAAAATTTATGTATTAGTATATAATACAGTTTTAAGAAATATATGTATACTTGTTTCTTGCCTTGAATAATTTATTGTCATAAACAAATTTTGCATTTTTTTCTCTTATGATCTGGGCATGCAGTTCCTTAAACTACAAAATTAGATCTTAATACATATTTGTAGAATAAATTAATGATTGGTTTGCCTGAGTTTGATATAACCTAGAGCTTATTTTTATCTCTCTTATTCTTTTATTACTGAAGACACACATAGAGCCATTTACAGTCTTATTTCAACCATGTATTGTAAGATATTCTATTTTTCTTTAAAGAGTGCTGTATAGGGATGTTGATTGAAGCAATAAGTATGAAAATGATATACCAAAAGACATTATCAATTTGAATTTGAATAGGCATAAATGATACATGGTGTCTCTGTTGAAACATATTGATATATAGTTCAGCATTTATTTTATATGACCAGAAAAAAAATCACAAAACCTTGTGTTCTTAAAAAAATATTATTGAAATTAAATTGCTAGTATAATAGAATTTTACAATAGAATGCATTCGCATACTTTTCCTCAGGCTTAGGAATTATTGAACAACTTTTTACTCCATTGAAGACATGCTCTCCCTTTGTATTCTGTGGATATTTGTCAACTGTGGGATCCAAAAGTAAAATCAGGCAGTAAAGGAGCCCTGAAATTTTCAAGAAAATTGATTTTTATGAAGCGATCTAAGTTAATTTGATCATTTAAAATCACTTCCTCCATTCATCAAACTCAGTGTCGCCTTGGTCAAAATGCCATGCAAGCTAGAGGTTTATGTCCTCAGGAACCTCACAATTTATTGCTACATTGAGAGAATATGTGACTCAGATATAAGGAATATGTTGAGTAGTTACCAGACACATTTTGTGGTAAATTAACAATAATTAATCTTATATATTGTATAATTAGAATTTTTTGTAATACTGTTTACAAAAAATATTCTGTGAAGGAAATAAAATGCTATGAATCTGCTTAAGATGTCACATATGATGAAAGATTATAAATTTTCTTCTTTGTCTTGACTCTCAACTTGAGATTTTAACCCTCCAATTATGCTAATATTATAACTTAGAATATACATTTTCCAAATAAGATTGGGTTTGTGGTATAGTTTCTTTATTACACTAGTACATCACCAATTTAAATGTCGGAATGCAGACTAATCAATGACTTGGATAAGACTTTTTGACAAAGGAATTAAACGTTTATGTACACACAGATATTCTCAATCTTTAAATGATTAAATAACTATGTACTTCTTTTTGGAGGATATGTACTTCTATTACTTCTGAAGCTTGAATTTTATTGTGCTTATTTTTTTAAATATTTCTAATAGTTATATTTCCCTCACTCAAGAATATATAACAGATTGTCATATTATTGAATAGAATTTCTAAAATTAATTTAGTTTCTCACTATATAGCTGTCTGATAATGACTTTCTAACAGTATATTTGAAAACTCTATACTAAAATATGACTGACATTTTTCATGTGGTCATCTTTTTGCTTATAACGCATAAAGACAATCAAAGTATAAACGTGCATATTATGCTAATTCTCTTTCATAAATTCTAATTACTGTGTTAATTTGAGTTTACTGAAAAGTCTGTATTAGTAAACTATTTTATATAAATATTTAGAGAAGTGAAAGAAAAATCTCCTTTAAAATGAAAAAGAAAACTTATAGGCTAAATACCAGTAATAACTCATTTTTCCTATTCAAATAGCTTTTGGTTTTTCTAATACTTTATTATAATCCTTAGAGGTATTTAAATCTACTAGATCAGAAACTAGTAAGATTGGAAATATTTTTCTAAATTATGCCTTATACTGTATGGTAGGCTTAATAATGGACCCCTATATGTCTATGTACTAATATCTAGAAGTTGTGAATATGTTACCTTATATGATGAAAGGGACTTAGAAGATGCGATTGAGATAGGGTTCTTGAGACAAGGAATTATCCTGGATGATAGCAAGTGGTCCAGATGTAGTCACAAAGATTCTTAAAAGATAGAAGGCTATGTGAAGACAGACTCAAAAGGATTTGAAGATGCAATGCCATTGGCTTTTAAGATGGAGAAGGCAGGCGTGAGTCAAGGAATAAAAGGAATGCAGCTCTAGAAGCTAGAAAAGACAAGGAAATAAATTTTTTTCTGTCCTCTCTGTAGGGAATGTGGCCCAGCTAACACCTTGATTTTGGCTTGGGGAAATCCACTTTGGATTTCTGACCTCCAGAACTGTATTTTCCACTGTGTTTGTGCTAATTTGCTACAGTGGCAATAGGAAAGTAATACACACTATTACACATAAATTAAAATGAAATACTTAGAAGTTAGCTTAAACAACACTTCCTAAAAATGTTGATTTTTACAATAGGAAACATTACTTAGTTCATGCTACAATTTTGCCAATATAAAGTGCAAAAGTCAGTTTTTTTTTTCTTGCTTACATAAAAATGCAGGTAATCAGTGTCAGATTTTTATAAAATTTAGTAATTTAAAATTAATCCATGAAGAGAAAAATAGTCTTTCTTTATGTCAGCTGTTGCCTGCAGAGAGATGAGAAAAGGTTTTTAAAAATTTGGTATTCAAAAATTTTTTAGAATAAATATATTTTCAGATTCTCCAAATACATACATGGATAACTCTTTCTCCCTGAAACTCACACCACATAAAATTAACTTACACTCAAACTAATATATTAAGTGTCAAATAAATAATTGTATTAGGTAGTTAATTAGAGAAGGAATTGATAATAAAATCAAGTGATTGCCTTTCCTTTAACAATTTTAGAACAAAAGCAAGAACACTTACTTTAAATGAAAAGGATTTTTCTTTTCACACAATTCTTTTTTTTTTTTTTTTTTTATAAGGCTCCTGCCGCCAGTCAGTGATTCTCTCTTTCTACATCCAGTTTTATCTGTGACTGGTATATACCTAGAGCTTGTAGCATATATTTACACTACCCTGTCAATTTGAAAGGTTGCACTTCTATTTCCATGGTCATGGCCTTTCAAAACTCAATGAGTTTACAGTTTTATTAGGTTCATTTCTTTCTTGGGTCATATGAATCTATTGAACTCTAGACAGTTGTTGAATACATATAAAGAAAGTACTGAAATTTTTAGTTTATAAGAAATTTGGGGTTGTCATAAATTCTGGATTATTTTATGAGGAAAACAATTTTCAGTTGATAGGTTATATGGAAGATTTTGGCTTATTACATATATATCTACATATCTTTAATTTAGTATGCACATATATTTATATGCACACATACCTTTTTTTCTTCCTTACTAAATTTGAGTGTACCTATGTGTTCAATTGCTTTTTATTTTCTGAAAATAACACAGTACCATTTTAGCTTTTTATATATGTATAAAAATATATAATTTAAAATTGTTTATTAAGATATTAATATAGCTATATTAATAATTGTTATATTTATCAATAATTATTTATCACTAAATAGTTAATAATTAGTAGTTATTTATTAATTATTAATAATTATTTATATTAATGGTTATTTATCTCTAAAATAGCATAAGCTAACAATTTTGAAAGCTTAATAATCAGTTACCAATGATTTTTCAGCATTGTATGATGTATGTCAATGTTTGATTTTGTTTAGTTGGTCAATAGTGGAGTTGCTGGATCGTATGGTAGTTCTATTTTTAATTTTCTGAAGAACCTTCATACTGTTTTCCATATTGACTGTACTATTACATCCCCACCAACAGTGCACAAGGTTTCTCTTTTCTCCACATCCTCACCAACATGTGTTTTCTCTTGGACATTTTGATGACAGCCATTGTAACAGGTGTGAGGTGATATTACATTGTGGTTTTGATTTGTATATTCCTGATAAGTAATTATGTGATCATCTTTTCATGTGCCTGTTGGCCATTTACATGTCTTCTTTGGACATGATTTTTTATTCATAATTTTATGTATTTTTATGACATTCTACTTATAATTCTTTGGATAAGAATTATTCATTGTTTTGTGGGCATTGCACCAAATATTTTCATATGAAAATAAAAAATAATGTTATATTTATCAAACCCATTTAATAAATTGAGAATTTCATGTTTTGGTAAGGTATAATTGAACGTCACACAACTGTGTTAGTGAAAGTGGAATAGAGAGCTTCAGTAAGAACAACAAAATTAAAACATATTATTCATAGAATTCAAAGGAAAAAATCACAAAGTTAATGTCTAAAAATATCTTATCACCCATTCACCTACCATTAGTCAGTTATAAATAACTCAATCCTGAACATGTTGTGTGTCAAACATATCCTAAGGGGACCCATGGTGTGTCATTCTCTACCCTTGACTAAGGTTGGAACCTGGACTTGCTTCTCCCCAAGAGAATACAACAAAGGGGATGAGATAATTGATTCAATTCCATTCTATTACACTCTATCTTAGCAGATTACAATGAGAGATTTTCCTTCCAGCCTTGAAGAAACAAACATCCTTGTTGTGAACTGCCTTTGGTGAGGGCCACATAACAGGGACCATATGACATGAGGGAAGTCTTCAGCCTACAGTCAGTAAGAATACAGGACCCCTAGATTTACAACCACAGGGAAATGGATTCTGCAAAACAATTTGAATAAGCTTGGAAGTGGATTATTCTCTAGTTTGCCCTCTAGGTGAGATTAGACTCCAGTCACCACCTTGATGGCAGAACTGTGAGACACTGAGCAGAGGACTCAGCTAGACCATGCTTGGACTCCTGACCTGTGGAAACTCAACTGACAAATGTGAGTTGTTTTAAGTCATTAAATTTGTGGTAATGTGTTATGTAAGAGCAAAAATTAAGTACACTTGGCTTAGTAATTTTTATTACTGAAATCACTCTGTAGTCACAACTTCAACAATTCCACCCTGATAAATTTACCTCTTGTATGTCAAGACAATTCCTTCTTGTATGCCATCACCTACAATTCATTAATTCTATTAGAATATACAAACCATTGTTTCTATTCCCTCTTCACTATTGCTAAACATCTTCAAATTCTCACTTCCCTGTTTGTCCATTTTGGTTCCATGGCTAATATTCATAATCACACATTTCCTTCAAATTCCTTAAGCCATTCTCTGTTCATCAATCTGGTCTACTAAAACTCCAATTTTGAATGAACTGCTTACAAATTCAATCTCATAATATTTTGTAATTTTTAAAAATCAACTCCATCCATACAGTAGAACTGACAAAAAAAAGTTGGAGTAATTTTACACTTTCATATTTCACATCCAAATCCATCAGCAAAACCTGCGGATTTTGAAATATATACAGAGGCATTAAAAATTGCTCTAAATATCTGCAATTCTAAGTCTTAGTAAATGTCTGCTACAATATGACTTTCCTCATGAAGTTTACCTGGAGAGAGGATAGACACCAAACCAAGCCCTTTTTTATCCCACAGGACTCAGAGGAAGTAAGGGGCTCCCACTGTCCTAGGTGTACAAATAAGTGTAGATTTAGAGGATAAGAAGTAAGAGTTAAGAGTAAATTAAGCCACCAAACTGGTGCACTGAATCTTGCACACTCTCCTTAGATGGGAAGATAAAGACAAGTTATTGTGACAATGGGACAGCAATCCCCACTCCCCAGCTGGCAGGCAATGTATCTGTGGATAATGAGGAGCCATGTGCAGAAGTAGTTGAAAGCGGGAAGCAAAAGAGGTGAGAGCAAATGAGCTCTGAGTTTCTGACTGCTGGCAAAACCAACTGGTACACAGCAGAGGAGGCAGGGCTGTCTCTGAAGCAAAAAAACAAAAGATAAAAACCTCCCCTCTTAGGCTAGATTCCCCTGCATTCCTGACTGCTCTGCACTCCCCTTGGGAGGAGGGTTAGACTGCTTTTTGTTCCTGTAGAAGAAAACACACACGTGCCTGAACACACACACAAATTCAACTTATATGGTTTATGAACCAAAAGTGACTCTGTCAGTGCCAAATCAATATACTGTTGATGTGAAATGTATAACTGGCATTCATATTTTTTACCTACTTGCCCTTTAAGTGCTCATAAAGTGCCAAAGGAGATTCTCCCATTTAGGGACTGCTGCATATGGAGAGTGATTTTTTTTCATCTTTACTGGAGTATAATTGCTTTACAATGGTGTGTTAGTTTCTGCTCTAAAACAAAGTGAATCAGCTTTGGTATATCCCCATATCTCCTCCGTCTTGCATCTCTCTCCCACCCTCCCTATCCCAACCTTCTAGGTGGTCACAAAGCACCGAGCTGATCTCCCTGTGCTAATGCAGCTGCTTCCCACTAGCTATCTATTCTACATTTGGTAGTGTATATATGTCCATGCCACTCTCTCACTTCATCCCAGCTTACCCTTCCCACTCTCCATGTCCTCAAGTCCATTCTCTATGCCTGTGTCTTTATTCCTGTCATGTCCTTAGGTGCTTGATAACCTTTTTTTTTTAGATTCCATATATATGTGTTAACATATGGCATTTGTTTTTCTCTTTCTGACTTAACTTCACTCTGTATGACAGACTCTAAGTCCATCCAACTCACTACAAAAACTCAATTTCATTTCTTTTTATGGCTGGGTAATATTCCGTTGTATATATGTGCCACATCTTTTTAATCCATTCATCTGTTGATGGACATTTAGGTTGCTTCCATGTCCTGGCTATTGTAAATAGAGCTGCAATGAACATTGTGGCACATGACTCCTTTTGAATTATGGTTTTTGGAGAGTGATTCTTGTCCGTTCCCATGTGGTCCAAGAAAAATAATGTATAATCCCAGGAGTTGAAAGGAAAATCACAATCCTGATTAAGGAATTAAAGACAGCAGGAGTATTGAAAGATGCACTATCTCAATATAACAGCCCTGCATGGCCAAGGGAAAGGGTAACAAGAGCTGGAGATTTCCAGAGTGGAATATCATCAGTGTTGGCTCCTGTAACCCCAGCTCTTCCAGACAAAGTGACTACAATGGAATCTATTGCCAGGATTGATGACTCGTGATATGCTGCTGTACACATTACCAATACCCTTTTATTCTATTCCACTGACACTTAAGAACCAACACTATTTCACATTCACTTGAAAAGTCCTCCAGTGTACATCTGCCATGTTCCCCTAGGGATGCTTAAACTTCCCTGGCATTTGCCACTACTGAGGGGTCACAATATGACACAAAAACCCATACTCTCTGAGTCCAAAGCTTTTACCACATAGACCAGGTCCAGTTGGAGGCCAAGTCAGAAACCTCAGTCTCAGTTCTGAATGTAGTATTACCATATCTTCAACAAAAGAGGTGCTTGATAAACCCTGACACAAATCAGGTTCCTATTCATCAAGCATAGGTGTTTGAATATGTGAAAATTCCTCTGTTACATCACTGGCCATCTACCACCAAAAGGAAGATAAGTACCCTATGAATCCTTTGAGTATTAGAGACAGTGTGTACTTCACTTAGGCATTTTACTTGGACCTCCATACAGATTACCCAGAAATCAGAGTTTTTTGCTTGGGGCCTGAATCAACCAGCTATGGTGGAAGCTGCCTTCAGTTGTGGCTCTCTCTTTACCTTTGGGGCCCCACAACCCTAGTGTCCCCTGAGATCTATGCTGCAGATTGGAGCCTCTGGCAACAGTAGGCTGCCTCCTCCCAGAGGCATCCCTTGGGGTTTTGTACACATTGCTTCTCTCGCAGAGCCACCAGGCAAATCCCTTTTGTAAAGCAGTTACTGACCTGCCTCTGATCTCTCAATAAAACTGAAAGTTTGACCCATGAAGATCCTTGTGACTCTCTGGTCTGATATCAGCATTTTGAGATGGGTTGACTCTGACTAAAGGCTAATAAGATGAGAAGGGCCCAACCAAGCTCACCTGTCAAATGAAAATTCAAGGGTGTAAATGGCCTAGTCCTAGTGCCATCTCAATTTTGCATGATGGAGTGGCAGCTATCCTTTTGAGGAAAATCTTATGTCGCATTCCACCACCTAAAGCAAAGGCACTGGGCTCTTTATAGGTCTTGATTTATGGGTTTTCCTAAATACCTGGCCCTGATTCACTGCTGGTTTGGCAAAATTAAAACTCAGTAGTGGTGGGCTTCCCTGGTGGCTCAGTGGTTGAGAGTCCGCCTGCTGATGCAGGGGACACGGGTTCTTGCCCTGGTCTGGGAGGATCCCACATGCCGCAGAGCGGCTGGGCCTGTGAGCCATGGCCGCTGAGCCTGCACGTCTGGAGCCCGTGCTCCACAACGGGAGAGGCCACAACAGTGAGAGGCCCGTGTACCGCAAAAACAAAACAAAACAGAAAAACCTCAGTAGTGGCTATTGTGATTCTACTCTTGTTCAACCTGGGTGTTAACCATGTAAAACTAAAATCAGGCATGTTTCTACTGGTCACTAGTCAGAAATAAAGGGAATTCTCATAGCTCTGGCCAATGCTATCATTGATAAATTATGTTATATTTTCACTGACTCTTGGACAATTACCAATGGCCTAGCTGACTGGTCTGCCACTTTAGATACTATGGATTGGCAGATTAAAGGTAGCCTCTTTGAGGCCACAAACTGTTAAATGATATTGAGGCTATTGATTGCACAGTCTGGATCACTCATATAGATGCCCATGGCAAAGGCCCATCCTTTGAGGAGACTAACTGAAATCATACTGCTTTTCAAATCTAGAGTGATTGGGTCATGACCATTGACACTTGGATGCTTACTGATCTAAAATGTCAATGCAAGACACCCAGTAAAGGACTACATACTGTGATACAGAAGCCACCACTGCATGCAAGAATTGTAACTCCTGAAAATGTTGGCCTGTTTCCCTCACTATGAAGGAAACCACATTAAATTAGATGTAGCCCCTTCCCTTCCGTGGCAAACTGACTATATCAGACTTTTGACCCCCTCCTGGGGCTTCTAATAGTGCCTCACCATTTGTGACACTTTTTCAGGCTATGCTATTGTATTTCTTTCTTGTTACTGTGTAATAAATTATCACAAATAAAAAAGTGTACCCACTGATTTTTTCAAAGTTCTATAGGTTATAAGTCTGGCTTAATTAGCAGGATTCTCTACTCAGGGTATTATTCCAAGTCCAAAATCAACGTGTTGGACAAGATGAGTTCTGGAAGAAAATTCATTTCCAATTGTATTCTTGGTATATCCCTTCCTTGAGGTTGGAAGACTGAGGTCCCTGTTTCCTTGCTGTCTGTCAGTGGAAGGCCACTCTCAGCTCCTAGAAGCCACCTACATTCCTTGATTCATGGTCCCTTCCAACTTCAAGCCAGCAATGGCATGTAGACTCAGTTATACTTGAATCTCTGACTTCCTCTTTTGCCACCAGTCAGAGAAGACTCTGCTTTTCAAGGGATCATGTGATTAGGTCAGTCTCAACTAGAAAATATTCCTATTTTAAGTTGAATTGTAGAGAACATAACATAACCTTGAAACAAAACACTATTTTCAGTACTAGGAATTATGCAGAAGACTGACAGTGTAGTAAATCTTGAAAGTCATTTTAGAATTCTGTCTAACACAGCTGTTAGTAGCCCAGTCTAATCAGTTTACTCTTAAAGCATCATTATGGCACCTGAAATGAATCTGTGTTATGTATTCACCTTTCTATACCATCTACAGTCTGACAAAGAGATTATTTTATTGCAAACACTAGAGAGCTTTGGACAGGTAATCAAGATATTTGATGGATACTCCATGCTTCCTCCCATCCTTAGGCACCTGGTATTTTTCATTTGAAATGACCTTTAAAAAAATTAAATCAAATTTACAGAGATGGAAAATAAAATAGAAGTGCCAGGGGATGGGAGCAATGGTTTAACAGAGCATTATTGTTTAATGGGTACAGAGTTTCAGTCTGAGATGATGCAAAGTTCTGGATATGGATAGTGGTGACAGCTGCATAACAATGAATTGATAGCACTAGTGAATGCACTATGCCACTAAACTGAATTGTACACTTAAAACGTATTAAAATGGTAAATATGTTCTGTATATTTTGCAATAAAAAATCAACTTGAAAGGTTTCTGATTATGCTTCTCTCACCCCCTCCTGTGCTATTCCTTAGAAAGGCAGTTTGTTAATAAGTGTGGCCTTCCTCACAAAGAGATCATCTTTTCTTGGCCGTGCCCTGAGAAATGACTGGTATGGAAAGGATGGTAGGTTGTATGGGATAGTATAGATAATGATCACTTGGTTGAGTCCCAAAATTGGAATTAACATGTTTTGAATTTTATAATTAAATATAAGAAAGTATGCATATGTTTATATGTGTATATTTCATACATTCCATTCAGCAATTTAAATTAATTAGGCTTTTTATGCTCTTCAAAGTAAAAATTCAAAATTCATAAATCTAGCATGTTGTCAATATTTGTAAAAATGGCTTCTTGAACTATTCTACCATATAATCATAAACAAATCATGTCTTACTTGAAAAAATGAATATATCATGGAAGGTATTAATCAGAAGTGAATTTCTAGTGTCCTCTATAAATATACTTTTGGAGAGAATATATAGTACTTGATATCACTCACATATACAGAATCTAATAACAGGTTCTTATAGATTACTTTTTTATTTCCTATGAGACACAAGACAAGTGACTTCTCATTCAGAAGATCAGCTTCATGTATATCTTACACATATATATTTATATTTAAGACTGTTTTTTTACAATAATCTATTTTGGGTGATTTTATTTATTTATTAAATGCATACTTAAAGAAAATACTCTGTAAAGTTAGTTCATCACTGTTAAAGAAGAATTCCATTCTGCTAATCTGGATGTTTACAATTCTAAAGCTATGAACTGAACTTATTTTTCTAAAGTATTTAAACAAAATCTTTACATGAATTGCACTTAAATTGAATATATTATACATGCTACTTAATAACACAATATCTTCTCAACACAGTTAACTTTGAAATTTTACTTTAGTCTTTGGACAAACACCCGGAAATAATTTGAAGATAATTTTTTAAAAGAAAATAATTTTGTCTTTTTTTTTTTTTTTTTTTTTTGTGGTACGCGGGCCTCTCACTGTTGTGGCCTCTCCCGTTGCGGAGCCTGTGCTCCGGACGCGCAGGCTCAGCGGCCATGGCTCACGCGCCCAGCCGCTCCGCGGCATGTGGGATCTTCCCGGACCGGGGCACGAACCCATGTCCCCTGCATCGGCAGGCGGACTCTCAACCACTGTGCCACCAGGGAAGCCCTAATTTTGTCTTTTAAAGTAATTGAAAGCCTATGGAATGTGACTAAAATCTGATTTATAAAAGTGATTCACTTACAATTCTGGTCCAGTACCTACTGAAATAATATCGCCCATTGCCTTTGATAGTAAATAACATAATTGGTCTTTGAGATATTAGTACAATAATATTCATAGAGAGGGTAGGAAAAGTTAATGCATAAAAGCTTCCTGATTAATAGCAATGTCATTAATGGTTTAAAAAAAAGGTAAAAACACTTTCACATAAATGATGACATAGGTCAATCAAACAATCCTGAAAGGACAGAGAGAAGAAATTGTAATCATACATGGAGAAACTTAAGACTTAAAGAAGCTGAGTGATTTGTCAATGGCTACAGAGCTACATAATTTTGTATCCTCACGTAAAACTCCTTCATATGACAGTGTTATTTCTGATATGGTATGCGGGCACATACAATAATATTTTTAGTGACCTTCAGGTCAAACTGAAAGTGATTCATGGTTGAACACATACTTGAAGAAATAAGTCAAGCAATAGTCTAACTTCAGCTCAAGATATTTTGGATACTGTTAAATGACCATTGACAAATGACAAGCCTTCCTCATCATCATTCTTATCTCCCTATGTCAGTCCTGTCTCCCCCAGTCCCCAGGACAAATATTTTTTTCTTCAAGAGTCAAAAGTGAGAAAAATCTATTAAATTTCTTTGTAGTTAAAAAAATGGATTGTTTCAGTTTCCACAGCATTTAAAATTAAAGGAGAATTTCTACTTTAATTCTAAAGGAGAAAAATAAGGATATTTTCCAAAGTGGCTCAATGAATTAATATGACATAATTTTTCAGGAGATAAATGGTTAGTATGAGAAATGACTTTTTAAAATGCAATGAATAGATTAAGAATCCTGTCTTCCAGCTCTAAAAGAATGATAGTTTGATATTATTTCTTTGCTTGAGCATTTACAACTGTCTACCAAAAAAATGTGTTTAGCCCTAAAAATAATTGCAGTGTTGACATTTGGCACTCTTCTCCATCCTTACTCTATGAATAATATGGTTTTCCAGCCCATGTTGTAACTTCTTACCTCCTTAAACCCTTTTCTTCCTGCACTGTGTGTTAGGCAGAATAGTACACCCTCTCCAAAGATGTTCATGCCCTGATTTCTGGAAAGTGTAAATATGTTTCATTACATGGCAAAAAGGACTTAAATTTAGGGTTTTGAGAAAGTGAGATTGTCCCATATCATCTTGGTTGGCTCAACATAGGCACAAGGGTCCTTAAAAGATGGAAGAGGGAGGAAGAAAAACCAAAGTATGAGTCTGAGAAGAAGATGTGATGACTGAAGCAGAGGTAGGAGTGCTGCAATTGCTAAAAAGGGAACAAGAGCCAATGAATATGGTCAGCCTCTAGAATCTAGAAAAGGCAAATAAGTGAATTCTCACCTAGAGTCTCCAGAAGGGACACAGCTATGGGGAACCCTTGATTTTAATCCACTAAGAGCCATTTCAGACTTCTGACATCCAGAACTATAAGATAATAAATTTATGTTGTTTTGAACCACTAAATTTGTGGTAATTTGTTATAGCATCAATAGAGAACAAATATACACTTGATTTAAATATTTTAAAATATACATTAATCAATCTTAAAACAGCAAAAATTCATTATACATTAACTTCTTTGTATTTTTCTTAAACTTTGAAGACGTCTGTGGACTATACTTTGAAAACCAATGGCCCACAACCCATATTTATCAAGTTCACGGTTAAACTCACGACTCCTAACACACAGCTTAGAGCTGGTTTCCACCATATATAATACAAGCTCCTCACTTCCCCTCTAAATCAGAGAGGAAAGGTTTTACCAACCTCCTTCCCTTTCCTTTGGAACTCTCTTTATGACATTTCCTCCTTTCCATCTAACTTATGAATTAAATTAAGACTGTATAATTCCTGAATTGGCCAGTTTTCCCTCTTGACGTGTAAAGTTAAATTATTTGGAGTTATAAAACATTTTTTCTCTAGACAAAGCCTTACTTTAACAACCATCATATTCTGTATGCTTGGAAATTTTTTTTTGATGTCCCAAGCTGAACATTCATCTTCTCTTTTCCTTTTAATTCCTTTCATAAGAATCTGAACCTCCCTAAAGCAACTAGTTGTCTCTGTCAGAATGGGAAGAGATTACAAAAAAGTAAACCCAAATAGAGAAGCACAATAATATATTTGTAAATAACAGAATCTCAACCACACAAGCAAATCCCATGACAGAGCACAGCTAATGACAGGAAACTCTGGTCTTTGTCCTTAAATAATTTATTATGCTAAATAAATAGAGGCTTTTCACTCCTGCTTTCAGATAATAGTTTCCATCTTATCCCTTTAGATAGCCTGGTCTCTTTTGACTTAAAATTTGTTTTAAAGTGCCCAACTTTTGTTTTCTGTGACATTATTACATGTTGTCTACTTCTATGTTAACTTTTCTTTCCCTGATCTCCTTGCTGTGAAGGTTTCTTTACAGTTCTCTCCTCTAGGACAATGTTTTAAAAGTAAGGTAGGGTATAGAGTATTTTTTCAGAGTTTTCTGAAAATCATTTTTAAAATATATTTTCCAAGTAATCATCTTTCCCACTAATCCTTTTACTTTAAGGAATGAATACCAAGACTCCTAAATTTAGATATCAAGACTATCAAGACTATCAAGATATCAAGGTTCCTTTTTTTTTTTTTAACCGTTCTGTAGCTATATTCTCAAAGAGAAACACTTAAAGCATAGACCATGTTGATTTTTGTTTTCCAACCACTCAAGATGCATTTATATTTTAGTTTTCATGCAAGCACATTAAGTGTGGTGCCATTTCCTTTTTAAAACTCGGATGTTTTTGGCCATCACTTTATAGTAACATCTAATGGACTTCAGATCCACAACTCAACTATTTATTTATGCGATGCACTCAATTCCTGAAGAATTTCATCAAGAATAAAATAAGAGTGGTTGAAACTTTTATTGATTTTTCATTGGCTTTTGACTCTGTGGGCAGAAACTGTTTACTATCTAATCTATACTAACTCAATACAAAATGCTAGCTAGTAATGTATGCTTCATTCCTGAATTTTAATAACACTTCGAGATTCAGGGAAAAGAGAACAACTGATCTTCAACACTGATCCTGAAAAATCAAATGAAAAAATCTATTTCCCTTCTGTCCATATTATTTTCAATCACTTTTGAACCCATAAGTAATGTAAATTCTTACATTCATGAACTGCAAGTCCTCTCAACTAAAAATGAGTGACTAGCTACAGCATTGAAGAAGGAATTATAAACACAATAAATTATCCTTAAAAATATACCTGAAAATGTAGTTCAAATCTGATCACTTCATATAGTAAGATTTTGTTTGTTCATTTTTTAGTTACTATGGCACTCATTTTCAATCCATACATTTTAGGGTCAGTAGAATTGACTAAGAAATTCTTTCTCAAAATTTCACATTTAAATGTTGCAATACTGAAAATCTACTGTAGTAAAGGTAGAGCGCTAATGACAACTAATGAAAAAAGTCCAAACTATAAAAAGTTTGAAACTAAAACTATTTTGGCTCCACACTATCATGTAAGCTTTTCAGACTGTATGAGTTTTGCATTTTTATTGATGTGAATAATGACTTTTTTCTTGAAGAAAAATGCTGACTTTATTTACATTTATATGGAGATAAGGAGTTACTTCTGGAGGTCACATTTACATGGAGATAAGGAAGTTCATAACCTAGTCAAGATTCTTTGTTAGATAACTTATATTTAAGGAACAACACTCATACATACTCACATGCATACAACTTGCATTGTGAGGCTTCTAAAGTATAGTTATCCACAATCAATGAGTAACAGAATCCCAGGACTTGAAACTCTTATTAGAAAGTCAGTCTTAAAATGTTGGCTAAACTGTTGTTGTCTAAAAACCCCTGTGAGAAGTGATATTTAAAATGGCTTAGAAAAGATATCTGAGCCATTCAGAAGCAAGGCAGCTATGGTCTTGGACTATATCGTCATGTATTAATTTAAATCCGCTCAGAAAATATACCTATTTGTATTGCATTTAAACATTGTTACTTCAACATTTTATAAAGACTCTTAGTAAATTTCCAATATTATGTGTTTTTAGAAGAAATGTTCTAAATTTCTAATATTATTTTTAATATTATTAACATTATTATTAATATTATTTTCCTAATCACTGCATAAAAAATTAGTGCCATAAGTTAACCCAAACTGAAACATAAAACAATCTTTGGTAACCTCAAATTTCTACTGTGTTTATTTATAATAATGAGAATTATATAATAAGAATAATGAGTGGTGAGAGTGGGCAGCCTTGTCTTGCTCCTGATCTTAGTGGAAATGGTTTCAGTTTTTCACCATTGAGGACGATGTTGACTGTGGGTTTGTCATATATGGCCTTTATTATGTTGAGGAAAGTTTCCTCTACGCTTACCCTCTGCAGAGTTTTTATCATAAATCGGTGTTGAATTTTGTCGAAAGATTTCTCTGCATCTATTGAGATGATCATATGGTTTTTCTCCTTCAATTTGTTACTATGATGTATCACATTGATTGATTTGCATATATTGAAGAATCCTTGCATTCCTGGAACAAACCCCACTTGATCATGGTGTATGATCCTTTTAATGTGCTGTTGGATTCTGTTTGCTAGTATTTTGTTGAGGATTTTGCATCTATGTTAATCAGTGATATTGGCCTGTAGTTTTCTTTCTTTGTGACATCTAAGAGGCAAGAATATACAGTGGAGAAAAGACAACCCCTTCAATAAGTGGTGCTGGGAAAACTGGACAAGTACCTGTAAAAGTATGAGATTAGAACACTCCCTAACACCCTACACAAAAATAAGCTCAAAATGGATTAAAGACCTAAATGTAAGGCCAGAAACTATCAAATTCTTAGAGGAAAACATAGACAGAACACTCTATGACATAAATCACAGCAAGATCCTTTTTGACCCACCTCCTAGAGAAATGGAAATAAAAACAAAAATAAACAAATGGGACCTAATGAAACTTCAAAGCTTTTGCACAGCAAAGGAAACCATAAACAAGACCAAAAGACAACCCTCAGAATGGGAGAAAATATTTGCAAATGAAACAACTGACAAAGGATTAATCTCCAAAATTTACAAGTAGCTTATGCAGCTCAATATCAAAAATAACAAACAACCCAATCCAAAAATGAGCAGAAGACCTAAATAGACATTTCTCCAAAGAAGATATACAGATTGCCAACAAACACATGAAAGAATGCTCAACATCATTAATCATTAGAGAAATGCAAATCAAAACTACAATGAGATATCATCTCACACCAGTCAGAATGGCCGTCATCAAAAAATCTACAAACAATAAATTCTGGAGAGGGTGTGGAGAAAAGGGAATGCTCTTGCACTGTTGGTGGGAATGTAAATTGATACAGCCACTGTGGAGAATAGTATAGAGGTTCCTTAAAAAACTACAAATAGAACTACCATACAACCCAGCAATCCCACTCCTGGGCATATACCCTGAGAAAAACATAATTCAAAAAGAATCATGTACCAAAATGTTAATTGCAGCTCTATTTACAATAGCCAGGAGATTGAAGGAACCTTAGTGTCCATCATCGGAAGAATGGATAAATAATATGTGGCACATATATACAATGGAATATTACTCAGCCATAAAAAGAAACGAAATTGAGTTATTTTTAGTGAGATGGATGGACCTAGATTCTGTCATACAGAGTGAAGTAAGTCAGAAAGAGAAAAACAAATACCGTATGCTAACACATATATATGGAATCTAAGAAAGAAAGAAAAAAAAGGTCATGAAGAACCTAGGGGTAAGACGGGAATGGAGATGCAGACCTACTAGAGAATGGACTTGAGGATGTGGGGAGGGGGAAGGATAGGCTGTGACAAAGTGAGAGAGTGGCATGGACATATATACACTACCAAACGTAAAATAGATAGCTAGTGGGAAGCAGCCGCATAGCACAGGGAGATCAGCTTGGTGCTTTGTGACCACCTAGAGGGGTGGGCTAGGGAGGGTGGGAGGGAGGGAGAGGCAAGAGGGAAGAGATATGGGAACATGTGTATATGTATAACTGATTCACTTTGTTATAAAGCAGAAACTAACATGCCATTGTAAAGCAATTATACTCTAATAAAGATGTTAAAAAAATGAACAATAGTAAAAACAAACAGTTAATAATACTAAATATATGCTAGATAGTAATTTACATACTTCATAATTTTTACAATTCTGTGGGCTAGGAATTCTCACATGAGAAAACAGAATTTCAGATGAAGAAACTGGTTTAAAAAACTGAATTTCTTTCCATATAGTTCTTTCCACTTTTATTACTAGAAAGAGCTGTGCTATATCTAAACTCAACTATGGTAGCCATTGATGATTTATTACCTGCATATTTCATAGTAATAAACACATTGTTTTTATTATATGATAGGCATTATTCTTAGCTCTTTGTATATATTAACTTATTTAATTCTCAATATAAGCTATGGGACTTTATAAATAAGGAAACAGCTGCCAAAGTTGCCCAAGTCACATAGATAACCAGTTTTAAAGTTGGAATTCAATCCCAGGCCATCAGTCTTGAGTCTTTGCCTTAATCATTAGCAACATTCCCTTTGTTATTTGTATTTTTCTTTCCTTTTTCTTCATATAGTATCTTTATTCATACTTTCCCATGTCAAATTCCAAATTTGTTTATTATTTACATTTTCCTGTACATTTCATCCTTGGAGTCCACTTCATAATTAAATTGGATTATAACTATATTATATTATTATATAACTATATATTACATCTAGATTTATAACCAATAATAATAGCAGGTTAAATAGATGAATAGATAAGTTAAATCTGTGAATCTTGTAATACAATGTAATGTTGTTAAACCAATATTACACTCTAAATATTTCTAATTCATATATATATATGTTTTACATATCTTCCAAGAATATAAATTTTGCTTAGAGGGCAAATTATTTTTGTTGTTGTATATAGATAACAATTCTGTAAATTCATCTAAGGCAATTGATAAATTGGAAATACATATGCAATGCCACTCTGTTTTTTAGTTTGTTTGTTTTTTCCCTAATTTAGGAAGCTCAAGATTGAAATTCTTAAGGAAACCATTTTGCCAACCAGTGTAGCTTTTCCCACTGACAGCATTGATAAGGTAGTAGAATGCTGTTGTAAAATTTGGGAGTGAGTAGATGTTATCAAAATCTGTCACTTTTTCACATTACCACATTGATTACAGTTTGTGAAGCAGTGGGAGTTTGGAAAAACAAAGCAAAACAAAAAGAAAGAAAGGACTTTCCTAACTTTCTTCCAAATAATTCACTAGAAAAAGTGAAAAAAAATTGAAATCTGTCTAGTAGTATAGTCATTTATAAAATTAGAAGGCACATGCTGGCAGATGTTAGAAGACTTAAAAATGGTGGGTAATTATAGATAAAGGAACTTTCTGTTAAAGACAGTTAGCTGCCGCTCTGTCTGGCTAGGAAATTAGATTTCAGACCTTGTTCAGTTTAACTTTCCACTTAACCTTACACATTTTGATAACGGACAACTCACTGCACCATTCTTCATCTGCACCCTTACAATCTAAGTTTCCTAACTATATAATTTATCTGACTTCAAACAATATTGACTAGTCAGAGAAAATGCCTTTGCTAATGACTGCTTGATATAAATGAGATCATAGAAGTGCAAGGCCTTAGACTTTTGGTGTGTTCCATTCATAATATCTAGTTGTTGAAGCAAGTATGTCTGCCTTTAATTCTTACACTGTAAATTTAAAATATATGGTCTAGGTGATAGCACTAGGGAGAAAGGAAGAAGGAGGACTGCTTGTTCTCTGAATTCAGTTCTTCATACCTTATTGTTCTACCATGAAGACTTATCATTTAATCTCTCAAATTTTATATTTACCCAGATAAATTTCAAAGATCACATCAAAATTGCATACTTCAACAAGCAATCTTCATCCTTTAAACTCAAAATAACATGATTCTAACAGAGAAGTAAAAAATGAGGGATTCTTGTATGAAACTCTATTTATTGCTAATTATTTCCATTCAATTTTAAAATTAATTACAGCTAGGCCAGGTACAAATCTGTTTGAGCCTCACAGACTATGATATTATTTTAGCAGTGCATTAAGAATTAAAAAATCCTCATGTTTCTGTGGGCCTTGTATTAATGATATTTTACGGTTATTGCTAGAAATATGAAAACTACAGCATCACTTGAGAAATCAGGTCAATTTACTCTTCTATACTAACTAAAAATGAAATGGTAGGAATAAAAATAATTGGAGTACTAATTTATTTTTATTATTATTAACCATTGACTATGTTGTGAGTTGATTCTAATAGCTATTCTTATGGATACATGGCTACTAGTTATGATCTCCTTTCGCCTCTAATGGACTCTTCCATTATCAGTGCTTGCACAATTCCTCTACATACTTTACCAGAGGATTTATTACATTTATTTCTTTATTTTCTGTTTATGTACAGCTCCTTATTGCTAGAAAATAAAACCCCAAGAAAGAAATCATAAATAAATAATCTAGTAGTTGGTGTGGCATATGGAAGTTGCAGAAGTTGTCAACTAAATGAATAAACTAATTAATAATGTAAATACAGAAATGTATTATTATATATTTCATAGTACGTTGTCACCAGTTTGTTGTGAGAATTAAATATGTTACATAAAGTGATTAGCAGATCATTTGACACATGGTAAGGATTCAAAAACATTTGTTCAATATTCAAAAATATTAAAATATTGCCTTTTTATCTTTAAAGAAAATGCAACATACTTTTACAGTGGGAATATACAAAAGATGAATTTTTAGAGCCCATGCTGCAAGACAGATATTAAACTGAATAATTCCACATATTAAACATGTTGAGTTAATAAATAAAATGAAATAAATGGTGATAGAACGAGGTGATTAGCAAAATATTGTAGATTAGGCATATATATGGCAATGGGAACAGACTAGAAGAAGAATAAAAATGTTTTGCTGGTGATTTATGCTAGTTGACATGGTTTTAGAATATAAATTGATTGTATTAAAGACCTTTAATGCAAATATCCCAATATATTATGCATTTTAAAATGTTAACTTTATGTATACCAATTTTCAAAAGAAAACACTTCACAATTTCCAATTTTCATAGAAATAAGCTATAAAATAAGTGAATGAGCAGATACAAAAGAACTGAAATTATTCAAATGAGAAAACACTGTATTACTAGTTAGGAAAATTTGTGTTGTTAGTTACTAAAAAAAATTAAGCTTTGTATGAGAGTCTGCTTCTCAGTCTTGTCTTGAGTTACATTGAAATATATCTTAAGATTCTGAAAAAAGGATGGAAAAATATCTGTATTGTGTGTTTTTGCAAAACCCTCGAAACCTAACAGTAGATTATGAGACTGCTCACTCAGCCATAAAGTAGTGGTGAGCCGATCAGTTGTAAACATTGTAAAATCAACATGGTGGATGATCCTACATAATTTGCCCAGAACACAGGAAATTAGAAAATGCTATGTGGAGTCAGTTCAGTTATGGATGAACTAAGAAGACTGAAGCAAAAATGTGAAAGGCAGAGTGTGGGGAGCTGGGAGCAGGAAAGGGAATTGGTAAATACCAAACTTTTTTCCCAATGTGTTTATAGTTTCTTTGACTTTCCTCTGAGTTTCTGGCAAGCACTTAATTTGTGTTAATTTAAAACATCAATGTGCATTTTTTCAGAAAACATCTTCAAAAGGCTCAGTGAAATGTCAGGATTATGTCAATGTGGTACATGGAGAGCATACCAGATTTGGACCAAGATAGGCCCAGAAGGCCCAGGATAGCCTCCTTCTTTAGCATCTACTATCTGTGTTATCTTCAGAAATCAAATAACCTCTCTAATGTTTGATTTTTTTCATTTGTGAAATAATGATATTCATGCTTTTGTCACAGGATTATTTTGGGGTTAAATAATACAATGTATGCCAGCTCAAGGAATGTTCGTTTCTAAAGAATCATGTGAATTACTGATGAATATGCTAAATCCACTATATCATTTCTTCTTCTGTCACATGGAGAAGTCGGTTCTTAAGCTTAAAAGGAAACATGTTTTAAAAATTTTTCTTTTTTTATTCAAAAAAGTAAGCATGTTTCTTGAAATACAGATCATAATGCTTATATTTAAATCAATATCTCCTAGGGTAAAATTAAACCTAGTTTTATCTATCTAATTACAGATTTCAGAGTAGTGGAATTTGCATTAATCATATTTAACTGTTTTGAATTTAAATAAATTCTTAAGCAAAGTCATGAGCTCAAGGTTGTTTAAAATAACGAATTTGATGATATTGTTTACTTCCCCGACTTTTTGTGACACTGCAGTTCCAAGAACTCATATACCTTAAAATTTATTCATGCATATTTTCAACTCTGCAGTTTACTGAAGTGTGTATGCTAAATTATGTTATTTTCGTCCTAAGGATTGCTCTGTGAAATGAATATTGTGCATAATTATGGAAATGACACTGGTAATTAGCTCAGAGTAGCTGCAGAGCCTACATAAGTTAATTTTTA
Source organism: Aethalodelphis obliquidens (assembly GCF_003676395.1). Lineage (NCBI taxonomy): Eukaryota > Metazoa > Chordata > Mammalia > Artiodactyla > Delphinidae > Aethalodelphis > Aethalodelphis obliquidens. Next base: position 161,170 of record NW_020838020.1, on the reverse strand, counting down.
GTACATAGTTCAATTCAAAGAATGTTTTCAGTAACACTGCAATATTTATTTACTTATTCATTATATATTATTTAAGTAGACAAATGTACTTTATAGTCATTAAATTATAGGTATGACTAATTTACTGACCCTGAAAATGGATAAGCAAAGTTAAAAATACTATCTTAACTACCTTTATAGTCAAGACTTTCTGAAATGTTGCACCTTTCAGAAAATTATTCAAAGCTACTTGTGTATAATTGGCTTTATTAAGTAGTACATTTTTGTTTGGTGATTAATTCAACACAAATCAGATATAATTGAGTGTGAGCCAATGATATCAAAATATCTTAATCTAACAATTTAATGGCTTTCTCTGGGGCAACTATATTTCCTTTAACAAGGTTTTAATGTGCTTTTGCTCTTTCTTATTTTGTTTTTTAAATCCTGTCATAGTGGAATTCATTTGCTAATTAAAATCAACACAGCCTAATTAGTTTTCTCTAATATTTCTTTGTGAGGACACTATTTTGTGCTAGGCTAATCATTGCTCTAGGATTAATGGATACAATGATTATAGAAGAGCATCCATTTTGTGTTTAAAATTTTTATATTTAACTACAGAGTATAGATGTTCAGCAAGTCAATAAGTGTCCAAGTACAGTTCTTAGATCTTTTTTTAAAAAGTAGCTTTCTCCTCAAGAAATTGATTAAAGAACAAAAATTTAACATTAAAAACAACTTTATATAAAATCACAGATACAAAAATCAACATAATATTTTTCATAATTTTTTTAAACATGTTTATTGGGGTATAATTGCTTTACAATGGTGTGTTACTTTCTGCTTTATAACAAAGTGAATCAGTTATACATATACATATGTTCCCATATCTCTTCCCTCTTGCGTCTCCCTCCCTCCCACCCTCCCTATCCCACCCCTCCAGGCAGTCACAAAGCACCAAGCCGATATCCCTGTGCCATGCAGCTGCTTCCCACTAGCTATCTACCTTACGTTTGTTACTGTGTATATGTCCATGACTCTCTCTCGCCCTGTCACAGCTCACCCTTCCCCCTCCCCGTATCCTCAAGTCCGTTCTCCAGTAGGTTTGTGTCTTTATTCCTGTCTTACCCTACTTTTGCAAAAATTTTACTGTATTTCTTGGATTACAGCTTCTTTAAAAGTTAAAGTATTTAATTGATTCACATTTTTTTAATATGAAGTCTATAATTTTGAAGGTCTACAGATTGGCTTGAGAAAGTCCATGAAATTCCTGGAAATTATTTTTAGAACTGTGTTGCAAAGTGCACATGTGGATTTTTCTAGAACAAGATGTCATAGCTTTCTAAGATTTTTAGAGAGGTTTATGATCTATAAAAGGAAAGAACAGGGCTTCCCTGGCGGTGCAGTGTTTGAGAGTCCACCTGCCGATGCAGGGGACACGAGTTCGTGCCCCGGTCCGGGAGGATCCCACATGCCGTGGAGTGGCTGGACCCGTGAGCCATGGCCGCTGAGCCTGCGCATCTGGAGCCTGTGCTCCACGGCAGGAGAGGCCACAGCAGTGAGAGGCCCGCATACTGCAAAAAACAAACAAACAAACAAACAAACAGGAAAGAACAATGAAATCCATAAGGTTGCTTCTAAACATGAATATCTGTAACTATCTGAGTTTTTGTTTTAGGTACATAACATATTTTACTCTTCTATTTTTATTCTAGATTAGCAATGCATTCAAATTAAAGAAATCAGTATATTCTTGATTTGAATGGCATCCAAAGGAACTCTTCATGGAAATTTCTCATGAGGAATTGTTGCTAGTTTCTCCATCCTTCCAGTGTCACAGAAGATAATGTAAGCAGCAGCCAATATTTCTTAGAAAAGTATTCATTCACAGTGTGACATTTTTACACTAGTTAATACTAGCAGCAACAATAGGAACACCATAGGAGTAGGAAGCACTTGAGCAAAATCCAGAAACTTTCTCACATCTCCCTCAAATGTGTCCTTTCTCCTTCATTAGGAGAGTTGCCGCATGTAGAGGAGGCATACCTATGTCAATGTCAAGACTCCTACTATTGATCATTGAGATAAACCGCTAATAAACCGCTATCATGTTAATCACTGCCAATCGTTAAGATTTCATAAATCATTTCTTATATTCAACCAATGTTTTTGGTAGCCTTTAAAGCCTTAGGGACCTTAAATGTAGTTGTTACAAATTCTAGATTTTCACTGCAATCAGATTTTATGTAACTTTATTTTATTCTGTACCAAATGGTGATTATATATTTTAATACATATTGTATATATTTATACAACTTTCTATATACAAGTATTTAAAAATAAGAGAAATATTCTTTAACCCTGGGTACAAAAAAAATGGCACATGTGGTCACTCCATTCTGCTATATACAAATTAAAAATTTATATTTAGGTAGAGTACATATACTTATAAACTTAAATAGAAATAAATTCTTATACATGCTATTATAAATCAAAAATGGCTTATGGGATTAAGATAAAATTGCTTAATCTTAGAGAGGCAGTAGACACACACAGAGAGAGAATGCCATGGGAAGGCTGGTAAAAACAAGCCAAGGAACTACCTAAAAGTTGGTGAGAAACCTAGATCAGTTGCTTCCCCAGCTCCTTCAGATGGAGCATGGCCCTACCAACACCCTGATACAGACTTTTGGCCTCCAGAACTGTGAAAACAATTTCTATTTTTCTAAACCTCCCAGTTTATGGTACTCTGTTTAGCAGCCCTCACAAACTAATATACTCGTCTAATTACTGAACCTTATTTTTCTCATTCTAAATAGAAAAATGTTTCTTCTATGTATGAAAGTGTTTTGAAACATATAGCAATGTACAAATGGAAAACATCACTATAATGACAATAATCTGAAATGAATATGTTACATTCTAATTGCGACAGGTAATCTACGTTTCTAATAAACCTAAAAAAGAAAATATTGCAATCACATTTATTTGCATGGTTCCCAAATTTATGATTAAAAGTGGTTTAATGAAAGCCATAAGACACAGAGTGTCATGGTCAGAAAGTATGTTTATATAGTGAGACAGAATAAAGATAGAAAAGAAACAATCTTTTATTCACATTTGTATTAGAACCGTAGCCATGTTTCTGGGTGTTTTCACTGCCTTATGTTCTATACAGTTAAATTTAAATGTTGATATGAACTTATATTGCTGATCATATTGTTAGTTTATAACTATTAGACAGCTATTAGACTGTTCTCAGGTATAACATTATTATATGAAACTACTACCTAGATTGACGTGCCATATTATTTCTTAACTCAAAGATTACAGCAAATACAAATCAGTACAGGATATATTATAAAAAAGAATAACCATTCAACACACATTCACATTTATTCGTTTACTAAATGTTTCTTACAGCAGGCTTCTTTATTAAGCATAGTTACTTAATGTATAATTAACCTAATATATTTAGCACACTGAGAACAACTTACAGCATATAAATTAAAATATCAATAAACAATAAATTATGTGTTTTATTTGCAGTCAATCTGACACGGGTCTTTACAGTGTGACTCAGTAATTTATTTATTTATTTATTTTGCAAATGAGAATGCAGATTATCATTTCTACCACAAACATTGAGATTTTACTGATCAAGGAAAAGACTTGAATTAGTAGAACAATAAGCAGCTTTTAGGTTCCAAGACCATTTCAGAAATATCAGTTTAAAACAAAGGGTAAGGTTTCTTTACACTGATCAACGATGTGATTGAAAAAAATGGCCACATGTTGTTTCAATTCCTCCAAAAAGACAAGGATATGGAGTTTAAATCACTTGCCTGGCCTTGTGACTTGTTCTGACCATTAGAATGAGGTGGAAGTAACTTTAAGCCAGTTCTTCACCCAGGCCTCCAAAAGCTTGCAGATTTCTCTCTTGTTGCTTTGGGCACTCATTTACCCTGTAAAGATGCTTGAACTGGTCTGCTGAGTAGTAAGCAGCACAAGGGTAATTGCCACTGTCATCCCAGCTAACTTCCACACTAGGGAGTGAGACCACATGGGAGAATTCACCACCAGCCACTCTCAACCATCAGCAGACACAGGAGCAAACCAGCTCAAATCATTTGAACTTAGCCTAGATCAGATTAACACAGTAATAGCAGGACTGTGATCTAAACAAATGGCCATTGTTTTGAGCCACTCAGATGTAGGATGGTTGATGCCAGTAGTAAACTCATATAGAAATTGGTTCCTGGCAGTGGGATACTGCTGTTAAAAAAAAAAGAAAAAAGAAAAAAAGCATGAAACATGTAGCATTGCATTTGGGAGAAGGTGGCAGCACCTCATTTGCTAGCTTACTTATACAATTACCTACTTCACTGCTCTTTCAGCCTCTGATAACCATTGGCTTACTATTAGCCTTTGCTAATAGTTTCCTCTATGCTTTTCCGGTTTCTGCCTGCCCATGCTACATAGTAGTGAATATATGAATGGCCAAACTCTCATGTGTGATATCTTGGATAATAAGCAATGCATCCAGTGAATGTTTGTATCTGCATAAGGGGACCATCAGGCCTAATGTTGCAAGTGGCTGTTTGGTTTTATTATCTGTGAATGATAAATAACTGCAAGAGAGGAAAGAGATAAAGAAACTTTCAGTTTGCAAGCGGAATTGAGGGGTAATATAAAGGAGATATGACTTGCTAGGTTGGAAGAATAAAACTGTCTCTCATTCCCAGTCTTCTCAGCTAGTAAAATAATCTCAAAGTAATATGAAGCTTGGGGTCAAAATTCAAATCAAGAGTGTGGCTGTAAGATCCTTAAGAACTCTGGAAGATTTAAGGCAGGATCTAGTAGACCAGTCCTACACAAAAACAAAACAAAACAAAAAACAAAACCTAGACAAAAGAGGCTCAAAGAATCTTATGGGGATTGTTCTTTAGCAGCCTGACAAGCCACTTGAAAGTGAGAAAAGTCTGTCTGGAAAAGAGTTGTGGGTGTGACTTTTGCCATGTGAAGTGATAAAATTTCTGATACACATAAATTCCACAAAGGTTGCATAAAAGTGGTATCAGCAAAAAAGTCACTAGCCTGAGCTAAGAGAAATTGTGATCACTCAAATTACAAAAAGGCCTCTGGGTTCCCAACTTTCTACAGGCTAAGAAAGCTACTTTGCCTCAATTATGAGCCATTTGTTACAGAAAAGAAAGGGTTTGCAGGGCAAATCAAGATTGGGAGAAATGAGACAAAACTAAGAGAAAACAGAGTAATGGAGAAGAACTCTTAGAAAGCAGAATCAGACCCTACTGAAGACACATTTCCTTTCTCAGGGAGGACCTGGAAACATTTGCTCTTCAGGACCAGTGGCTGCTGTGTGCCTACTGTTCTTTTCTCTTTTTGAATTGAATGGATAGGATTAACATGCATCTGATCTATGGTAGCTCTATAGTGATATCCAGAAATGCCTGGGACTCTGGGTCTTACTTTGGTCAAGATAGAGATGAAATCTACTAGAAAATGACTTATTATAACCTGCTGTTTTAAGTCTAAAAATTCCCTGTCTTAGAGCCATGGGTAGTCAACTTTACTATCGAAAATATGTCATTAACACCTGGTTTAACTGTTTATTGCACAGAGTTTTAGCTATCTTACCAGTAGTCTATAAAAAATTCCTCAGTACACTTGAGCCTTGGCTCTCATAACTAATGTACCTCAGATGGATTCTGGCAGTTCACTGTCCAAAGACAAAGCACATTTTCTGTAATCGACAAATAGTTCTAAAAGTTGCACTGGGGCACTGAGACCTCTCTGTGTTTGCCTGAGCTTCCTTTCTCCTGAGGAACTATATTCTTCACCTTTATTAGAGCCTCATATGAGTATACCCTGTGGAATTTCAGCTGTCATTGAAATTTTATCTGATGTAATTGCTGCAAACTTGCATATACAAATTATGCTATTACTGTTTTAGCATTGTATTTGGGTGTGGGGGACACATAACTCATCTTTTTCAGTTTATAAGTCTGTGGATGAAGAGGATCCACATCCAAAGAGTCTCAGCCACTTCTAGACCCATCATTCAGATTTAAGGCATTGATGAACATCAATATGATTCTCTTATTAGAATAATCTGAATACATCTTTTCTTCTCTATGCATAGGAAGAAATAACTCAGACTCTTAACATGCTCAGAAGTTAACTGCATCAGCTAAAGGGAACTGTACTCCAAAGTGTATTCCATGTGTAGTCAGAATTATGATTACTGTGAATTGTGCCTTTGTTACTATTCAAAGGAATTAACTTATTTCTATTTTTTAAAGATAAAATTTCTATGTATTTGGTCTGTTTAATAGATACATTCCTGAAATGTTGGGACTAAGTAAGCTTTTAATCCTCTTCCAAAATGTATTAAAAATATTTTTATATGACCTAGCAATTCCAATTCTGGGTATTATCTGAAGGAAACAAAACACTAACTTGAAAAGATATCTGCACTCCCATGTTCATTATGGCACTATTCACAATAGGCAAGATAGAGAAATAACCTAAGTGTCCCTCCATGGATGAATGAATAAAGAAGTTGTGAGATATATATGTATATATATATAATTTGTCCATAAAGAAAATGAAATTGTGTCATTTGCAACAATATGGATGGACCTAGAAGGTAATTAAGCTGAGTGAAATAAATCAGACAGAGAAAGACAAATACTGTTTGATATCTCATATGAGGAAACTAAAACAAACAAAAGCAAAACAAGCTCATAGATATAGAAAACATATTGGTGGTGGCCAGAGTTGTGGGGTGGAAGACATGTGTAAAAGGGAGTCAAAACATAAAAAAGAAGGTTTCAAACATATTAAGGAAGGGGTCAAGAGAATATGTGACTGTGGAGAGAACGGATGGAAGAGTGCAGCCTCCTAAAGGAAGTACAAGCCTCAGCAATGAGTCCAGCTTTTGTGATGTATGAAGTTAGATTACAGGCTCTTGGAACATAGCAAAATAAATGAATAAATAAACATATTTTTTAAAATTGTGTGTTAATCAGTTTGTGCCTATTGGTTGAACATATTGATCAGAACTGTTTGGAAATTAGGGTTTTACTGTATTAAGAAAATAACTGTGACTTCCTGAGTAAAAAACCCAATCTAAAAATTATTTTTTAGCCTGACTGGTACAGGGAGACTACTCAAGATGCTATTTTGGAATCAGAAACAAATCCACCTCAGCCAAAATATGGTTTGACATTAAGAAGAAGTTAATGGAGCGACTTCTGGCAAACTCAACCAGCTGAGGGAAAACTATGTCTGTCACTTGCCACATAAGACTAAAAAATGCCCACACAAACTTTTAATCTGATACTCTTCTGCTATCAATCAGGGAGGAAGAACAACAAGATGGGGTACCTGTGAACTACTTGGCAACAAAAAGTCATATCCAGAATAGAAAAGGTATTTTTGAAAAGAGTTAAAAACCTGAAGCACCAAATGCAGGGTCTGGATCAAAATGAAGAACCATGTTATGAAGACAGATTTGAAGTCAAGAAATTAGCAATTTTGACAATGTAGAGACAGCCATGAGCTGCACAGAGAAAAGATCATGCCATGGACATATATACACTACCAAACATAAAATAGATAGCTAGTGGGAAGCAGCCGCATAGCACAGGGAGATCAGCTCGGTGCTTTGGGACCACCTAGAGGGGTGGGATAGGGAGGGTGGGAGGGAGGGAGACGCAAGAAGGAGGAGATATGGGAACATATGTATATGTACAACTGATTCACTTTGTTATAAAGCAGAAACTAACACACCATTGTAAAGCAAGTATACTCCAATAAAGATGTAAAAAAAAAAAAAGATCATGCCAACATCAAAGAGTATCTGCACCTCAGTATTAATAGCTAGAGAACTGTATTTATCTCTTGTCACCTACTTATTCAGCTTTATGATGTCACTAATCTCTTCAAAAACCTTATAGTGATTTTGATTCAAAGGGAACAAGTTCAAATACAGAATACATAATGGAGGACATACTGCCAATACTATTACTAATAAGCATTTAGCCATTCATTGTAATGGTATCTAAAACTCACTGGAAAATTCTTTGGGATCCAAGTTAAAAAATGTCTCCATAATGTTAGTTCATATATACTTACCAGAGTATTCTGTGTTCTGTCTTAAATGCCTCTGAGGGCTTTTAATAGTGTGACTGATTGGTTCACTGGGAATTGAAATCGACTGTGGCCTATATTAAGCAAAATTAAAATGCCGGAACTTTGGGAGATGGGAACAAAATGGCAGACTAGGGAGATCCTGGGATCACCTCCTCCCAGGTGCACACCAAATCTACAGCTACATATAGAACAACTCTGGGAATAACCTGAAAGTAGCAGAATCAGCTTTTCCACAACTAAGGATATAAGTTACAAAACACATCGAGATGAGATGGAGGAGTAGAGATCCAATCTAGGCAGGACCCACACCCCCAGTGCAGGGACCCCCGCCTCAAAAAAAAAAAGAAGGAATATCACAAACAAGAGACCCTCCCTAAGGAGCTGTGAGTTCAAACCCCACATAGGGCATTCCAGCCCTGAGGACGTGCACTGGGAATACAAGCCATAACAACTGGCTTTGAAAACCAGCAGGGTTTACTTCTTGGAGAGCTGGCAGGCTATAGGAGAGCTTACTCTTAAAAGGCTAATACAAAAACTTGCTCTCTCTGAGTCTTACTGCAAAGGCAGCGATTTGAAAACACCTGGGACATTTGTGAAGGAGATTCATTGACTAATTTTAGGGCCAGTGCCTAAGGGGAAAGAATCTTTTGGAAGCACTGTTGGGCACTATTTTATTTTTTTGTCTTAATTCTCCCTCTACTTAACTAGCCAGGCACTGCTGAGTGTCATTTTTGACATTGGTCATCTACCTTGCTAGCACCACTCACCATGCCCCATCCAGGTGCCCCTCCAAAGTGGCTCCCGCCTGATATAAACACAAATAAATGGAAAGATATATGGTGCTCATGATTGTAGTAAACAATATTGGTAAAATATACATAACACCTAAAGCAATATATCTATTTAGTTCAATCCCTGCCAAAACACCATAACTATTTTTCACAGAACAGGAACAAATAATCCTAAAATTTGTATGGAACCACAAAAGACCCTGAATAGCCAAAGCAATCTTGAGAAAGAAGAACAAAACTAGAGGCGTCACATTCCATGGCATCAAACTACACTATAAAGCTATAGTAATCAAAAGAGTATTGTACCAGTACAAAAACAGACACATAGATCAATTGAACAGAATAGAGAGCCCAGAAACAAACCCATGCACATAAGGTAAATTAATCTATGACAATGGAGACAAAATTACAATGGGAAAATTCTCTTCAATAAAAGATGTTGGGAAAAATGGGCAGGTCCAGTAAAAGAATAAATATGGACCACCATCTTACAGCCTATACAAAAATAAACTCAAAATAGATTAAAGACTTAAATGTAAGAATGGAAACCATAAAATTCTTAGAAGAAAATGCACCAAAAGCAAAAACAAACAAACGGGACCAAATCAAACTAAAAATCTTTTGCACAGCAGAGGAAATGATAAACAAAATGAAAATAGCAACTGACTGAATGGGAGAAGATATTTGCAAATAATATACCTGATAAGAGATTAATATCCAGAATATGTAAAGAACTCATACAACTCAATATCAAACAAATAAACAAACAATCTGATTAAAAAATGGACAGAGGACTTGAATAGGCATTTTTTTCCAGAGAAGACATACAGATAGCAAAGAGGTACATGAAAAAATGCTGAACATCACTAATAATCAGGGAAATGCAAAATGAAACCACAATGAAATATCACCTCACACCTGTCAAAATAGCTATTATCAAAAAGACAACAAATAACAAGCATTGGGGAAGATGTGGAGAAAAGGGAACCCTCATGCATCATTGATGGGGATATAAATTGTTGAAGTCACTATGAAAAACATTATGGAGGTTCCTCAAAAATTAAAAATAGAACTATCATACAATTCAGCAATTCCATTTCTGGGTTTTTTTTTTGAAGAAAATAAAAACACTAATTTGAAAAGATATGTGCACCTCTATGTTCATTGCAGCATTATTTACAATAACCAAGATGTGGAATCAACCAAAGTGACCATGGATAGATGAATGGACATAGAACATGTATTATGTATGTGTCAGGATAACAGGATATTACTCAGCTATAAAAAAGGATAAAATCTTGCCATTTGTGACAACATGGATGGACCTAGAAGGCATAATGCTAAGCGAAATAAATAAGTCAGACAAAGGCAAGTTCTGTATGATTTCACTTATATGTGCAATCTAAAAAACAAACAAATGAATAAACAAAACAGAAACAGATTCATAGATATAGAGAACAAACTGATGGTTGCTAGAGGGTAGGGGTATGGAGTGTGGGTGAAATAGGTGAAGGGGATTAAGAGGCACAAATTTCTAGTTATAAAATAAAGTCATGGGAATGTAATATACAGAATAAGGGATATACTCAATAATATTGTAATAACTTTGGAAACAGATGGTAACTAGACTTATAATGGTGATCATCTTGTAATGTATATAAGTGGTGAATCATTATGTTGTACACCTGAAAATAATCTACCCTTTTATGCAAATTATACTTAATAGAAAAGTAATAAATAAATTTTAAAAATAAACGTATTAAAAAATAAAAGCATGTGATATATAAGTTTAAAATATATATATAAATTTTAAAAAAGATGCCAGAACTTTGCCTAGTGCAAAAACATGAATCCATTGACTTCAAAAAATAGAAATATTGAAGCAAATGTGTTAAGTATGACTCACTTTCCCACCCTTTCAATACTGGAAAGGCACGGATATACTCTACCAAAATATAAAAAATACATTTATAAGAGTGTAGATGAATCTTTAAAAATATCAGTAATAGATGGCAATGAAAGATCCTACCATAAATCCGATTTATATATTAGTAGTAGCTACTAGAGAGCAGAATTCTGGTGTAGAACTCAACTGCCAGAGACAAAGTAGTGATTATAACAAGCGCATGCATAAAGCATAACCAGATTGATGTTACCTTCAGGATATTTGGCAGTAGGGAATTTATCATGGCATCCCTAGGACTGAAATAGAAAGACAGTCTACTATAGTTTTTATTTGTACTGCAAAACTGGGAGAAACAAAAGCTTACTTTTGTCAGGAATGAAAAATAGTAAAGATATTAAAAGTCTAATAATGGAATATTATGAATGAATTTATGTCAATAAATTTGGAACATTTTAAAGAACTTTGAAATACAAAAAAAAAGCAGTGGGTATGCCTTCTGTTATATATACATTTATATATTTATATGTGTATATATAAATGTGTACACACATTCTATAATATATATGAACGTATATACACATATAAACATTAGCATACAGAGACTTATAAAAAAGTTATATCATAAATATTCAATGTAGTAGTTGGGAGAGATGTAAATAAATGTATCATTTTAAAATTGAGACCTTCATATCTAATAAGTGTAAAACTAATGGACAAGGATGATATGAATTAGAAGACATTGCCTATATCAATAATCCTTTAATAGCTCTACTCTTCCTAAAAAAAATTAGGTACACATTTTGCTGTCATCTCATATATTTACTCAATTGATTAATTTGCATATAATGAGTAAAGTTATTCAGATATTAATAGGTACTTTTCTGTTTGAAAATGCTAATTTTATTTACTTGGGTTTCAATCATGACTTAGAAAGGAGGTGGCTAGGATATTTAAATATTATTGAAGACATCTTTCCATCATTTTTCTTTCTCTTAAGTGAAAACTTTTGCTTAATCAGTTTCCCTTTTGAAAAATAAGCCTGACCTTTCTATAGAATAATATGACTCATAAATCTGACTTAAGTACACTGGATATGCTTTTCACTATGTATATACCTAAATTTGATTAAGTAGGAAAGCAAATTCTGATTGAACAACCATGATAGAATTAAATGGCTAAATAGAATTGAGTTTTATTTAATTATTTCATAAGTACTCTTTTATTACCCATGAATTAAACTTGAGCTAAAAATAACAACATAAAATAAGTTATAAACATTCTACAGGTTTGAACTGTGGCTATGTACATATAACGCATAAAGTCTAAAAATTTATCTACCGTATATCTTCTAAGGTAATAGTTAAGAGTTCGGTCATAGATACAGCACTTAGGAGTGCAATTGGTAAATGAAAAATAAAATTTATATCAGCATAAAACTATTGTCAGCTTTAAATATACAAATATATATATATATATATATATATATATATATATTTCTTATCTAGATATGTTCAAATTCATCCAAAACAAAGTTCTAACTTTTGAAAGCTACTCAAAATATATAACAGAGATAAATACAACTTCTATTTATCTAAATAAAATAAAAATTTATATAGGAATAAAAATTCTATGCCACTTTTAAAGGAGCTAAACAGAATTTTCATTAAGTGTACTTCACCCTATTTTGTGTGTCTGGAAAATTTAATAAGCACCATCTAGAGGTTGCCATTATATTTCATAAAATACAGAGGTAGAATCTGACTACATCAGATTATAGAAATAACATTAATTGTAGATAGTTGGAGAAATATAGATCTTAGTGAGTTTGTGGATATTAATAAGATAACAAAGGAATTATTGGTATAGGATAACTCCACATTATATTTTCAGATTTATTAAGTGTAATGGTCATAAGATAAATGTTGTAAGTATATTTTAGAAAATTACACTTATCCACAGAATTTATAGATCTATTTAGAAAGTAGTTTACACATATCTACTACAAATTGACATACAAACGTGGAAGAGTTCCTAAAAGGGAAAAATAGAGACATACTTTTATAAGAAATTTAATTATCTAGAAAGGAGGCATTTGAGAGAGAAATGGAGTTGTTTCTTCTCTGTCTGTCATTATTAACAACAGTGAAATGTGTTAGCTTCCAGACATAAATAATCATTCTGCTAAGTATATAAATTACCATGTTTTATTTATAATAATAGACATTCACAGGTGTAGCATAAACAGAATTTCCCATTAACTTCTTTCTAACTCATTAGCACACATTTTTTTTAATAGTTTCAGAGCTTATACAGAAGTGGGAAAAAAACACAAAACTTGATATAATGAGTTGTTTTATTTTTTTAAAGCCTGTCAGCTACATTAGGAAAGACACATCTTTTCCTATTTCTCACATTCAGTGAATAATTTGGTTCCTATCCCATTCATTTGGCGTTTGTCAGAGAACTCCTAAGATGTGTTAATATACAGGAAGGATTTTCATGTTTGAACTTGAGGAATCCTCAGCCCTCAAAAAATTTATTTTAAACTGGTAACCCCATTAAATAATAGAGGAATAACAATTATGTGTAACTATAGTACATAACATAGCCTAAGAATTAGCTTCTACTTCAAGATTCCAGACTTACTTAGCCATCTGAAATCTCAACATCTGTGTTTGGATGTAAAATAGGCATCTCAACACAGAATATGTAAATAATTTGAACTATTACTTTCTGTCCAACTCCCATATTTGCTCAACAGCTCCCTTCCTCCACTCTTCTTTATAAATGACAAGTCTATCTTTCTGTGTTTGGAACAAGTGGTTACTTGTAGTATTCTTGAATCTCCTACACTACATTCATTCCACAAAATAATCCTGTTGACTTTTTAATATATTCCCAAACCAGTCACTACTGATAACTTACATCACTTCCATCATGTCCTGCCATGCTAATTTTTTATCTGATTCTTAATTTAGTTTTAATAACTTGTACTTTTCCTTGTGGTTTGCCCTTACATCTGTTATCTATATAATAGAAATATCTTATTAAAATGTTATGTTGGATTGTGTTACAGCTCCACTAAAAGCCTTCTAATAAGTTTTAATCTCACTCAAAGTAAATTCTGAAGCCCTTGTTATGTCTTTAAGGAACTTTATGAGCTAGAACTTGCTATCTATCTAGCGTCCCTCACTTACTGCATTTCAGACACTGGCTTCTTTGTAATCCTACAAATTCAAAAAGCCTGCTTCACCTTGTTGGGTGTTTTCAATTGCTCTTCTCTCACCTAGAATGTGCTCTGTCTAGATGTTCACACGCTCAATCCCACACTTCTTTCAGAATCTACTCAAATGTCACATTATTGCAAAAGTGTGCATTGAGTACTCTATATAAGGGAGCAATACCTTTATTATCATCCTCATTATCCTTGTCCAAATTTAAAACACTAACCACTAATGCAACATATGTATGAATTTGCTTACCATTTGACTTTTCCCACATAGAATGTAAGCTTCAATGGATCATAGATTTGTCACTAACAGGGTCTTATCCATAACAGGACTTCAAATATTATTAATTGAATAAGTAAATTTGGAGATATAAACATGAATGCTACACAGTCCCTGTTGTCAACACAGCAACATAAAATTTAGGAAATGCTTCCCATTCATCACTCCTCAATTTGATCATTCTACTAAATGAGGCAATGAATGAAATGCAAGTACAGAAATAGCTACAATTCACTCAATAATTTAATGTTTCTTAAAGAAATATTTGTTGCTATGTACCATGCAATAGATGCCAAGTTAGCGGACATTGCATTAGGCAAACTTAATCAAAAGATGCACTTCTTAGATAATTTCTATCCATTCATAAATGTTAGATAACTCAGGATAAAATAAAGTGTTTCTAGTCAGAGAAGCAATTACAATTTACCCTTAGGGTAAAGGAAGAGTTTATAAGAAAAGAAAACAATTTTAAAAGTACCTTAAATATTTTAGCACTATCAATGAGACAGAGTGTCTCAAATACAAATAACTATCTGTGTTCCTTCAAATAATTCAAGCATAAAGAAGACAAAGTTAGGCATGAATATACAATAATAAAACAAATGGGTAAGAAAAAAAGAGATCAGAAAAAAAGGAACAGAAGAGGAAATTGATAAATGAGTAATAACTGCCTTAACAAAATGATGTAAACAGAAAGCTAATTATGGGTGGGAATTGTATGCCCAGACCCACAGAACAGCTATGACAACAAAGACAACATTTATCAATAAAAACAAGTATGTATGCAGCTGAAATCCAACAGAAAAATGACCACTCTTCTCTGAAAATATTGAACTAGTTAACTAAATTTGTGTACATCAGGCATATTTGTTGGCTAAAGAACTGAACTAAAATAGAGGAATCAAACGAAATTCTATACTGTTGATAGTGAAATCCCACTTCCATATCACAACTCAAATACAAGAATGCTGTCACCAGGCTTATTTATTGACAAAACATGTTAAGTTTTCCTCTTTGGGAAAAACCAACCAGCTCAAGGGAAAAGACCTGCAGTTATTTTTGGTGAATAATCTGCCAGTGAAAGAATTGAATTAACTCAGTTCCTAGTGACGTTCACTAGTGGTTTATCACCTACAAAGAGTTCTCAATTAGTTTTATAGTAAGTACATGGCTCTTAAATATATGAAGACTGTCAAAAATCACCTGACATTTAAAGCAAGTCTCCATAATAAAAGACAAAAGTCAAACTAACAAACAAATAAACAAAATAACTCAGAGGAAATTGAATCAAAGGTAGGAGCAAAAGATGTCTTTGAGGGCTTCCCTGGTGGCGCAGTGGTTGAGAGTCCGCCTGCCAATGCAGGGGACAAGGGTTTGTGCACCGGTCCGGGAAGATCCCACATGCCGCGGAGCGGCTAGGCCCGTGAGCCATGGCCCCTGAGCCTGTGCGTCCAGAGCCTGTGCTCCGCAACGGGAGAGGCCACAACAGTGAGAGGCCCGTGTACCGCAAAAAAAAAAAAAAAAAAAAAAAAGATGTCTTTGAAAACAAAGACACAAAATCACAAAACAATGAATGTACTCAGAAAATATTCAGCCTAATAAATAATAGTAAGAAGCTTATAACAAGTTTTATTTATAAAACAAGAAATAGGTTTTGTAAATTAAGAAATTAAAAATAAATTTTAATAGAATGTTCCAGAAAATAGAAAAACAATTAAGGTTATGGAAAAGAAGCAGAGAGAGAGAGTGAATGTGTAAGGGAGAGAACAGGTGAAAAGAGAAGAGAGAACAGAAGAGTAAATTAGAGAAGACAAGAGAGAATTAAGGATGATTCCAGGAGGTCTAACAAAGTAAATTTCCAAAAAGAGAGAATAGAAAGGTATGTATAATTTGAGGTGTTTTTATGTATTTATTTTTTACTTAGTTATATTTATTTATTTATATTTTTAACTTAATTTTTTTTAATTTTTATACAATTATAAAAATTTTATAAAGGTTACTTTCCATTTACAGGTATTGCAAAATATTAGCTATATTCCCCATGTTGTACAATGCATTGTTGAGCCTATCTTATACCCAATAGCTTGTACCTCTCACTCCCCTACCCCTATATTTCCCACACACACACACTGATAACCTCTATTTTGTTCCCTATATCTGTCTGCTTCTTTTTGTTATATTCACTAGTTTGTTATATTTTTTAGATTCCATATATCAGTGATATCATACAATATTTGTTTTTCTCAGGGTTGTTTTTATTTATCAACATGGGATAAAGGAGTAGAGAATAAAGCATCAGAAACTCTTAGTGAGAGAACCAAGTGATTTAATTGGTTCATGTCAAATTAACACAGAGAAAAAATATTTACTCTGCGGTCAGATGTTTTAGTCTGTTTCTTGCAATGTGAACTACTTATTAATTACATGTTTAAATGGTCATAAGCCTGCTAAAGCAAGCAAAATTGTACTTTTTGCTAAAAAATAAACGTTTAGCTTAGCAATTTAATCACAAAAATATAGGGAGGACAAACCCTGTTCCCCCCTCCCCCAAAAATAAAAAAACAAGCTGGAAATGAATAGTACATACATATAATTTCTTTATAATTAAATATATGTATATAATTTATAATAAATTAAACAAACATTTTAAAATGTAAATGTGACAGCTAGACTATTCCTCAAAATGTTTCTGTTTTAAGTTTTCTTCATTTCATCTTCCCCATTTTATAAATTTTACTACTGGCTTTTTTTTAGATCTAAAATAATACAATTAAATACAATTTAAAAATTAAAACTCTTCTATACCTTCATTGTTTTAAAATTCTATCTGAATAATGTGTTACACTTTTTAGAACATGGGAAGTCTCTTATTACAAAGTGTTTTCCCTCCTTTTCACCCTGTTTTTGCCTAAGTTATAATCAGGAAAGTTTCTCCTGCAGTGTTTAGTTAATGATAAATCTCTAGTCAAAAGCTCACAGGGAGTTTCACTTTGTCTGAGGCCAAGCCTTTCATAATTATGTGGTTTTTGCCTTACATAGAACCACCTCATTCATGGATCCCATGAGAGTGAAATCAAGCTGTCTTCCCCTCACAAGGCACTTTGCATTGGATTTGAGGTGTACATCCATATTAAAGCCTTTTTCCTGATTTTTCTGACTAAAGGGAATGCATTCAGAGAAGGCATTTTTTTAAACCTATATTATTAAAGCAACTCTGGCTGAGACATTTCCAAAAGAGCTTCTTTAAAATCTTTGAAATTATTTTTGATCATAAACAATATTGGTTTTTAGTGACTATTGATAAATGTCTCTACACTTATATAATTATTACTCATTTATACAATTATTATGTATCTGAGGGTCCATTACTTCTAATCTGTATAATAATTTCAACAGTCAAGAAGAGACATAGATAACATAAAAGAGAGTAGATTGGAAAGTTAGTGGAATGGGAAATTAATATTTATTGAGCAACTTTGGTTGAGTACGTTAAATATTTTATCTAATACGAAGAAGGAAAGAAAACCTACAATTTGACTGTTAATGTTAGAAGTTTATTCAAGAATATACTAAAAGAATGTAAAACATATAATTAAACTGATTTGAGAGAGCAATTGACTATGAGTGTCTGAAGTAAATAAGCAGGAAAAATTAAGGTAAACTGAATTTTAAGTCCTCCTCTAAATAAATTAGATGATCCATGCCCTATAAATTCATCCCTTTCCTTATTTGGAACATGCAGAAAATCTCTAGCATTATCTGTTCACAGCAATTTTTCTATAAAGAGAAGCAGAAATATCAAGGAATCATCTCTTAAACAAACTGAATCTTGGAAAAATTTTTTAAAGAATTTTAATAGTGTTTTCTGATAAATTAGAGATAAGTAATAAATGAAGAAAAAATTTAGCCATGACAGTTCACATATATGTTCAACAAATCAGTATGCCATTATAACAAGTGATTTACTGATTATTTTTTCCTATATATACTTAACTATAGTTAGTAATAAGTTATATATGAGAACTTAGACTTTCCATCATGTTTGAAGATAATATTGCTACCTATAAATGTAACTTTAGAATTTGAAACATATTTCAGTTTCAAATTTAGAGTGAATCACCTGTTGATTCTAAAACTTTGTGTTTATTAAGAAAACATATTTATAGTTACTGTTGTGTTAATTAATAAGCATTTAAAATAATAGTTGGCTTCATATAAAGAATGAAAGAGGTGCAAATATACAATTCTAGAATTTACAGCCTTATTTGGAAAATATGCCACATACCTGAAGAAATCAAGAATTTAAGTGCTCTATGCTAATTTACACATAGTTAGGATATGTAACAATTACCATGTAATTATAATGCAAGTATATATTTAAGCCTTAGTGGGGAAAAAAACCCAAATCTATAGTTAATAGTCTTGTGTTAACATTCTGGCTTTTCCAATTATCAGATGATTAACATCTAACAAATTCCATAAACTACCCAAGATTTAGCTTTATAATTGTAGTATAAAGAGTAACTATTACATTTAGTGGTTGTTTTGAGATTAGATATAATCTATATAAAGTACTTAGCATGCCAGGTCAGGGGAACACTCTTGGTAGATAATTTTATTAGTTATAATTCAGATATCTATAAAGAATGCAAAGCCAGGATTTGAATTTGTAGAGTAAAAAATGGAGTTCTTCACAATGATCTTGAAGCACATAGAGAATTAAAGAATATATACATGAATCAACTAGTTCCAGACATATCTGAATCTGGATATAGTATCAGGACTTCAACTATCAAAGCAAAAAAATAAAGTCATCATTATTTTTAGATACTCTCATAATAAATGTTTTCTTAGAAAACATAAAATTGTCTACCAAGAGTGTTCCCCTGACTTGACATGCTAAGTACTTTATATATATACTTTATATAGATTATGTCTAAATCTCAAAACAACCACAAAAGATAATAGTTACTCTTTCTACTTACAATTATAAAGCTAAATCTTGGGTAGTTTATGGAATTTGTTAGATGTTAGTCATCTGATAATTGGAAAAGTCAGAATGTTAACACAAGACTATTAACTATAGATTTGGGTTTTTTCCCCACTAAGACTTAAATATATACTTGCATTACAATTACATGGTAATTGCTACATATCCCAACTAGGTGTAAATTAGCATAGGGCACTTAATTCTTGATTTCTTCAAGTATGCTGCATATTTTCCAAATAAGACTGTAAATTCTAGAATTATGTATTTGTATTTCTTTCATTCTTCATATGAAGCCAAATATTATTTTTAAATGCTTATTAATTAACCCAACAGTAACTATATAACAATTGTCTTCTATGGACTCTATATTTATGGATATATTTAATTTTCAAAACACTCTTGGAGAGTAGGTACTGTTATTATTGCCCACATTGTCAATTAAAGAATGTCACTGGCCATCTGGTTCTACAAGGCTTGAGACACTTCAGTCTCTGACCTTCAACACATCCTGAAAAGAATTCAATGTGGAGATCCAGAATGATGCACTCTGTGCTCTGGGAAAACTAGCAGAATAGGTCTTCTGACAGTCAGGAGAAAATTTTATGAACACCAATTCTTGCATCTTCCCATACTTAGAAAAGCACTAAATTTATTAACAGAGATATCTGTTCCTCTTGGCTAACAGTAATCTTCTACCAAGATGTGTGCGTGACTGCACGTACCTCTTCTCCCAAATCACATATATACTGACCTTCCCCCACCTCTTTGAAACAGTTCCTCAGAGCTATCTGAGAGGCTGTCCCCCAGGCTATGGTCATCAGTGAATCCCCAGATAAAACTGAAACTTACAGTTCTCATGTTGTGCGTTTTTATTTGTCAACAATTTCGGTGACCACGAAAGGACCCAGAACAGACTTCTCTCCTTCAGCTGAACTCTATGAGGATTCAGAGCCTGGGTACAATCAAGGGGCCCTCGTTCCCATCCACTTCCTCATTGAGGCCAGGTGAATTTAGGTGAGTCTCTCCTGGTTCTCAGATCTCCTGAATATTGGTTGATGATCCTGAGTTTTACTTGGCAGTGAATAACAGGTACCTAGGGAAAGCTGGGTGAAAGATACTGGGGGAAATCCACCCCCCACCCCAGTTGAAAGATACTGGGATTTTCTCAGTTGAAAGATACTAAGCAGTCTGGACTGTGTAATTAGGTAGGAGGCTGGGCTAATGTTTTTCCACAATTAGGCTAAATGAAGAGTATCAGAAAGCCAACCTCCATTAACATCCCAGCCAGGTTAATGTACATATGGAACTTATACTTACAAGTACTTACTTAATTGGAAATTAAAGCAAATCTCACTCTGAAAATGGCCATGATGGGGCACTTTTGACATTCCAAACTGGCTTTTGTGCACACAGTTAGAGAAAGCCAGATTGATAAAACATCCTTCTAGATTTCTGACCCTAAGGGAACAAGTCCTTCTAAGAGGAGCTTGCACGTCTCTTCCTGTGGTTTGAGATATAAGTTTTCTACCAGGGCTCTCAGGAAATCTTATCTTACTCTTATCTAGACCATCTCCAATTCCTGAGATTAAAAATAAAAAGGGAGAAAAGAGGCCTTTTGAAACTCAAGCAAGTAAACTTAACTTATTCCCACTGTTATTTATAAACTAGTGAATTTTACACTATAATATCCGATTCATGACTGAGTATTGAAAATGAAATTATGAGATCTCTGTTTGTGTCTGTCTGTATATCTGTGTGTACGTTATAGATATGCCTCTACCTCCAGACAGTATTACCAAATTAATTTGTAAATGAACTCTATTTAATTGGCTTAAAGGAAATTAAGTACTTATATAAATTCTTAGAAGTATAAAAAAACTAACCCAAATGAATTTCAGGTTCGTATGATCTGGGTAATAGTCAGTATTAAATTAATATTTGATATTAAAATTAGTTTGTTGATTTAATTAATACAGACATATCTTTAAAGTCATCAACATTTAGTAAATACTTTTATTATACCTACATTTACTAGAAGTCAATTAAGATCTTATTATTTCTGTTAAAAAATTTGTCAGAAAAAAAAAAACCTTGGTATGATGAAATTTTTGTAGGTAAATTAAATGTAGTAAGAGTTTTTAGTTAAACTCTTTAGGAATAATTATGTCTTAGGAATATCCACTTAAAAAATACCAGGTATTTGGTAACTTGAAACCTCGGGGTTCTGCTAAATGAAGTTAAATGATGGATGGTTATTGAATAAAACTAGATCATTTCCAAATAAAATAAGACACTGGAATATTAATTACTGAATATAGGTTTCCTTTTACAGGGAAACTAAATATATTTGTAACTGTTAATAAATATGTTTGGTGTAACACTGAGACATTATCTATAAGAAAGCACATGTTTTCAGTAATTATAAATTGTATTTATAATTTTGCCAATATACAGATTGCTAGTGTACAATTGGTTACTTCTTAGTTTTTACTAGAAATTAAAGTTTTTAAGAGCTAACAATTCTAATAAAAAATTAATTAAAACTACTTAGGAAAACATTTTTGTGTGCAAGGAAAACTCTGAAGGTAAAATAGGAAGTTATAGAAGGTTGTGGAAAAGAAACTCAGAAAAAGTTTCTGTTCATGAACAGAACACTTGCATCTATATTTCCCACTGAGAAAGGGCCCCTGCACCACATTGGTCTATAGAGAGGACTGCTGACCTCAAATTCACCTTAAAACAATGCTCAAACAGAGACGAAACAACGCCCACACCAGGATGAGAAGACAACAGCAGAAGTAGACAAGATGCCAAAACTCACCTGCATAATTATACATGTTTTCTTAATTTCTTAGACTTTTGCATATGAATCATTTTTTTTCTATCATGGGCACACTCCTATACAGTTTTAAAATTAATCCAATTATTGGGTTTATGATCAATTATCCACATCTAGTACTTCTGGGTTACCTTGGTGGATTTCTCCTCTCCAAGGCTCTAACTGGATAGCCTGTAGGAAATTTACTCTAGAAAAATGAAATTATAGTTCTCTTCAGGCCACTATTACTATTACTAGATGGGATCCCCCTCACTTGGCCAAACAATTATACTTGTTCTGATCATGGTCATGAATAAAAATTTTCTTTAAAGGTTATTCAATCTCAGTCAGAACAGTGAGCTAAATCTCTGTCAAATGCCATAATCTCCCATTATTAGAAGGAAACTTCATGTAATTATGGATGGATATATAAAGTTAACATCAGGCTACAATCACTTAAGTTTAAAAGCTCCCTTATGTTGGGAACATTTAAACCATACTAAGGATAATCAGCTTAATAACACTAGGAAATTGGGCTGGGTGTCTTATGAAGAAGGTCAATATATCATTACCTTTAAGATAGTGATTCATGTGGGACAGACTGACTCAGATGACCTGGGAATATACTGGGTAATAGTTTGTTGAAGTTCTTGGCTTAAATTCTTAGTAAGGACCCAATTAATCCTATTATCTATATTACTTGTATTCTGCTTATTTTACAAGATGGTGGTTTCGTACCTTACCAAATGTGTGACTGAGCCTTTAATAAAAATAATGATGACTAGGTGACTTAAAATGATTGACCAAATATATAGTTCTATATGAAATCAATGACTGTAATAGTGTAACTCTAGATATGGGAAGAAGCAATAAGAAGGAAACTTTTCCTGGACCATAATAGACCAGTAAATCAGGTAGTCCAGTGATATTTGGCTACAATTAACAGGGTGTAGTCTACTAATAGCACATTGATTGACTTATCAACAGAATCTGGGCCTGACATAGGAGTGAGGATTCCTAGTACCATGGGACAAAATGGTCACTAAATGCCTCCTAAACCTTGGTTGAATTTATGACCATGAGGGAACACTGCCAAGTAAAGAATGTTCTCTCCATCTGGTGCTACAAGGATTGAGACCCTGCAGTCACTAAACTTCAACACACCCTGAAAGGAATTCAGGATGGAGATCAGGAATGATGGATTCTGTGCTCTGTGGAAACTGTCAGAACAGGCCTTCTAATAGTTAGATATTTTCAGAAGAAATTCTTATGAACCTCAATTACTGCATCTTCCCATACTTAGAGAAGCATCAAAATCATTAATGGATTCCTCTTGACGCACAGTAACCTTCTACCAAGATATATGCTTGCCTGCATATACCCCTTCTCCAAAATCACATATATACTGAGCTCCCCCCACCCCAAACCTCTTCAGAGCAATTCCACAGAGCTGAGAGGCTATCTCCAGGGCTATGGTCCTAATAAGTTCCTAAATAAAACTGAAATTCACAGCTCTCATGTTGTGCATTTTAATTTCAGTTGACAGAAAGCTTGAATAAATTGCCCAAAGTCATATACTTTGCAAGTTATAGGGTCGGGATTTAAATGCAGCTGTTCTCGATACACATACAGAGAATACTTTCGTGAAAGAAAGTATACTTACTAACAGAATTAATGCAGTGCATGAATTCCTTTTATAGGAATATTTTAATTAAAATTTTAGACATTATATTACATTCTTCCCCATAAAATTCATGAAAACAATGTCATACTCTCTCTAGTATCCTCCATACTTATTCAATATATTTCTGCTTTAATATAACAGGAGATGGCTGAAATAGTGAGTGAGTGTAGGCCATGAAAATGGTCCTGAAGGAAACAAAATAGACATTATTGGAAAATATGAAATAAAAAACTGTTTTAGTGTTAAGTTCAATGGTGCATAATGTAAAGAGTTGAAACTGAAGAAAAAAAGAAAATTTATATTACAGTTATTGAATATCTAATAAAATAAATTATAATTTCTGAAAACTGTAGAATAGTGGAATGTCTTCAAGTACATGTGACAGGTAATAAATAAGTTTTAGTGGCAACATTTTGGATTTAGTAGAACATTGGAAAATAAAATTGTGCATGGTAAATAAATTACCTGAGTTACTAGAATTTAAATCAATGTAAAAAAAAATAAGTTAGATATTTGTGATAGCAAAACAAAAAGGGTTAATATTTAAAATTCAAAAAGTGAAACTTACCAGCACTTGTAGGTTGTATTAATACAGAACAAAATGAAGGTTAATTATTAAAATGCCTAAATAATCTTTTTTTCTTCCAAGATGAATAGACTTGTACAGATGAGGCTATGTGGTCTGCTGTAAATAAGCACATACTATCTGCAAAACATTCTACTAGGCAATGTAGTATAAAGGACAAAAGCTAATGATGCTTTCTATTTTCAAGTGCTTGCTACCTTCATAGAAAGACAAATGGACCAGGCCTAGTTGTACACAGGAACAAATATAATTGGGTGAAAAAGGAGCATTTTAGAAAGTGCTACATATTCAGTGGGAGATAACAGGGGGCATGCTTTATTCTTATCAGAGCTACCAAAGTAAAATTACTCTTTTAGGAACTATTTTGAAACCTTACTTTGAGAATTACTTTGAGACCCATTGAGACGTGATTTACAAGAAAAAGAAGAAATTATACTTAAGAAAACATAAAAACGGGCATGTAGGTGTTGAGTGCTTACGTTTTTCCAAGCACTTTACATGAAGTACATCATTTATATTCATTTAATCTATCTTTATTTAATCTACACACTAAAAGCCTTAGATAGCATTATTTCCTTTCTATAGTTGTAGTTAGTACAATTAAGAGAGCTTTAAGATCACACTTCCAGTCATCAGTGTCAGGGTTTGACCTGGCATAAATAAGTAAAAAAAAATGTCCTTTTCACTACAACACCAACATGGTATCAATCTTTACAGTGTTCTGAAGTGTGAGGAAACAAAATGATAACAATTGTATAGTATATTTTAATGTAACAGAGATGAAATTTTGAGGTTGCTAAGCTTTTTCTTGTCTTTATTTCTCATGAAAGACAAACTATAATTCTGAGGAGTAAGGTGTGTTTGTTGTAAAGGTGGTAGGGAGATTTTTTACAGCTATATTTGGGACTGATTACAGGGAAGTAAGAAGGAGAAACTGCTGAGATATTCTGGGTCAGTGGTTCTCATAATTTACAACACAACACAAACACCTCGGGCCTAAATTTGCATTTCTAACTAGTACGTGGGTGAGCTGATGTTGCTGGCCTAGGGTCCCAATTGAAGAACTACTGCTCTAGGCAGGAAAACACCTGCATTCAGAGAGACATGGCAGAATAATATTCATCTGGGTTTTCTACTGCTTTGCAACTCCTTACGCAAAGGAATAAGATTTGTGTGATAGTATCTTTTCATTGATTATAACATAATTAATTATGTTAAAATTCTAAAATTTTAATTAAATTAAATTCCGAAGTTGGGAATCTAATATACTATAAAGGATCTGCATTAATATATCAGGACTGCTTTAAATTCCTGAAAACATGAAGAATTAAATAAATATGCTACCAGTCAGCAGAAGGAAATATACCATCTTTAAAATTGCATGTCACTGCTGTGTGAAATGCTCTCATTCCCTTCAGTAAAGGATAAAAATGTCATGCATAATTAAAAAAAAATACTTTTGTGTTTTGATTTTGAATATGCATCCTTATTATTTGAATACATTCAGTAATTCTAAATAAAACTCATTTTCACAATTAATTTGCTTGTGTTATATACAAAATTACATTCAGTAATTCTGAATAAATATATCCACACATTTTACTTTATTCCATATTTCATTAGACATATCTCTTACATTTATGTATTATAGGAAGAAATATGGGGCAGATGGGAAAAAGCCTTCCGTTATTTGTTTTCTCTACCTTATGCTTTATATTTAATCAATAAAGAATGGATATGATTAATTATAGATTGTCTAACAAACTAAATATCTTTAGCAAATTAAAGCAATTCTTTTTATCTATTGGTCATGATATAATACCTTCTCCAAAATTAGATCTTTTACATAATTTTAAACAGAAAATATAAAAGCATTTACTGTTTTACATAAAATCAAGTTATGTAATCTAATATGATCAAATGCTATCAAACAAAATCTTCTTTAATTTTGAGAATACTGAATGAATATTCAAAATGTGCATATTCTTAAACCCTAACCCTAAAGAAATGATTGAATCTAAAACATGCATATAGTTATTTTATATTGGATGGAAAAATAGGAATATCTTTGCAAGTATTGAGTACACATAAATGAAGAGAAACATTATGTTGCACTGAACCACAATAGGTTTGTGTTTAAATAATTCTCTAAATAAAGTATTTCTAATGGGTTAGATATCTCACACTGTTAGAGAACAGGATGGAATCAAAGACGTAAATGTTGCCTCTAAATGTTGAGCTTTCTAAATAAATGGTTTCAGCCTTAGAAAGATGTTAAGGTTAGGGATTTCTGGCTGGAAAATATAATTCTGAATGTCAAGTTCATGGTATTCAAGCTCTTCTGCTTTAAATGTCAGGGCTGTTCTCCTGTATCAAGCATTGGACTGATAAAAGCAGCCAGGGAAATAGAAAACAGAAATGAAATCAAATATGACATATGGAAGGACAGAGCAGAGTACTGGGAAAACTCACATCCTTCACTGGAAAAGAAACAGTACTTGAATTAAATTTCTGAAAATGAGTTAGGGTTGTTTTTAAATTTTATATTCATCACCAGAAAACTACAAAATTGTGAAAATAAAATAAACTTTGTATAATCTGATTTAAAAGAATGAAATTGAATGATTTTTTTCACTGTGTAACCAAAAGTTAAAAATAGAAGTTTTGTAGGAAGGATATACACAAAAAGTTTTCTTTTTCACTTAACTATGGTTTTTCTTACTTGCCTTTTTCGCCTCTTTACTTGAACATAAGAAACACTAACACCTGGTCTATCAAACATTCGTGAGATGAGAGCTTATTTGACAAACTGCTGATTGACAACATATTTTTCTTCAGTGGAAAAAGATCAGAGAATGTTTCTCCATTATATACCATCACTTTAAGTAGGATGTAAATCTAAAGTGATATAAAATGCAGCCTATCTATTCAAGAATTTTTATGTGTTTATGTTTTAGATTTCGAATCACAGTTGATTATTTTTTTTTTTTGCGTTATGCGGGCCTCTCACTGTTGTGGCCTCTCCCATTGCGGAGCACAGGCTCCGGACGCGCAGGCCCAGCGTCCATGGCTCACGGGCCCAGCCGCTCCGCGGCATGTGGGATCCTCCCGGACCGGGGCACGAACCCGTGTCCCCTGCATCGGCAGGCGGACTCCCAACCACTGTGCCACCAGGGAAGCCCCCATAGTTGATTTTTATTATATGTTTTGTTGACAGTATAACATGTGATAAGGTGCTGGAATTTTTTAAAAAGTGAAAGGCACATGAAAAACAGTATGACATAATCTACTCTACAGACCCATGGGTGATAAAATCAGAAATAGGAACACTTTCATTTACTTTAGAAGAATATAAAATTTCAGCCATACTTCTCTATCATTCCTATATCTGCTTATATAAAAAAAGGTGGATTATCCTCATTTTATATATTATGTCTTTCAGGGTTAGGTACTTCCAATATTGCACTTTGATTTTATAGAGCAAATTATGCTTATTTTTAAAAGAACATCTTATAGCAGCTAGATAATAAAATTTGCTTAATATATTTAATGTATTAATAATAATGTCTCTTAAAATATGGTAAATTATTTTAAATAAAATTTCCTTGGTCATTCTACCTATTGTATGATAAATAAAGTCCAAATGGAAACAAATATATCTGCAAGTGAGATGTTACTTATTGCACATTCCTTTCTTATCCTTTTTGATTGTTTTCTGTAGAATGGACTAACATATGCTCTCATGAGACTATTAAATAAACAAAGGTTCCACAGCAATTTTATTTCTATTTCTTTAACTTTAATGGTGATCTATTGAATCTGTACAAAAGGCGAGAGTTTAGTTAAAATACTGCCTAGACTTTTCCCCTCTCTTGCCTTCAAAAATTTAATACTATTATTAAATCTTCTACTGTTTACCTTTGAATAATGTGTGTAAGACTTATTTAGTTTTCTCCTTTCTACAATTTCCTCCACTCAATAGCAATAAATTAGTCCGCTTAATGCAAATTTTTGGAGCTCTTTTCTGTGTATGCTTTTCTCATATTAAGAACTCTTCCAGGGAACTTCCAACCACCTAGATGTTTGAATGCTAATCTCTGTGACCTCAACTCTGCAAATCACTCTATGATCTCTTGGGATCCGAATGTGCTCCCTGGCAGAAGTTTAAGCATTTATAGGGCTCCTTTCATTTGTTTTCCTTTCTTCTGGGGTCATGCTACTGTGCTTCTATTGTGCAATGACTGAAAACTATTGCTTCATATTTTATCCAAATTCTATTTTCTTAAAATGAAAATTACACCTAATAACATGATTTACTTCATCACCGCTAAAACAGAAATCAACATTGTTTTCTCAGAGTTCACCACATAATTATAATATATAGCCAGGGTTAAAAATCACTCTATAAAGTAGAATGTACTTTCTTTCAAAATAGAGAAACCTTAAATTATCCTAATATACGATACACATTAATTTTCTTCCTATCCCTTCAACTTCTATCCAGTTTCATCTTACCTCAAAAGATAGATTTAGGGTATTTTTAAATTTTCTTAAGCTAACCTTTTATTTCTTTTATCTATTTAGTTTCTGGCTTCTTGAAGGTTCAGTCCTCACATCAGCAGTATTGACATTAACTGAGAGCACATTAAAAATCCAGAAGTTCATCCTCTCTCCCAGATCTGCTGAGTTGAAGTCTGAAGATTTGCAAGATCCTCAGGAAATACCTGAGTGCCCTATGTTCTGAGAAATCCTAAATAACAGACATGCTACAAAACTAATGGAAACCAAATAAAGCTGATACAGGAGGAATCAAGAAAACTAATAAGACTTTTAAAAGACCGTCTAAAAGGTGAGTTATTTTGTTTTCAGTTGTGCTGATCATGTATATGCAACTGCTCTTATATTATATATTTTTTTATTATCTTATAGAAAATTTCCCCCTCAAGTGGTGAAGTGATACTCAAAGTAAATATCACATGTGAAAAGTGAATTGCAGCTCTTGCATTTTTTGTGTGTGTGTGAGCCAGTTCCAGTGTACAGGTCAACAGCAACATGCAGTCTTTTTCTAACATTAGTTTATTCTGTCATTTAGTTCCATTTAGTGTCATGTTGTGTTAGAATTGTTAGAGTACACATACACCAGTTCAAGGAAAGAATGGTCATTCTTCGGAAATAATTGACAGAATAATAAAACTTTCACTACTTTAGTTTGCAAGAAAATCAAGACATCAATAGTTATGTCACTTCTCCTTCAGTCCTTCTGAAATTTGTATGGAATGCTATAAATGAATAGGTGGATTATCATGTTTATTTAGAGAAAGGTAAAATGCTTTTGAAAGATGAATGTAAATATATTATTTATTATTAAGGTAAATTTAGCAGTATTTTTTTTCTGCTTAATACTTCCTTCAACTCAACAATCTAATTAAGTAAACTTGTTATAAATATCTTCTGAGAGCAAGGTAATGTGCTGGGGGCTGCATAGAAAGATAGATGTCTTTATCAAAGACCTAACAATTTGGTCGGGGCACATGAGGTATAAAGAGGAGAAAAATCAATGGAAAGTAATGTGTCATTAAAGAATACCAGTGGATATAAAAAAGAGAGAGAGGGGGAGAGAGAGGGAGATAACATTATTTAGCTTAGAAATCAAAAGGAAATTCATGGAGAAAAGATAAAATGTAGTCAGTTGTTAATGATACCGGGTTGGAATTCCTGGTGGAGAGTATCACATTGGGAAAAGTCTGATGGCAGGAAACAACAGAAGTGGTTTACCTGGCTGATTATATAGGAAATTTGAGGGAAGAAAAGTTTAAAATAATATCTTGAGTGGGGCCAAATAGGGAAAGGGAGAATTTATATGCAATGCAGCTGGAAAGTTTTTGACTGAGTGACAAAAGCAGTGATCTCTTTAATAAGCTACAGCATTACACAAATGAGCTGGAGAAATGTGGAGTTATTTACAAGGTCTGCAATAATCTTGGTAAGAGAATAATCAGAAAGGAAAGGAGGCATTATACATAGATGAGGTAGTGGAGGTAGGTGCTACACCAATTTGACAATAATTGGATAGAGAGAAATTCCTGAAGAATCAAAGATCGCCCAAAGGAATCTAGCCAATTTATTAAGAGATAGTCCCATCTGCAGATATTGTAAAGTAAAAAGAAAGAACCAATTGCATTAAGAAAGGGGTTTGGGACAAGCTAAATTTATGATGCTAGTGAAAAATCTAGGGAGAAATGTACAACAAGCAGATAAAATGCATGTCTAGAGTTAGCAGTAAAAATAAAGACCTATCAATTTAATTTGGTTTCCATTAATTTGTAGTATGGATAGTATGTATATAGCTAGAAGATAAGGTAAAGATGTAGAATTGCATGAGGACCACAAAACATATTTGAAAAAGATATGAAAAGACCAAGAAGTAAATTAGAGAGCATAGTTTTAAGGAGTTACTAGAGAAAGCCCACGCACAGAAACGAAGACCCAACACAGCCAAAAATAAATAAATAAATAAATAAAAATAAAATTTTTAAAAAAAGTAAGATTTTCATTTAATCCTCTATTGTGCTCTTGGTTTCACTTATTGCTTTGTCCCAAAATTCAACTTTATCTTGATATTCACTGTATGACTATTCCCTCTACCTATCCAAATAATCATTGCTTTTTAGACACAGACAACCTCGTATCCTGATGTGATAAACAGCAGTAGCAGTTCTACTCTACTTCATTTCACAGTGAGTCTAGAAAAGCTAGAGTTATAGAACACTCTTTGTTTTTTTTTTTCAAATAATTCTTTTATTCTTTAAATTTTTATTTTATTTTATTTTATTTACTTTTGGCTGTGTTGGGTGTTCGCTGCTGCGCATGGGCTTTCTCTAGTTGTGGAGAGCAGGGGCCACTCTTCATCGCGGTACACGGACCTCTCACTGTCACGGCCTCCCTTGTTGCGGAGCACAAGCTCCAGACGCGCAGGCTCAGTAGTTGTGGTGCACGGGCTTAGCTGCTCCACAGCATGCGGGATCCTCCTGGACCAGAGATCGAACACACATCCCCTGCACTGGCAGGTGGATTCTTAACCACTGCACCACCAGGGAAGTCCCTGGGGTTATAGAACATTCTTAATCCACAGAATATCCTCAAAATGAAGTTGAGGCCACAGATGATTGAAAAAAATTGGGAAAAACATTGGTTAAAAATTCAAATATTTTATCTGGCATCCATAGCCTAGAATTGAAAGAAAACAAAGAATGAAAATATGTATGTAAGGGAAGTATTTTCTTTAATGCAGTAGGTATTTTTTGATTACTTATTATCTAACCCTAACCCTGACTGTTAGGCACACTTAGATATAAAAAGTTACCCTTGCCATCAAGCAGCTCAGGATCTAGCTGCTGAGAAATGAAAAGGAAATAATTCATGAATAATTAATGAGGGGCCAAATCAGGAAAGGAGAAAGATATAAAATAATAGTAAAATTTGATCGGAATCACAAGGAGGGAAGAAGATTCTGGTATAATGTAGATTGATTCTTCCATAAGTATGCCTATGAGGGCCCCTGCTAAGTTGTCAATATCCTCTCCAGCAACCCTGCTTTTACAAGTCCTCGTGCAATAATGAAAATTAGACAAGTGTAGTTCTTATTATTATAAAAAGGAAAACTACATACATCCGTGCAGGAAGAACATTCAAGAGAAGTAGAGAGTTTTCAAATGGATACTGAAAAAGGCATTTATAACTTTCAAGGACCATTGTAATTTCTTCTGTTTTTAATTTTTTCCACTTCATTTCATTTGTCCCCAAATCAAGATATTTTCTGATCTATATTATTGGTCTGTTGTGAATCAAGATCAAATTTAACAATATAGTACACGGTGCAAAGTGATGTCCAGATAGTACTATTAAAGTCATTCCTCTTTGTTGATGAACCTATAAAACCTTTAAAATAAATTTAAATTAGAAAACTTAATATAGATTATTAATTACATATTAAGTAAAATAGCTATGATATAATTCTGGCATACCAGTTCATGAAATTGGGGCTCTTTGTA
Source organism: Aethalodelphis obliquidens (assembly GCF_003676395.1). NCBI lineage: Eukaryota > Metazoa > Chordata > Mammalia > Artiodactyla > Delphinidae > Aethalodelphis > Aethalodelphis obliquidens. The sequence goes on along the minus strand of NW_020838020.1, from coordinate 128,675 downwards.
ATTTGATTGTGATAATTTTGTTCTCTATATATTTATGATTTATAGAAAGCTGACTTTAAACATTATGAGATGCATATGACTGATGTAATTAGACCATGAAAATGAATGAAATCTTCTGACATATTAGGCAGTAACTCATTTAAATGAGATGCCTAATTTGTTAGCTTCCAGAGTCAGATCAATTTTAGATAAGTAATTTATATTACTGAATTATATTCCAATTTATGCAGACAAAAATATTAAGCACTGTACGGTCTGTTGAGGGACTGCCAAAAAATCATGGATTTTAGTGCTGAGAAGGTTAAGTATATAAATGTTTAATGACTTAAACCAACAAGCAAAGATTTTTAAATGCAGTAAAAATAAATGATAGAGTTCAAAGTGTTGACAAATGCTAATTTATGAACTATTAAACTTTACCAGCTGGGATAGGTACTGCAGGTAGTCTTCTAATGAAGGAAGTCTTTTGCAAGCCAATAATATTGTTGTAATTTACTTCTAATAATGTATTCTAATAGAATTTGCACTAAGAATTTGAAATGCCTTTTTCATTGGTAATGAATGGAGTGTTGGTTTATAACTGAACTACAGGGATCTATTTATAACCACTTAAACACTCACTGAGGCTTGAGGACGTGTATGGATGGTATTTACGCAAAATAAAGATATTTCAAGTGAGAATGATTTGTCACTTTGTCAAGACACTGTCTCAGGGTGCACACAGCGCAGAGCATATTTCTCTCATTGTTCATCAAGACAGAAGCTAGAATCTAATTTGGTATGCAGTACGTCTCTCAGTTGGAATAAAGGTATTTTGCAGCCTGTGAAACAAAGAAACAATTGCAAATAGCTGCAAATTAGACCATCAGGAAGTCTAACAGCAAGACAAATAATAGTCTAAGTCTATGATAAGAACTGCTAATCATACAATTTATCTCTCAGTCCCACATAGATGAGGGTGAAGAGCCCATTGTCATCCTTTGGTTGGAACAATAAACATTTACAAATGTGTAAATGTGCTGCCCTTTGAGACATCTAGATTTCACACTTTTAATGTAAAAATATATCTTACCATGTTAATAGAGTATACATCTCTTTGGGGGGAAATACGTGAATTAAGAATTCCCTGGGTCTTTTAAACCACCTTAATATGTATAAGGGTCCATAACCATGTGTATTAGTTTCTGATATTATCTGGAACCAGTTCAACTGAACTTTTGGTTCATATCCTTACTCTCTCTTTCTCTTTCTTTGGGACAGACTTTTTATCTTTTTTAATATGCACTGATTTTTTCTAAATGTCAAACCCTTCCATACATAGGCAGGAAACAGTACAGTTTACAAACAACAGGCCACCCAAGGGCAGAATGCTACTGAATCACCCAGGCCCAAGTCCAGAATACTTGCTTCCTAAGAAAGCAGTACTTAGGGGCATTTCATTTCTGTATCTTTTAACTAAAGGGAGATATTTGAGATTTCAAAGAACCACAGTAATCCAGAGAAAATGTTATGGGGTTGGTATATGAGAATGTTGAACTCTTTTTAAAAGAAAGGTTTTTTTGTTTTGTTTTGTCTTCTTTTGCTTTAGATTTGGGAAAGTAGGATGGTCAGAAGAGTGAGGTTAAAGTTTTAAAAAACCAAAAATCAACAGTTGCTGTACATTTTTAACAAGTACCATGAAAAGTATGTTTTAGCTGTCAGACATATGGCAATCTTGACACCAATAAGCGCCAAGGTAGTTTCTGACTCTGAGGCTGGTCTTTAGAGATATTTTGGTTTCTCTTTGTTTTATGTTTTTATAGAGTCTCACAGACAGACTCCACAAAACAGGGACATATCCATACAAAAAGGTACCAAGGATTTTTGAAAGAAATACATTGCAGAATGATATTGGATATTAGTTTTACAATAGAAATTAGTTTCTACCCATGTCAAACTGAGTTTTAATGTCTTATGATTTAAATTCCTTTATGTGTAATCATCTTTTAACTAGTTGTAAAATCATCAAATAGGAGTAGGAGATCAAATACCTACTACTTTATTTATTTCAAATATTGTTCTAAGCTTTTGAAATACTCTGGCTTATAACTACTAAATTTGACGTTTCCAATTTCAGAAGTTACTGTTTCACAGTAAATTCCAAAAAAGGAAATAAATGCCTGAATAGTACTCATTGTCTATAGGAAATATCAGCTCTAATAGCAGGATTATATTGAAAACAAATTCTAATTTTACACAGTAACAGGTCAATAAATAAAAACCTGCAAAATGTGTATTTATGGGGATCGTGATCTGTCAACCACTGCAAATGATCTTGAAAACCCTAAACATAATCAGACAATGCAAGCACTATTGGATTTCTGTCAAGAGCATAAAATACTTAAAGAAAAACAATAGAGGATCATGGGAAGTTGCAGAGTAGTATGTAAGAACATTTGGCAGGTCTTAGATTAACAACATTAAAGTTCTATCTGTACAAGCATAAACTAGTCAACACTATCTATAGCAAATATCATAGCCATTTTCCAGGACATCTAAATAAGAATAAGCAACAAGGACACATTTCCCCTTAGGAAAGTTATAAGTAGAAGTAAATATTTCAAGGAAAAGAATAAATGTTGTTTAGTCTGCCAAATGCATTTTTGTTCCTGTATTTCATTTTTTATTATGCTACCTAATAATTAAGTTGTGGGTTATCTAAAAAAGCCTTTCCTGGGACAACTCTGACTAATAACTTTTTAGATGTATTTAACATATTCAAAAGAACACCATTCTTTTTTACAATGATAGAGAATAGGCTTCATTTTTTAAATTTGCTGCTTAACTTATGACTGCAAAAAATTTAATGCTAAATTTGGTAGTATTGATATAACTATTTATAACCTGTATGCAAAAAAGAGATTAATGAATGGTGTTTATTTGACCAGGGAGGGGTATTGTTTATGGATGAGTGTGAATGTACATATATTTGTTCAGAGTGTGAATGAGAAATATAAGAGAGAAATCAATAATCTGATTAGGCAAAAGAGGCTGAAGGACTTTTTGATATGAAGTGTTATTTTCCAAAACTTTCTAATAAAATTTACTATGGACAGCTGCCCCATATGAGTGTATTTGGTGGGGAGAGGGGTGAGGGAATCAAGAAGTAAAGATATCTCTAAGTCTGATGGCTTTGTAAAGTGTAATATTGACTAGGCTGAATTACATTTCCCAAATTTTATTTTCTTGTATGTTTCTAGTTAGAGGGCCACAGGGGAGATTCTTGGGGGAATTGGAGGGCACAAGGAAAGCAGCAGCTATTTTTCAGCTCATATACGATGTCACTGATCTGCTGACTCACATTGCTGATATGAGGCAACAGCTCTGTACCTGCTTTACCTTCCACGGGATCCTCCTTTGGCTTCTCTGACTCCTGGGCCACATATGTGTGTTCAGGTTTGTGATGAAGGATCCTGGATTCTGCAAAACACCCTCATCACCAAATCAGAGGCAACAGGAACAGAAAAGGTGTCAGTTCATCCTATGGGAATCCAGCTTGTTCTTGAATGTTTCAACCTACCTTGATCTTCTCCAGTTTACCTCTATCTTCCCAAAATGACTGCATGCCCTGTGGATATCAAGCTCCAGCATCAGATGTAGAAACAACAGACTTGTAGAGACCAGTTACCCAGCTCCCATGATTCCATGATTGTATATGGCCACTTCCCTATAACAAATCTATCTATCTACCTATCTACCAACCATCTATCTATCTTTCTATGTACCTATATATCCATCTATCTACACAGAAACACACACAGATATAAGGTTCTTCTTCTCTGACTTCTTCATTGACTGATGCAATGACTAAAATTTTTGGTCAATATCATGACAGAGATGAAAAACAAGCCATAGGATATAGAAAAGTTAATGAGAATTTAGTAGATGTGAAAAATCAGAGCCCACGGCAGCTAGGAGAAAGTTTAGTCCACAGAAATCCACAGGGTGTTTTTAGGGTTGTAAGACAGTTTTGCCTAGATATTAGCAGACTAAGTACCCAGACAGCAATATGAGTTACATTCCTCAATGCAAAAGTTCTTTAAAGTTTTCTCCTGCCTTTGCTTTGTTTGTTTAAAATCCTACTTCCACAGAACTTTCTAAAAGAGCTTTTTAAAAATACAAGTCTGATGACAATCACACATAAAATGATTCCCTTTTCCAATGGGATATAGTCCAAGCACATTCCTCATTTGTTTAAGAAATAAACATTATTTCAACATTGTTTAGGGACCAGGAAATCTGCCAGGCTTTGAGGATAGCCAAACAAGTATCTTAATCTCTTGCATGTTGCCTTATTATTTTGAGGATTATATTCCTTCATAGAGAAAAAAAACCTTAAAATTATGGTTTCATACTTGTCTTTTCCTATGAAATATTGTAATAATCATCATCTTTCTCAAGAAAATAATTCCTTTCTTTTGCTTTATTTCAGACAGAGTTAAGGTAAACCTTTTTGTTATCTTAATATTTTTTAAAAGCCTCTTGTTATTCTATTATTTTCTGTCTTTCTAACATTTCTTATTAATAAAAGTCAGCTTCTGTTCTGATCCTTGGTTCTCTATGTTCTATGCTGTCAGTTGTGGGTGTCTAAAGTCTAAGGACAAATACAATTAAAAATAAGTTGCTTTACTTCTCCCTGTTGAAAATGGGAGAAGAGATTTTCCTCCCCTTCTTTTTCTCAGAGCATTTACCTTAGAAAACATATAAGTAATCGTGTTTTCTCATCTCTTTGAAATGTATACAAATACTTTCAAAACTACATTGGCATTCTCTCAGCTGGCCTTTTGTTAGCTTTCTAAACCAGGAATTTCTCAAGAACCTGAGAGTACTCTCTTTGAAATGGAGAGATCAAGGGAGAGAGCAGGGGATCTCCCAGTGTCCATATGTGGAAAGAAACCTCATTAAGAGATGAGAAGTGGTTTTTGGTTCCTCCAGATAAAGTCAATTAGCCAGCATAGATCGTCACCCTAATTACCAGGTAAAGTTAGGATAAACCATGTGTGATAAATGATGCTGTCAGAGTCCTCTTACTTGAGGACTAGTTATAATTTATCTTGAGAACATGTATGTAATGGGTTGTATCTGCTTGGTTATCTAAAAGGGTGAAGATTCCTTCTGTTTTTGCACCCAATAGCAGATTGTCCATGATATGCATCACATTCAGGTTTAATGTTGACTCAACAACAGTTTTCTTTCTCTACCACCTTTGTGGAGAGATTTTCCAGACAAGAAGACTTTGTTTTTAATACTATTTCCCCACAAAACTCATGACTGCTTTCTTGGGGATATATTTATTCATTTTTTTCCTTAAGAATTGAAATTTTTCCTCTTAAAATGAAATTTTGTACTTCACCTTAAATGATCTTTATAATGAGCTTAGGGCTATTTTTTTCCTGAAAATGTTAAAGTATCTTTTTTCTAAAGTATATACAAATATATATATATATATATATATATATATATATATATATATACACACACACATATATATATGTTCATAATATTGTTCTTTTACTTTTAAGAAGAGAGATGTTTTGTTTGTGCCTTTAACCCTATATAAGATTTAGGGAAGCTTCTCTATTACTGTTTAATGTAGATGTTTTTGTTTTTAATTGAGGCATGACTGACATGTAAAAACCTGTACATATTTAATGTACACAACAAAATGAGTCTGGGCATAAACATACCCACCATTAAGTCCATAAACATGTTCATCACCTCTCATAGTTTCTTCACACGCCCTTTATTATTATTGGTGTGTGTGTGTTGTAACAGGGAAGAGCTAAATTGGACTCCATGTTCGATCTGTTTCTTTGACTTTAACCTTCGCTTTTTGTTGCTTTTGTTATTATAATCACACATAATGGCCTGCCACAGGGAACCCTGTCCCTCTGCCTGAAGGTTAAACTAAAGTGCCTCTGTTCAGCTCACAGGGAGACAATCTGACCCTGTCCACCTGTGGATGACGGCAAGAAAGAAGAAATTAACACATCCCCTCATCGAGGCTGGCCATTCCAGGGGATATTTGCAAAACTTATGGTCTTTTTAACTTTACTTCCTCATCTCCTACCCCTCTCTGTGCTGTAAAAGAAACTGGCATCCAAACCCCGAGATAATGTTTTTCGGAGACACTAGTCTGCCATCTTCTCTGTCTGCTGGCTTTCCAAACAAAGTCGTCTTCCTTGCCTCAACACCTCGTCGCCGACTCATTGCCCTGCCGTGCAGCGAGCAGAGCGAGCTTGGACTCGGTAAGAGTAGGAATACTTAACATAGTACCTACTCTTTTAGCACATTTTAAGTACACAGTACAGTATTGTAGGCTATAGGCATTACGCTGTAGAGTAGATCTTCAGAATGTTTATCTTATATAACTGAAACTTTGTACACTTTGACCATCACCTCACCACTTTCCCCTTCCCGCAGCTCCTGGCAACCATGAACTCTGCTTCTATGAGTTTGACTATTTTAGATTGGTGGCATAAATGAGATCATAGGATATGTGTTTTTCTATGTATGAGAGTTCACATCATAATATGTCAGGTCCATCCATATTGTCACAAAGGGCAGAATTTCCTTATTTTTTTAAAACTCAATAATGTTCCATGGTATGTATATATCATATTTTCTTTATTCTTCATCCATTGATGGAGTTTTAGGTTTTTCTATGTCTTGGCTATTGTGAATAACTGCAGTGAACATGGGTGTACAGATATCTCTTTGAGATCCTGATGTCAAATCCTTTGGATAAATACTCAGGAGTGGAATTTCTGGATCATATGGTAGTTCTGCCTTTTTTTTTTTTTTTTTTTTTAGGAACCTCCATACTGTTTTCCATAGTGCCTGTACCAATTTACATTTCCAACAATATCATACCAAAGTTGCCTTTTCTCCATATCCTTTCCATTTGCTTTTTTAAAAACAACAGCCATCTTCACAGGTGTTTGTATATTATATCTCACTGTTATTTTGATTTGCATTTTCCTGATGATTAGTGATGTTTAGCACATTTTCACTTACTTGTTGGCTGCTTGTATGTTTCCTTTAGAAAAATGTCTGTTCAGATCCTTTGTTCACTTTGGTGGGGGTTATTTGTATTTTTTTCGTGGTATTGAATTGTAAATTTTTTTTATATTTTGGATATTAATCTTTTATCTGATATATGGTTTGCAAATGTTTGTTTCCCATTCTGTAATTGTGTTTTCATTTTGTTGATAATTTCCTTTGCTGTGCAGAAGCTCTTAGTTGGATATAACCTTACTTGTTTATTTTTGCTTCTGTTACCTGTGTTTTTGGTTTCATATCCAAAAATTCATGGCCAAGACTAATGTCAAGTAGATTTCCCCCTATGTTTTATTCTATAAGTTTTATGATTTCAGGTCTTACCTTTAAGTCCTTAACAAATTTTGTGTTGATTTTTGGTGTAAGATAAGGGTCTAGTTTTACTTTTTTGCGTGTGGTTATCCAGTTTTCCCAGCACCATTTATTGAAGAGTATATCTTTGTACCATTTTGTATTCTTGGCACACTTGTGGAAGATTAGTTGGCCATATATGCCTGGGTTTATTTCTGGGGTCTCTATTTTCTTTCTTTGTTCTTAGGGTCTGTTTTTATACCAGCACAATACTGTATTGATTAATATAGCTTTGTAATATAATTTAAAATCAGGAAGTTGATGCCTCCAGATTTATTTTTTGTGCTCAAGATTGCTTTGGCGGGCTTACCTGGTGGCGCAGTGGTTGAGAGTCCACCTGACGATGCAGGGGATGCGGGTTCATGCCCCGGCCTGGGAGGATCCCACATGCCGTGGAGTGGCTGGGCCTGTGAGCCATGGCCACTGAGCCTGCGCATCCGGAGCCTGTGCTCCACAGCGGGAGAGGCCACAGCAGTGAGAGGCCCGTGTACCACCAAAAAAAAAAAAAAAAAAAATTGCTTTGGCTATTCAGGTTTTTTTGTGTTTCCATATGAATTTTAGGAGTTTATTATTTTTAACTTCTGTGAAAAGTGACATTGGAATTGTGATAGGATTCCACTGAATCTGTCAACCACTTTGGATGCTATGGATATTTTCACTATATTTATTATTCCAGTCCATGAACACAGGATATCTTTCCATTTATTTGTGACTTCTTTAAGGGAAACATCAGTCATTTGTATGTCTGGCCAAAAAATCTTACCTCAGGGTGATAGCTTTTGTTTGTGAGAAGTTGTTAGCTGGCTCAAACAAAAGCATAACTGTTGTATAGCATTCAGGGAAATTCAGGTGTTGAATTAAAGAAAATATATGAAAATGGACTCTTAGGTTTCTTGTAAATCCAAAGAAGATACTTGAAGCTGATAATTAACAATATATTTACCAGTATTTATTGTTTTCTGTCAATCCTTTGGTTTTATAAATTCTCTTAGCTTAATTTTATGGAGTTATGGTAGAAAAGTATTTTAAAGCTGGGTTAGTTACATTTCAACATAAACACACAAACTGTCTAATTCTTGACAAAGAACAGAACAAAGAGGACTATTATGATAAGCATAATTTATATTCAAAATTGAATAACCAATTAACCAATTTATGTATAGTCAGGTTAGAACATGTGTTAATGTGAGAAATTTTAAAGATTTAATTTTCATAGAAGACTATTAGCTTTGTTTTATTTTACTTTATGGACGGGAACACAGGCAACCAATTCATAAATATATGACATTAACAAAAAACGTTAGTGTGTGAAGAAATGGCTAGAGCTTCATAAGCCCATAGTCCATAATTAGTTACAAAACAGAAAATATGTCGGGCTTTCCTGGTGGCACAGTTGTTGAGAGTCCGCCTGCCGATGCAGGGGACACAGGTTCATGCCCCGGTCTGGGAAGATCCCACATGCCACGGAGCGGCTAGGCCCGTGAGCCATGGCCGCTGAACCTGCACGTCTGGAGCCTGTGCTCCGCAACAGGAGAGGCCACAACAGTGAGAGGCCCGCGTACCGCAAAAAAAATAAAGAAAATATGTCAAATTATGAACCTTATTGCTAAACATTTGCTAATGTAAAGTTTATCTTCCAAGTTGTGATGAACATATGAGAGGTATAGAATTAGAAAACATTGTTTTATAATTACATTAATTCCTAATATTTTTTTCCCAAAGTTTTTTAAGTTAATAAAGTTAAAACTTTTGGGCTGGATGATTTGAAGACAGACTTTAAAAAGTTGGGAATTTTACTGGAATTGGGCAAAATTTATCACATAATAGCTTTGGATGAGGAGGAAAGTTGTAAGGCAGGAATTTTGAAGCCAGTCTTGATGAGCTGGAACTTTATTAGTTTAATTCTAATGAAGAAGCTGTGGTCTTGATAAGGAGGCAAGTTTGAATGTTTTATAAGTTATCTTACTGGAACAAGTGTTTCCTGAAGAAAAATAGTTATTTTTTGCTTGGTCTCATATGTTGCAGGATTATATGCTTGATTTCAATTAAAAGAAAAAAAGATAATTTAGGAAAAAGTATGTGAGAATATAAGATGTCAACATTTACACAATATTTTATACTGAATGTTTTTCTCCTGGAGTTATAGAAAAAAGAAGGACTATCAAGGAAATCACTTCCAATTTTGTAGACTGTTGGCTTAAATGTTTCTTTCAATACATATTGTAAGTAGATAAACAAGAAACACACACACACAAAAGAGAATCACATTGAGTTTCAATATCACTACCTAGCATGAAGTAAAGGGGCAAGAATTTCATTCCTGTTAGGCTTCGTAGTTGCATACAACAGTCCAGTGTAATCACTATAAACAACAGGATTTCTTACAGTGTATTATTTTTCCTACAAAATTTCTAGAAAGACAGATAAGTAAGGTTTGATGCTATATCGTTAGTAATGAGGGTGGCCCAACAAGTCTTCAGGGCAAATTTGTATGAATTAGAAAAATATTTCCCTCTGAGCAGAAACAACTCAGTGAAAAAGTAGCTTGGCAAGGGCATATAGCCTGAGTCATACATAGCCTGAAACTTACACAGCAATGCAGCAACCCTGGAATGACCTAAACAAGAAAATATCCAGTTGTAACTGGGATTGTTCTAGTGGAAACCTTACTACGTTAATGCCTATTACTTGAGGCCTAAAGTGTCAGAGACAGAAAAACAAATAATTTGTTAGAGATGCCCTAAGAGAAACAAACGCTTGTACCACATCTTCACATGTACAGCCACCATGCTACATTACTCACTTCTGCCTTCCAAGTCTCACGTGGATACATCTGCTTGGCTTAACTTACATCACATGGTGAGTCTTTCATGTGAAAGAATCTGGATAATTTTGTTTTGAGAGTTCGTGCACAATAGTAAAGGAACACTAAGGAGAAGGGGATTGGAGTAGGTACTAAGTGAGCTAATTTGCAGAATCCAACATGGCTTTTATCCAGAAACCATTCATTGAGAGTCTGCTATAGTTCAATTGTTGTGTTAGGGATATACTTGCAAAGCTCACAGTCTAGTCTATTATACAAAAAAAAAAAAAAAAAAAAAAAAGCTTAAGAAGGGGAGCTTATCTGAGTTATTTAACTACATGTTTAAATTTTACAAAATAATTATCACAATGTTTAAAGAAATGTTATATGCATTCACTTTTCTCACACATAATAATGGTAGATATTTTAAGAAATTCATCAGAATTTTACAATTGACTCATGATTGTATGTACAAATTTTATTTCCCCCTTTTCCAAAAATTTCTCTCCTTACTTATTACTTACTTCAGGATATACCTTACTTCTAGAGGACTCCATCTCTCCTTGTGAAAAGATAGTTAAGCATACTTTAAATTTTTAAATGAGATTTAACAATATAGAGATCAACTTTTCCTCATTCTAATCTTGTACTCCTATATCTCCTTGAGTCAAATCTTAGATTATCACTTATTTATTCTATCATTTTACTTATATATAAATAATCCATGAAATTACAGAGGAAACTTTAAATATCTTGAATTTTAGAATTGCTTTAATTTATGCAAGATTTCAACCACCTTAAGAATTTCATATGAGTAGTCACAGAAATATTAATAGTAAAAAGTTACAAATTAAGATCTTATTTTTTTTTCAATATTCTCTCTTTATAATCAAAATCTCTCAGTTAATGACCTGTTTTGAAAGATATGCATTAGAAACCTACTGTTAATAAACAACCCCTGGGAAAACAGTGTTTTACTTTTCAATAATTTTTTTTTCTATAACTTAAAGAAAACTGTTGTGCTTGAGGGTAGAAGTCAGAAGTAAATTAAACAAATATAGTCCTAAATAAAAATTTCTAAAAATATTATAAACTTCTTATATAATTTTTTAAAATAAAATTTAAAAGTATAACTTCAAGTGATTTGTTATAATTTTTTAAAATTATGCACTACTTTTTCAAGTTATCATCCAGTCTCTAATTGTGCACAGACTATGCAGGACCAAGAAAAACATTTGAGGCTTAAACTTTTTTAGAAATATATTGATCTCAGACATAATATCTGTCATTGAATTCAGATTACCTTACATTTTCCAGTTTCTTCATGCTACTTCTGTCTCTTTCCTTCCTTTACATCTATCTCAAAATAATCTGATATGTTCCACATTGAAATGATGATCATTAAAATGTTTCTGAAAAGGTCTACAATAAAGCACATAAATTTCTTAAGTCTAATACCAGTGTCATGTTAATGTGAATGTGTTCACAAGATAAAAATACAAATATAATTTGAAAATTATGACCCTTTTTCTGACTACCCTAAACACATTGTTTCATAATTTTTAAAAATTATAAGCATAAAAATTTTAAAATACATATACAAACACAAGGGGAACTTTTTATTTTCAACATTAAATTATTTGGGCCTCAGTTTTCTTCTTGTAAAAAGGGTAATCAAAATATCATGGGAGGGGCTCCCCTGGTGGCTCAGTGGTTAAGAATCCTCCTGCCAATGCAGGGTACACAAGTTTGAGCTCTGGTCCGGGAAGATCCCACATGCCGCAGAGCAACTAAGCCCATGCGCCACAACTACTGAGCCTGTGCTCTAGAACTCACAAGCCAAAGCTATTGAAGCCCACGCACCTAGAGCCCGTGCTCCATAACAAGAGAAGCCACCGCAGTGAGAAGCCCGGGCACTGCAACGAAGGGTAGCCTCTGCTCGCCACAACTAGAGAAAGCCTGCACTCAGCAATGAAGACCCAATGCAGCCATTAAATATATATATATATATATATATATCCTGGGAATACAAAAATTGACAGCATATACTGGGAGGTGTCATTGTAGCCTAGTGGTTAGGAAGATAGTCTTGGGAGTCAAGCAAGTATCAATTAAATCGATATTTTGCAGAATTTCTTTATAACCTCTTTTTTCTTTCACTACATATTCCTTCCTAGTCAAAATTCATGTTCTCCCTTTTTTTTTAGAGCAGTAACTTAGAAAACATATATATCCAATTTCACGATCAATGAGCACTATTTTTCAAATATTAAAGTGGAAAGTTAATCTTAATTTTGAACTAACACCAAGACAAGTTTTCATTCAACCTGGGTGTATTCACTTCTTTGCTTTTTCTGCCCAAATTTTCTGCCTTACTTTGTATTTAAAATTACAAATGTCCTCAAGGAATTTTCTTTGTGAGAATTGGTATATTGGAAGACATTTATTTAGCTCTCTCACAAAATAATGGAATTAACAAAACTCATAAAACTGTAGCTAACATCTTAAAATAAATAGATTTTAAAATGTTTTAGAAAAACATCAGGGGGAACAAAAAGTAAGAGATCCATAAAGATAGAGCAACATGAAGTTCTCAGAAATTTAATGGGACAGAAAATAAAGCATATATAATCATAATAGTTTAATATGACAGTAATGGCATTTTTACTTATTCTTTCTAAAATTCTGTCACTAGGGAATTAATTAATGGTGTTAAGTAATGGATATGTGCATATATTATATCTTGCATTGCTGAGATCATTCCATCTATGTCATTCTATGCACTAATTTTCCATTTACATAGTCTTGTTATTAAATCTTTTGATAAATATTGTTTTCAATAATTTATTTCATATAAATCATATAATTTACTTAAGTATTCTCATTTTGTTAAACTGTAGTCTGATTCCATTTGATGGATTCCAGAAAATACTACATTTATGTAATTTTATCTTGATATTATATCCTTACATTGTACTTGTTATCAGTAGCTATATGAGCCAGTTTATGAACATTTTTAAGGGTATTAGTTCATAGTATCAAAATACTTTTAAAAAACATTGTAGCAGGTTTTCATTTGAATTAGCAATATAAGTGAGTATCTCACTCAGAGAATATTCTCATCAGCATCATCTAAAATCTTTCAAAATAATTAGTGAACAAATAGCATTATTGTTGACTTTTGTTTGCTAATATGATTGAAATATCTGTTTGTACATTTATTAGCCATTTGCCTTTACTCCTTCAGTTATCTCTTATCTTTAAAAAAAATTAACAAATTCATTGATGAGCTCTAGTGGTTTTCTGGTAGCCTCCCTAGGATTTTCTATGTATGGTATCATGACATCTGTAAACAGTGACAGTTTTACTTCTTCTTTTCCAATCTGAATTTCTTTTATTTCTTTTCTCCTCTGATTGCTGTGGCTAGGCCTTCCAAAGCTATGTTGAATAAAAGTGGCAAGAGTGGACATACTTGTCTTGTTCCTGATCTTAGAGGAAACACTTTCAGCTTTTCACCACTGAGTATGATGTTAAGATGTGGTATATTTATACAACGAAATATTACTCAGCCATAAAAAAATGAAATAATGCCATTTGCAGCAACATGGATATACCTAGAGATTATCATACTAAGTGAAATAAACCAGACAGAGAAAGATAAATATCATAAAATATCACTTATATGTAGAATCAAAAAAAAAAAGATACAAATGAATGTACATACAAAATAGAAATAGACCCACAGACATAAAAAACAAACTTATGGTTACCAAAGGGGAAAGATTAGGAGTTTGGGATTAACATATACACACTACTAAATATAAAATAGATAACCAACAAGAACCTACTGTGTAGCACTGGGAACCATACTCAATATTTTGTAATAACCTATAAGGGAAAATAATCTGAAAAAGATAGACAAATACGTATGTATATCTGAATCTCTTTGCTGTACAACTGACACTATCACAACATTGTAAATCAACTATACTTAAATTTAAAAAAATTACCTTGCTGGTATTATTTATTTATTGCTTTTTGGGGTTGTAGCTATCATTTACATACAAATATTTTTCCATCTTGAGTTTTGCCTTCTATTTGTATATATATTGTTTATTATTCACAAAAACTCTTCAAAAAGTGTTTATGATAGCTAACTGATTAGTTTTCACTTCTCTATGACTTCAGGAGTAATAGCTAACGAATATGTGAGTCTAAAATATCATTAGGCCACTGATGCATGTAATAAAAATAAGACATTAGAAAAGCAGTTTGGAGATAATAGTATGTAATGTTGAAATACTTCAATAATATTCAAGAATTGAAAAGATTTCAAAATGTAAGCCAAATATTGTTTAATATCAAAGGCAAGATGTAAGACTGAAATGTAAAGAGAAGGAATACTGTCTAGGGATTTGGGGATGCCAGAAACAACATGAAAGTGGGTTTTTTTTTTGGTTTTTTTTGGAGGGGCTCATATGTCTTAGACTTAGAACTGGAAAGCTGGCAAACTGGAGATGCCAACAGGCCCAGATAAAAATTCCCCAACAAAAGCTCTTTGTTCTAGCTGAAAGACCAGGAAAGAGACAGCTTAGCAAGACATAAAACTTAAGTAATAACTGTTCTAATTCAGTCAAACAGCACAGAAAAAAACCTGTGTTCTACCCTCATCCACATCAGCAAAGGGTGAGTATGGAGCCTAGACTTCCACACTAATGAGGCTATAACAAAATTCTCCAAACTCCTGCAAGGGTGGTGTGAGATAAGGTCAAGTAGGGAGTAAGGAATTTCATTCCTTCTGACTGGTGATGAGCCTCACCTCTGTAATATCAGTGGTCCACATGGGAAGCCAGACTTCCTCTCCTTTTGTCAGTAATGAGACACTTTTCCCCCTCTTTACTTGGGTTGTCAGAGGAAGACTAGTGGAAAGTCAGGACTCTCATCATCACCTGACATTAACAAAGTTGCCTCCACCATAGGGACACATAGGGACCAGAAATCTCATTCCTGCCAGAAGTAAGAGCCTTCCTACCTTCGATGACAATGGAGGCCTAGTAGAGAACTTGAACTACTCTTTCCAACTGGCAGTAACATTCCTTTTCCCTTCCAGAGTGGTGTCAGAGGAATCTACTTAAAATAGAAGGGTTTTTTTAATTAATGAATTTATTTATTTATTTATTTATTTATTTATTTATGGCTGCATTGTGTCTTCATTGCTGCGCGCAGGCTTTCTCTAGTTGCAGTGAGCACAGGCTACTCTTTGTTGCGGTGCACAGGCTGCTCATTGCGGTGGCTTCTCTTGTGGAGCACGGGCTCTAGGCGCATGGACTTCAGTAACTGTGGCATGCAGGCTCAGTAGTTGTGGTGCACGGTCTTATTTGCTCTGCGGCATGTGGGATCTTCCCAGACCAGGGCTCAAACCCATGTCCCCTGCATTGGCAGGCAGAATCTTAACCACCACGCCACCAGGGAAGTCCCAAAATAGAAGTTTAAATAAGATCCAGTCTCACAACAAAATACCCACAATATCTAGATTTCAATAGAAAATCACTCATCATACCAAGAAGTGGGAAGATTCAAACTGAATAAAAAAAGATAATCTATGACATCTATCTATGTCATCTATGATGACAATTGACGCTATCACTAAATGATTGAAATACTAGATTTATCTGATAAAGATTTTAAGGTAGTAATGTTAAAACTGCTTCAATGAGCAATTAAGAACACACTTGAAACAAATGTAAAAATAGAAAGTCTCAGCAAAGAAAGAGAAGACATAAAGAAGAACCAAATGAAAAATTTAGAACTGAAAAATACAATAACTGAAATTTTAAAAAAAACAGTGGATAGGCTCAAGCAGAACTGAAGAGACAGAAAAAAGGATCAGTATATTACAAAATGAAACAATAGACGTTACACAATCAAAATAACAGAGTGAAAATAAACTCAAAAATGACAGAGACTCATGGGTCTGTGGAGCTATAACAACAAACCCAACATTTGTGTGATTGACGTTCTAGGAGAAGAGGAAGAAGGAAGGACTGAAGAAGTACTTGAAGAAATAATGGTTAAAACCTCCCCAAATTTGGCTAAATAAATAAACCTGCAGATTCAAGAAGCTGAGCTAAATCGAAACAGGATAACCTGAAAGAAATCCATGCTAAGACATATATTTAAACTTCCAAAAATGAAAAAAACAAAAAAATCTTGAAAGCTACCAGGGAAAATCATCATCTTATCTATAAGGGGAAATACAATTAAAATGATAGTCAATTTCTCATCAGAAACCACTGGGGATATAGGAAACAACACAATACATTTCAAGTTCTGGTTAAAACAATAAATTTTTTTTAAAAAACACCTTTCAACGTAGACTTTTATAGACAGTAAACATATTCTTCAGTTATACGGGGGAAATCAAGATTTTCTCAAACGAAGGAAAGCTAATCGAATTTTTCAATTGCAAATCTATCCTAAAGGACTACCCTGGTGACACGGTGATTAAGAATCTTCCAGTGCAGGGGAAACGTCTTCAATCCCTGGTCTGAGAAGATCTTACACGCCGTGGAGCAACTAAGCCCGTGCGCCACAACTACTGAGCCTGTGCTCTAGAGCCCACGAGCCACAACTACTGAGCCTGTGTGCCACAACTTCTGAAGCCCACGCACCTAGAGCCCATGATCTGCAACAAGAGAAGTCACCGCAATGAGAAGCCCGTGCACTGCAATGAAGAGTAGCCCCCGCTTGCTGCAACTAGAGAAAGCCCGCCCACAGCAGTGAAGACCCAATGCAGCCAAAAATAAATAAATAAATAAAATAAATTTTAAAAAATCTATCCTAAAAAATGGCTAAATGAAGTCCTCCAATAAGTAAAGAAACAATAAGTCACTTCTTGAAAATTAGATTTTCTAATTGTGATTTATCTTGAACCCTTACATATAAAATCTTCCCTTAGCCATTCACAAATACTGTACAATTTAATGTCCTAAGAGACACTCTATTGAATGAAGTAACCAAGTAGGAGACATCAGAGACTCAGTGTTTCAAGGAAAGACAAGCTTCTTCCTTCCCCCTCTCATTCTTATGAGCAGTAACAGAAAACAACACATTTATGTATTGACATAATTTGAAGGACCTATACTCTAGAGCCTAGATCATCACATTTTTATATAAAGAGCAGTTATTAATTTATCTTTATATTTACATCATGAAATGAAAATGTATTTGTCTACTTTTGAATTTTTCATAAAAAAGACCTTACTGGTTTAATTTGTTTGTACACTTGCTTTTTAAATGATCAGATAATTTTTGTTATACGGTTTTGTATTTCTAGAAATCTGTTTACCTGTTTCTGTATATGTAACCATATTTTCTTCTGCTGGGGCAATAAATAAACATAAAGGTACTTTTTGAAAGCCCCTATAGCTTTAGAGAAGCAGATTTATATTGCCATAAAACCTCTGATATTGACTGAACCATTAAAATATTAATGATACACAAATGCAGTTACCTCATTGGACATATTTTTATGTCTAGTGCAATTCAGATTCAGTGGGTCGCTTATTAGTAGTAAATTGTTCAATTTGGGAGACATTTTAACTATTCCATTACGTTAGGATCCCAATGTTGAATTAATTTACAAGTAAATGGTAAGTTTATCAAATTCCATAGGACTTAAGATTGCAGTCTCACAGTGTATGAAATGGAAGTATCTAAACAATGTGGAACTTAATACTTTGTGACAATAAGGACTTGAAAGTTTTGGTAAATATTGCTCAGAATAAACTTATTCTAAATGTTTACAGTAAAATATAATCATTTATTTTTAATAACTGCCTAGAATTATTTTTCCTGGGTGTCTATATTATTTGTTTTCTTTATAAAATAGGCACTTGATTATATACAATTTAAACATATTTAAATTGATGGCCATTTACTGACATAAAATCATCTAATAGTGAGACTCTCATATTTTGAAGAAAACAGTTTTAAATAAAGTTTTTAAAATAACCATTTTTCTCCACACATAAACTGAAGTGACTTTTTCACAGGTAGACCAGCCTTAGGCAAAATTATGACTTAGTAAGAATTTGTCATGGCTTGTTCCAGATAACCCACATCCAGCCTGTAGAATATCAAGTTATTCAATGACAGTAAATACAGCATCCAACTTTTACTGGGCTCCAACAGTCACTAATCACCACAGTATTTACATGTGGTGTATTTCACATGTATTTAATCCTCACAATCACACGACACAAGAATTATAATAGTCCCATTTTACAGAAGAAAACTGACACTCAGATTAAGTAGTTTACCTTATGGCATCTGTCTAAAAGTGAGAGTCAGTAACCTAACCAAGACTATATAAATGCAAAACCTGTCCTATAGTTTGGTGGTTCTATATTTTATTTCTGCAAATCCTATCTAAATTTCTAATTGAAAACTAACACACTAGGGGAGAAGGTTTAGCTATATTGTAGTAAAAATGCTTCAAGACAAACATTCTATCAAGATGAATTGTTTAAAGACATATTTTTTCTGGACTTGTTCTGCCCATTTCATTTCTTCTGATTACAATACATTATACCCCTTTACTTCTAGGTGAAGGTCTACCCAGTTTGAATTTTTGGTAGAGCCAATTCTTAAATGAAAAATAAATCTTCTTTCACTGGGCTCCTTGCCTGTAATTTAATATAGTGTCATGACACTGTGTCAATAATTATGCATTTGTAAGTATGTTTTCCTAGGTATCCTGAAAAGTAGGGACTCTACTTTGTTTTTCATTGTGTCCTTAACACCCAGTAGGTACCAGATAGATGGATGAGTGAAAGAACTGGATGAACCCCATAACCAATTAACCAAGCTATGGGAACTGTAAAGAGCAAATGGTGGTTTTGTACTTGGATAAAGAGGTTCTTTCATAGTGGCTATGATTAAAGGTATAGGATGCAAAACCTTCATCTCTGGGATATCCTACTAACAACTGCTATGAGATGAAACCAAAACTTGCAGAATCATCCAACACAATGCTAGGAAAATATGTGCAAGAAATAAAATGTCTTAGGAATCTCATAGCCTCCACTCTCCATCCCAATGTGCTCTGTCTTGCGTAAGTGGTAAACTTTATTCTGTCCACATATTTACCATGTCAAATCCTCTTCTCAAGAAATGATCTAATCAGTTCACTTAATGGTGGAAATAAATGACTGATAGGACCTGATATTGCTATTTCCCTGAAGGGTTATTTGGGTTTCACTAGGAAGGAAAAAAAAAAAAACAGAAAAAAATACTCTGTGGAATTTCAGGCCTCAGAAAATTGAATAAGGAGATGTTAGATGGTGGCAAAGTAACATTTACAGTTCCCATGAAGTTACTCCATATTTAAGAAAGAGTCAATTTTACTTTTTGTTTAACTAGTTTTCCTTTTTCTAATGTTCCTGCCCTCACCTCAGACTGTTCATCGTTCATGTCCACAGAAGAATCTAAATCTATTTTCAGAAAACCATCTGATAAAATTGCTTTAGAGCAGTAGTCATCAACACTTGCTATGTGTCAGAATCAATTGAGTACTTCTATCTATCTATCTACTTATCTATCTACCTATCTATCTATCTATCTGCTACCAGGCTATCAAAGATTTGTGAGGACCAAATGACTAAAATACTATTGAGAACTGTCAACTCTAAAGCACTCTAGAAACACAGGTGATGCTGGTGATGAATGATTGAAAAGATAACTAAATAATTTGAAAAACATATGCCATATGCTTTAACTGTTGCTCATGTAAAAAATAAATCAAGAAGTAAGTATAAGTGTACTATGTCTTCAATTATGACCAATCAGCTAATTAGTAGAGTTTCTAATAGCAGAAGGAAAGCCATTGAATGACATTTAATCAATGGAGAATTCTTTAGAACAATAAATGTCTTTGAACTTCTGACCAAGTCAGTCATAATCCAGGAGACTAGCTATTAACAACTATTATGAAATTAATATTGAAAATTTCAGTTAAAAATTAATTAAAAGTGATCCTGTGATGTATGTGTCCCTGTACAACAAAACATTATAATGTAACATTGCAAAAACAATGAAGCTGGTCAATATGAATGAGTCACTGTTAATGGTTTGGCAGACAAACAGAACAAAGTTAGAACATTGCTGTTTGTTACATAGTCAAGAACCATGCTAACAGATTTGTTTCTGCCATTATGACAAATTAACGGTGATCATTACAAACATAAGAGCATTACCATTCTGGCATGGAGGTTGAGATGTAATTTGGCACATTGCCAAACAGATTAATGTATTGTTTGCCAAGTTTTGTGCATTATTATGCCAATTGTGACACTTCTAATGTAAAGAAGTTCTTGACACAGGAAAGTAAAATAAACTCAATTCAGGAAAATCTTCAAGAAAATATAAATGTTCATTGAGTCTTGTGAATATCACTTAAAATTTGTTTCTTGCTGTCTTCAATAATTTTAAATATATATATTAAATAGTAAAAAGTATGCATTAAAAACAAATTCTAGGGACTTCCCTGGCAGTCCAGTGGTTAGGACTCCATGCTCCCAATGCAGGGGGCATGGGTTTGATCCCTGGTCGTGGAACTAAGGTCCCACATGCCGCATGGCATGGCCAAAAAAAAAAAAGAAGAAAAAGAAAAAAAAAGATTTGTATATTTCACTGCATGTGAATTACATCTAAATTTTAAAAAAATAAAAAAAAATTCTAAGCTCTAGATGATGTGAACCTTATTAAAAGTTGTTAACTGCAAAAGCTTTTAGGGATAACATCTCTTGAATTTATTTATATTTATTAAGATTAATTATTCCTATTTAAAGCCAAACTTTTTAAAAGATATCATGGAATGGAAGCTTTATTAAAGTGTCATCTCTGTAGTAGTAAAATAATGATGATGAGGAGGATAAATTATTAAAGAAATATGGCACTAGGAGGTTAAAAAATTTCTTTGTTTTCAGGCCAAAATGCAAAGCTGTTGTTTGGCATATAAGCTAATGACTCAAGCTAGCTGGCTTTGAGTCTGATTCAATATCATCTTGTCAGCATTCTCCTCTCTAAGGAAGGAATAAATATGAACTAGTTTCCTTGTTCAAATGCTGTGTTGTCATCAGATCTCCACGGTCAAAGTAAAACAGACTGTTGATACAAAATTCTGAAGGACAAAAAAGATTTTGTAATAGCTCATGGAGTGACACGAATGACAGGGAGTTCAATAGTAAAAGATAGTATTGGACTTTACAAACAAAATAAGGTTTTGCTGCATGCACAGTCTGGGTGATAATCAAGTTCCTCCAAATGAACTACGATAATATATCTTCCTACTTCAATGAAATAAGAAAACTAATGGATCTTTCAAAAATTATTGTGTGAATGAAAATATGGCAGGAGAAGAAATATTACTTGATTTAGAAATATTCAGCATATGAATATCGGGAATGTAAACTAGTGAAGCCACTATGGAAAACAGTATGGAAGTTCCTTAAAAAACTAAAACTAAAGTTACCATATGATCCAGTGATCCCACTCCTGGGCATATATCTAGGGGAAACTCTAATTCAATAAGATATATGCACCCCAATGTTCATAGCAGCACTATTTACAGTAGCCAAGACATGGAAGCAACCTAAGTGCACATCGACAGATGAATGGATAAAGATATGGTATATAGAGGTTTCTTTAGTTTTGCTTAACGTCCTTTTTTGTTGTTGTTGTTTCAGGGTCTCATCTAGAATATTGCATTACATTTAGTCATCTTGTCTTCTAAGCATCCTTTGGAACGTTGCACTTTCTCAGACTTTCCTTGTTTTTGACAACCGTGACTGTTTTTAAGGAGTACTGGTCAAATATTTTGTAGAAAATTCCTCTCTGTCTTGTTTCATGCTTAGACTGGGGTTATGAGTTTGGGGGGCAAGAAGGCCAGAGAAGTAAAGTATCATTCTCATCACATTAAGGATACATGCTCGTAACATGACTTACTTCAGTTGATGTTGACCTTGATCACCTGGCTGAGGTAGTGTTTTTCAGGTTTCTCCACTGTAAATTTACTCTTCTTCCCTTTTCTCATCTTATGCTCTTTGAAAAGATATGCCTACATACAGCCTAAACTTAAGGAATAGAGAGTTATGTGCCACCTCCTTGAGAGCAGAGTAGATACACAACTGTTTTGTAATTCTTCTGCATGAGAGGTTAGTCTCTTCTTCCCTATGTATTTATTCAATTATTTATTTGTATCAGTACGGACTCAAGGATATTTATTTTCTATTTTAGGTTATAACCCAATTCTACTTAATTTGTTTTGTTGCAAGATTGTTCCAGTTTTGGCCATTAGCAGTCCTTTGGTTGGTTTTTGTGCCCCTTTGACATATTCCTATTATTGTGGTAACTTTTGTATTTGAACACTTTCTTGCTTTCTGATCTTATAAGATGCTCAGGATCATTTTATATAGTCCCTGCCCCAGTCCTAGAATCAGTCATTTCAAAAGAGCTCCAGTTTCTTTTACTGGAGAATGGTGTTAGAAACCAAGATGTGTGTGCTTTGTTTCAGCATTATTTTTAATGTTTCTCATGATTCAAAAGAGATATGAGATTTTAATATTGAATGTACTGATAATAAGATAAAGACAGCATATCATAGCCAGATTATGAAGGATCTTGAATGCTTGGCAAATGATATTGGACAGGATATAATGGTCTATAAAAATTCAGGATCTTTTTTAATGAAGCAGATAAGTGATCTCATAGAAAAGCATAATGACTAATAGAAAAAATAAATACTATGGATATATGTATAAGTCTAGATGCATATTTATTACAGCAGAACATTCAACATGGAAGTTTGTTATTCCTTGGATGAGGCTTATTGCCTGCCAAAGAGAATGACTGCTTGTGCAACCCAATTTGTCAGTTTTAACTTATTTATGCACTCAATTTTTCATTCATTTATTCATTCATATTTTAAAGATCCATTTGTTTAACATTTATTTATTCATTCAACAGTATTCAAAGAGAACCTAGTTGTTGCTTGGAAATTAGATGTGAATTAAAACAAAACAAAAAAAATAAGCCCATACTCTTTAAAGCTTATAGTGTAGTGAAAAGAGACAAAAACAAAAATATTTAAATAACACAAAATATGAAGTTGCATGAAGTAAAAAGACAAGGAGCAGAGTGCAGATAGAAAATGACAGTAGAAAATCAAATCATATTTTGCACCTTAAATTTGCATGTGTTATATATCAATAAGAACCCAATAAGATGGAAAAAATACTTGTGGAAGGAACTCTTTTAGAGAAGATTGACAAGCAAGACTTCTCTGATCTCCTCTGCTCATTAGGTCTGAAGCAGAGGAGTCATGGTTCACAGCACATGGAACAATTACTGCAAAGACCCTGGCGTGGATGTCTGCTGGTCAGTTTGAAGAGTGTGTTGGATTGGGAGGGCAAAAGCAAGAGCTATAATATCTGAACCCAATTAGGAAGCAGATCTTTGAGAGCTCTGTTAACCTTTGGAAGAATGTTTCCTTTGTTTTTAAGTGTGATGGGAAGACACTGGATAGATCTGGGTAGAGGAGCAACATGATCATATTTATATTTTTAAAGGACCACTCAGGTTCCTGGAAAATGTTTCTAGAGATTGAAAGTGAGAGGGAAGATAATCTATTTAGGGGGTTATTGCAGTAACCTAAGCAGTAGACGGTAAAGAGTTGGATTAGCATTTTAGTGGTAAAGGGAGTGAAAAGTACTCAGATGTACAATTTATAGTGAATATTTTAAGATAGTGTGTAGTGGAAGGTAGAGCTTGCAGGAATTGTCAATGGTTTGGCTAAGAAGTGAGAAAAAATGGGAGGCACATCATTTGTCCTGATTCTCTTCCCTAAAATGAGGACGATTAGGCAAGGAGCAGGGGTTAAGATAATATTTTCTAAGTGCCAGCAATTCTGCTAGACCCTGAACACAAAATGATTAACTAAGCACACAGTAATGCTATCAGGATGGAATTTACAATATAGAGAGGGATACTAGTATTTAACAATAGACAGATGAATAGGTAATGACCAATAAAGATAAGAAGGAATAATTGGAGGAGGGGAGTTACATAATTTAAATCAGAAAGTCAGAGGATGCCTCTTTGAAGGAATCATTTTTTATCTCAGCCCTAGCCAGGTAAAGATGGAAGAAAGTTTAGGAGCGAAGGCTGGGAGGCAGCAAAGAGCATGACTAGAGAATGACAAGCATGGAGTATGAGGCTGAACTGCACTTTCAGTAAAATAGATCAGAAAAACTCATTACATGTGGTTTTGTACGGGTACATTTAAGATTAAATGTGTGTTGAGTTGTAGATGTAATTGCAGCCTCAACTCTATATTCCCTAAGCCAATGAATCTCTAATTTTTTAAAAGGAACTTTTAACAGTCCCTTTAAAAATTAACTTATGGGGCTTCCCTGGCGGTGCAGTGGTTGAGAGTCCACCTGCCAATGCAGGGGACACGGGTTCATGCCCCAGTCTGGGAAGATTCCACATGCCGCAGAGCGGCTGGGCCCGTGACCCATGGCCGCTGAGCCTGCGCGTCCGGAGCCTGTGTTCCGCAACAGGAGAGGCCACAACAGTGAGAGGCCCCAAAAAATTAACTTATGTACATTCCTTATTTAAAACTTACCATTTTTTTCTTTCCTTTATTATCCACTAGCTGGCTAATTGTATACCATAGTAAAATGATAAATTATAATTATGATGATCATTCATGCGTTCTAGATACAAAAACCCAGCATGAAAGACTAAATAAATACTTTCATGTGGACTCCTCTAATCTGTCTTTACACAACCATTATGAACAAAAGTAGGCTTACCTAAAAGACAATAACTAAATGAAGGCTTATATATATTCTTGGTTGTGTGCATGTGCTCCTGAATTAGGTATATTTTACCATGAATAAAAGCTAATCCATTAAGCTGTTTTATGTATGTATTGTTATTACTTGTAATTTCTTAAATCTAAAGATTTGGTAACATTTTATGATATGCTTTCTAAACAGTATATCTGCTTCTCCTGATTGCAACAGAATCAAATCTAGGCAGACAAAAGTGACCTGGATCCATTTTTAAAGTCCTCTACCAAATACACCTTTAAAATGGATGTGTAAGAAAAGTGATCCCTTATGTAAAAACCTTTCAATTGCTGACACCTTACAGCCAGTTTGCTCATTATACCTTAAGTCAAAGCTCTGCAAGACAACTCAAAGCATAGAAAAAGTGTCAGGCAAATTCCTAATCACCGAAAATATTGCATTTGTGAGAGCCTGGACTGGACTATGAAGACACAGTTTCAAGGTGTTGCTGAGACTGTAGCAGGGATTGTTCAGGAGTGAAGAGATAACCAAAGCCCCTTCCTTTAAAAAGAAGAAAGAAGAAATCTTTCCTTCTTACTGATTTCTCAGGAATCTTCTTATTTCACTCCACTCCTCACCTCAGATTATGCAAATTATGCCTTTTGCAGTTCGTATATAAGATCTGTTTTTCAGAAACAGAAAGCAGGTTCTTGTTGCTATTCATGTTCCCACATAGGGATGAGATATTTCTACTCTGATGAATCTTGGTAAGCAATAATAGTTCAAATCTCCATGTTCACCAGGGTCTGCATAAGGAGATCTATCTCTCTATCTATCTATATCTATCTATCTATCATCTATCTAATTATTTAGCTATTTACCCAACTATCTATTTATATCTTCAAGCAGAGAGCACTCTCCTAGAATCAAGGATTCTAGGAAGAAATTTCAATAAAATTCTGAGGACCTTACATTACAGGAATAGCAACCAAATCTAATTTCCAGTAGGTTCTAATAAAAGAGTCTAGTGGAAAATAATAATACCTTCAGATTCTTCTGTGTGCTATGTGGATTCTTTTTTTTCTTTTCTTTTTTTTTGCGGTACGCGGGCCTCTCACTGATGTGGCCTCTCCCGTTGCGGAGCACAGGCTCCGGACACGCAGGCTCAGCAGCCATGCTCATGGGCCCAGCCGCTCCACAGCATGTGGGATCTTCCCGGACCGGGGTACGAACCCGTGTCCCCTGCATTGGCAGTAGGACTCTCAACCACTGCGCCACCAGGGAAGCCCTAGGTGGATTCTGTTGATTCTGAATGCAAAACCTCTCACGGTTCAAGCCATGAGATAAATAACCAAAATAACTAAACGTACTCCTTCTTTAATGACATCTTAATTTAGGGAAATCTCTGGGCATTGATTATGCTAACCTAAACATTGGGCTATTCTGATATTCATGCTTCCTGTGAATAGAGACAGATTTATTTTTTCTGTGTCAAATCTGTTAGCCTTTAGTTTACCTTGCCTTAATGCATTGACTAGGAATTCCAGGGTGATGTTGAATCTATGCAATGAGGAAGAACATTATTATTTTGTTTCTTATTTTATTGACAAAGCATTCTATCTTTATCATTATTATAATAAATGTAGATTCCCTTCTATCCCCAATTTACTTAGGTTTTTATCATGTGTGAATGTTCAGTTTCATCAAATTATTTTTTATATCTTTTTAGATGATCATATTTTTCTTTAGTCTCCTAATGTGATTACAATAATTGATTTTCAAATCTTGAACAACGTTTGCTTTCAGTTAAATTTTCTGTTCTTCTTTTTTCCTAGTTTCTTAAAAGTTCAGATTACTAATTTGAGATCTTTAACTTTTCTGATTTTAGCATTTATGCTATAAATTTATGCCTAAGCACTTATATTGCTGCATCTTATCAATTCTGATGTTGTGTATTTTTATTTTCATTTAGCTCAAAATATTTTTTCATAAGATTTTCCTTCACACTTCCTTTTTGACTCAAAGGATAACTAGAAGTGTGTTGTTAAATTTCCAAATATTTTATGATTTTCAAGATTTCTTTTATAGATTCCTAGTTTAATTCTATTATTTTCATAAAATATTTTTGTATGATTTTTATTATTTAACATTTCTAAGTACATATATTTTTAGATATGATCTATCTTGGTGTATGTTTTATGTGTCTTTAAAAAGGAGTTTTAATGCGTTCTTGAAAAAAATGTTGATTGAAGTCCTCTATACATATTAATTAGATTAAACTGATAATGTTTTGTAGGTCTTCTATGTATATATTAATTTTCTGTCTTCTTGTTCAATCGACTATTGTAAGAAGAGTATTGTAGTCTCCAGCTAAAGCTGTGGACTTGGCTATTTTACCTTCCAGTTCTAACAGTTTTTGTTTCATGTATTTCTATTGCTAGGCAAATGCCTGATTAGGATTGCTGTGTCTTAGAGACTTGATGCCTATGTTGTTATTTAATCCTTTTTTTCATCCTTGATAATTTTCATGGTTCTGAAGTCTATTTTTCCTCATACTAATGTAGATACTCCAGCTTTCTTTTGGTTAATATTGGTATGGTATATATTTCTCCGTTCTTTTTTTCTTTTTCAATTTTTTTTTTTTTTTTTTTTCAGTACATGGGCCTCTCACTGTTGTGGCCTCTCCCGTTGTGGAGCACAGGCTCTGGATGTGCAGGATCAGCGGCCATGGCTCACAGGTGCAGCCACTCCGCAGCATGTGGGATCTTCCTGGACTGGGGCACGAACCCATGTCCCCTGCATCAGCAGGCGGACTCTCAATCACTGCGCCACCAGGGAAGCTCTGAACAATTTTCATGATTCAGTTTTATCTCCACTATAGACTTACTAGATATACTCTTTGAAAACATGTTTTTAATCATTGCCCTAGAGTTTAGAATATATTTTTATTTAATCAGTGTCTATATTAAAATAATATTATACCTCTTGATACATAGTATAAACACCTTACAACACTGTATTCTCAATTCCTACCTCCTGTGTGTTGTGCTAGTTTTGTCCTATATTTTTACTTTCATGGATGCTATGAACTTTCAGTAGATTGCTAATGATTTTGCTTTAGACAGGCATTTACTTTTAAGAGTGATTTAAATTAAACATTTGCATCTTATTTATTTCATTTCCAGTGCTCTTTATTTCTTCATGTTTATCCAAGATTCTGTCTTGGTTTTATAATTCCTTTCATGAAAAATTTTCTATAAACATTCTTGTAGTAGACACTTGCTAGCACTTAATTTTCTCAGATTTTACTGGTCCAGGACAGTCTTAATTTCTCCTTCATTTTTGAAAGATATTTTTTTTTTCTGGATATTCTGAATTGACAGTGGTTTTCTTTGCTTGTTTGTTTTTGTATTTCCTTTCATTAGTTTAAAGACATCATGCCATGGTTTCATGGCTTCCATGCTTTTTGATAAGAAGTCTACTTGTCATTTTCTTTGTTTGCCTACTTGTAATGTGTATTTTTTTCACATGTGCGCTTTCAAGATTTTCTGTTAGTCTTTTGTTAAAGGCAAATTGAATATTATATACCTTCGTGTGTTTTGTTGTTGATGATGATGATCTTTTTAAGTATTCTTGAGCTTATCTGATTTGTGAGAATTCTCTGTCCTTTTTAAAAATTCTGAACTATTATATTTCAAATATTTCTGCCTCATTCCCTATCTCTCATCCTTCTGGGATTTCAATTACATGGATTAAGGCTGTTTGATATTGTTACACACCAATTAGGTTGTTATTCTTTTGGTTTTTTAATTTAAATTCTTTTTTCCTCATTCTGTTTCAATTTGATATATATCTACTGACTTTTTAAAACTTGACTGATTCTTTCTTAGGTTGTGACAAGTCAACTAAGGAGCCATTGAAGGCATTCTTCACCTCTGTTATTATAGTTTGAGTTTTTGCATTTCTGCTAGGTTTATTCTTATGGTTTTCATATCTCTGCCAATTTATCCATCTTATCTTTCATGATGCTCATTTTTTCTATTTGTCTTTAATGCATTAATAATAGTTATTTACAATTCTCTGTTGTTCCAAAATGTGCTTTGTATATGAGCAGTCATGCTGATTCCTTCATCTCTTGGAAGTGGATTTTCTTGCCTTTTAATAATATGTTTTGTCATTTATGTTTAAAACTGGACTTCTGGTGTAGGAAAGAGGTGACTAAGGTCAATAAATTTTATGCTTAAAAAGGTGCGCATTATTCCTCCATCAGGGCTTCTAATGTGAGTGTTGGAGTTCATCTAGTAAGATATGTAGCTGGGTTTTGTTGCTGCCTTGGTTATCCTCAGTGCAGCATAGGTTTTATTTTCCTCTGTTTACCATGAATTTAGGTTATGGGTACATTTGCCAGAGAGATTTTCTCAATCATTTCCATTTTCAGCATTAAGTCTTTTCTTTGTTTTGTGCATCAGGGAGGTTTGTCCATGCTCTTTCAACTCTAATGGCAGTATTGTACTCTTACCTGTGCTTTGGTGCCTGTTAGCTTGAAAGGATGAGTGAGTCCCTGATGTTATGATTAAGCCTCAGACTTAGACAACCATTAAGATCCTTCTTAGTGGCCTCAAACCTTCCTCAGCTAGACTTCTGGGCCCAGTATATATTCCTGATCCTCCCTCAGGGCTAAAAGTTTCTTTCATTTTTTTTTTTTTTCTCGGCTGCAATGTGTTTTCACCAGATTCCTGATGGCAACAACATATGTTTTCTTTACTCTATAGATTAAGGATTTTGCTCCCAGGGATGTGTCAAAACTGAAAAATCTGAAATTGTATCCACTCAAAGCTAACAAGTTGCATTGCTTCACTCTCCTGGATGCTGGCAGAAAATGTGAGAATCCTGGGTCAAAGAAAAAGACCGTTTGATCACAGCAGAGCAAGCAGCAGGAACTTCATATTCACATTAATTTCCTTTTTTCCCCTTCCCCCAAGTTTCATGGGGTGGCACAGTAGGTGTCACAGGTAAGAAACCCAAAACCTAGGAAGCTATAGTTATTTATGAGGAACAGCAAGCAAACCTTCCTAATCTTTGCCCCAGTAGAAACATTTTCTTGTTACATGGACAGCAAACATATTTGCCTTCTGCTCTTGAGGGAGACACTACCTCTATCTTCCATGGTTGTTGACTATACAGTTATTATTGAAAAAATAGTCCAGAACAAAATGCTTTCTGTTCCTCTACTTGCAAGATGTGTGAAAACAAAGAGACCCATGGAAAATGGCTTCCCAGCAATAGGGAGATGAAGGAGAATGGTTTGGGTGTAATTTGCTTTCTCTTCCCTGGGAGCTGCTCTTCCCTTACCCTAGGGATCATGAAGGCAGCTTCCTCAGAAATCCTGCCAAGGGAATTTGTGTCAAAAAAGCCTGCAGAAAGGTACACGCATTCTTTATATTTGCAATCCCTAGGGTCTCCGCACTCCTTCACTAGCCTACAATAAGTTTCCATAAATTTGTTAGATATTTTTGCTGAATTTTCCATACTGGTCTGTGTCTGATCTTTTCAACCCAAAGTAAGCAAACGTTCACATCCTGTATCTCCTTTCAGGAGGCTGTCTCTTTCTAGATTTCATGCTAGTTGATTGCCCTGCAACCTTAGTTTTTTGAAGAGATCAAGAAAATTTCTGAACTTGCGAATTTTACGGCTGTTTTGTCCAAATTATGCTACCTCAAGACTTTATCGAGGGTGAGGGGGGAAGATGGTGGAAGAGTAAGACACAGAGATCGCCTACATCAGAAATACATCTACACGTGGAACAACTCCTACAGAACACCTACTGAACGCTGGCAGAAGACCTCAGACCTCCCCAAAGGCAAGAAACTCCCCACATACCTGGGTAGGGCAAAAGAAAAAAGAATAAACAGAGACAAAAGAATAGGGACAGGACCTGCACCAGTGGGAGGGAGCTGTGAAGGAGGAAAGGTTTGCACACACTAGGAAGCCCCTTCCCAGGCGGAGACTGCGGGTGGCGGAGGGGGGAAGCTTCAGAGCCATGGAGGAGAGCACAGCAACAGGGGTGCGGAGGGCAAAGTGGAGAGATTCCCGCACAGAGGAGCGGTGCCGACCTGCACTCACCAGACCGAGAGGCTTGTCTGCTCACCCACCAGTGCGGGCGGGGCTGGGAGCTGAGGCTCGGGCTTCGGTTGGAGCACAGGGAGAGGACTGGCGGTGTGAACACAGCCTGAAGGGGCTAGTGCACCACGGCTACCTGGGAGGGAGTCCGGGGAAAAGTCTGGACCTGCCGAAGAGGCAAGAGACTTTTTCTTCTCTCTTTATTTCCTGGTGCGCGAGGAGAGGGGATTAAGAGCACTGCTTAAAGGAGCTCCAGCGACTGGCAGGAGCTGCGGCTAAAAGTGCGGACCCCAGAGACGGGCATGAGACACTAAGGCTGCTGCTGCTGCCACCAAGAAGCCTTTGTGCGAGCACAGGTCACCATCCACACCTCCCTTCCTGGGAGCCTGTGCAGCCCGCCACTGCCAAGGTCTTGGGATCCAGGGACAACTTCCCCGGGAGAACGCATGGCGCACCTCAGGCTGGTACAAAGCCACGCTGGCCTCTGATGTCGCAGGTTTGCCCTGCCTCCATACCCCTCTCTCCCTCCGGCCTGAGTGAGCCAGAGCCCCCAAATCAGCGGCTCCTTTAACCCCGTCCTCTCTGAGCGAAGAACAGATGCCCTCCAGCGACCTTCATGCAGAGGCAGGGCCAAATCCAAAGCTGAACCCCGGGAGCTGTGCAAATAAGAGAAAGGGAAATCTCTCCCAGCAGCCTCAGGAGCAGCGGATTACATCTCCACAATCAACTTGATGTACCCTAGATCTGTGGAATACCTGAATAGGCAAGGGATCATCCCAAATTGAGGAGGTGGACTTTGAGAGCAAGATTTATTATTTTTTCCCTTTTCATCTTTTTGTGAGTTTGTATGCTTCTGTGTGAGATTTTGTCTGTATAGCTTTGCTTTCACCATTTGTCCTAGAGTTCTATCCATCCGATTTTTTGTTTTTGTTTCTTTTTACTTTTTTAAAAAATTTTTTCTTAATAATTATTTTTTTATTTTAGTAATTTTATTTTATTTTACCTTACTTTATTTTATTTTCTTTTATCCTCTTTCTTTCTTTCTTTCTACTTTTTCTCCCTTTTTTTCTGAGCTGTGTGGATGAAAGGCTCTTGGTGCTGCAGCCAGGAGTCAGTGCTGTGCCTCTGAGGTGGGAGAGCCAACTTCAGGACATTGGTCCACAAGAGACCTCCCAGCTCCACGTAATATCAAACAGTGAAAATATCCCAGAGATCTTCATCTCAATACCAACACCCAGCTTCACTCAATGACCAACAAGCTACAGTGCTGGACACCCTATGCCAAACAACTAGCAACACAGGAACACAACCCTACCCATTAGCAGAGAGGCTGCCTAAAATCATAATAAGTCCACAGATACCACAAAACACAACACCAGACATGGACCTGTCCACCAGAAAGACAAGATCCAGCCTCATCCACCAGAAAACAGGCACTAGTCCCCTCCACCAGGAAGCCTACACAAACCACTGAACCAACTTTAGGCACTGGAGACAGACACCAAAAACAATGGGAACTATGAACCGGCAGCCTGGAAAAAGGAGACCCTGAACACAGTAAGATAAGCAAAATGAGACGACAGAAAAACATGCAGCAGATGAAGGAACAAGATAAAAACCCACCACACCTAACAAATGAAGAGGAAACAGGCAGTCTACCTGAAAAAAGAATTCAGAATAATGATAGTAAAGATGATCCAAAATCTTGGAAATAGAATAGAGAAAATGCAAGAAACATTTAACAAGGACCTAGAAGAACTAAAGATGAAACAAGCAACGATGAACAACACAATAAATGAAATCAAAAATACTCTAGATGGAACAATAGCAGAATAACTGAGGCAGAAGAACAGATAAGTGACCTGGAAGATAAAGTAGTGGAAATAACTACTGCAGAGCAGAATAAAGAAAAAAGAATGAAAAAAACTGAGGACAGTCTCAGAGACCTCTGGGACAACATTAAACACACCAACATTCGAATTATAGGGGTTCCAGAAGAAGAAACAAAAAAGAAAGGGACTGAGAAAATATTTGAAGAGATTATAGTTGAAAACTTCCTAATATGGGAAAGGAAATAGTTAATCAAGTCCAGGAAGCACAGAGAGTCCCATACAGGATAAATCCAAGGAGGAACATGCCAAGACACATATTAATCAAGCTGTCAAAAATTAAATACAAAGAAAACATTTTAAAAGCAGCAAGGGAAAAACAACAAATAACACACAAGGGAACCCCCATAAGGTTAACAGCTCATCTTTCAGCAGAAACTCTGCAAGCTAGAAGGGACTGGCAGGACATATTTAAAGTGACGAAGGAGAAAAACCTACAACCAAGATTACTCCAGCAAGGATCTCATTCAGATTTGATGGAGAAATTAAAACTTTTACAAACAAGCAAAAAATAAGAGAGTTCAGCACCACCAAACCAGCTTTACAACACATGCTAAAGGAACTTCTATATGCAAGAAACACAAGAGAAGGAAGGGCCTACAATGACAAACCCAAAACAATTAAGAAAATGGGAATAGGAACATACATATTGATATTACCTTAAATGAAAATGGATTAAATGCTCCCACCAAAAGACATAGATTGGCTGCATGGATACAGAAACAAGACCCATATATATGCTGTCTACAAGAGACCCACTTCAGACCTAGAGACACATACAGACTGAAAGTGAGGGGATGGAAAAAGATATTCCATGCAAATGGAAACCAAAAGAAAGCTGGAGTAGCAATTCTCATATCATATAAAACAGACTTGAAAATAAAGACTATTAGAAGAGACAAAGTAGGACAATACATAATGGTCAAGGGATCAATCCAAAAAGAAGATAGTATTTATGCATCCAACATAGGAGCACCTCAATAAATAAGGCAAATACTAACAGCCATTAAAGGGGAAATCGACAGTAACACATTCACAGTAGGGGACTTTAACACCCCACTTTCACCCATGGACAGATCATCCAAAATGAAAATAGATAAGGAAACACAAGCTTTAAATTATACATTAAACAAGATGGACTTAATTGATATTTATAGGACATTACATCCAAAAACAACATAATACACATTTTTCTCAAGTGCTCATGGAATATTCTCCTGGATAGATCATATCTTGGGTCACAAATCAAACCTTGGTAAATTTAAGAAAATTGAAATTTTATCAAGTATCTTTTCCAACCAGAACGCTATGAGACTAGATATCAATTACAGGAAAAGATCTGTAAAAAATACAAACACATGGAGGATAAACAACACACTACTTAATAATGAGTGATCACTGAAGAAATCAAAAAATACCTAGAAACAAATGACAATGGAGACACGACGACCCAAAACCTAGTGGATGCAGCAAAAGCAGTTCTAAGAGGGAAGTTTATAGCAATACAATCCTACCTTAAGACAGGAAACATCTCGAATAAACAACCTAACCTTGCACCTAATGCAATTAGAGAAAGAAGAACAAAAAAAAAAACCCCCAAAGTTAGCAGAAGGAAAGAAATCATAAATATCAGAATAGAAATAAATTAAAAAGAAATGAAGGAAATGATAGCAAATATCAATAAAACTAAAGCTGGTTCTTTGAGAAGATAAACAAAATTGATAAACCATTAGACAGACTCATCAAGAAAAAAAGGGAGAAGACTCAAATCAATAGAATTAGAAATGAAAAAGGAAAAGTAACAACTGACACTGCAGAAATACAAAAGATCATGAGAGGTTACTACAAGCAACTCTATGCCAATAAAATGTACAATCTGGAAGAAGTAGACAAATTCTTAGAAATGCACAGCCTGCCAAGACTGAATCTGGAAAAAATAGAAAATATGAACAGACCAATCACAAGCACTGAAATTGAAACTGTGATTAAAAATCGTCCAACAAACAAGAGCCCAGGACCAGATGGCTTCACAGGTGAATTCTTTCAAACATTTAGAGAAGAGGTAACACCTATCTTTCTCAAACACTCCAAAATATAGCAGAGGGAGGAACACTCCCAAACTCATTCTATGAGTCCACCATCACCCTGATACCAAAACCAGGCAAGGATGTCACAAAGAAAGAAAACTACAGGCCAATATCACTGATGAACAGAGATGCAAAAATCCTCAACAAAATACTAGCAAACAGAATCCAACAGCACATTAAAATGATCATACACCATGATCAAGTGGGTTTTATTCCAGGAATGCAAGGATTCTTCAATATACACAAATCAATCAATGTGATACACCATATTAACAAATTGAAGGAGAAAAACCACATGGTCATCTCAAGATGCAGAGAAAACTTTTGACAAAATTCATCACCCATTTATGATAAAAACCCTGCAGAAAGTAGGCATAGAGGGAACTTTCCTCAACATAATAAAGGCCATATATGACAAACCCACAGCCCACTTCGTCCTCAATGGTGAAAAACTGAAAGTATTTCCACTAAGATCAGGAATAAGACAAGGTTGCCCACTCTCAGCCCTCTTATTCAACATAGCTTTAGAAGTTTTAGCCACAGTAATCACAGAAGAAAAGGAAATGAAAGGAATCCAAATCAGAAAAGAAGTAAAGCTGTCACTGTTTGCAGATGACATGATACTATACACAGAGAATCCTAAAGATGCTACCAGAAAACTACTAGAGCTAATGAATCAATTTGGTAAAGTAGCAGGATACAAAATTAATGCACAGAAATCTCTGGCATCCTTATACACTAATGATGAAAAATCTGAAAGTGAAATCAAGAAAACAACCCCCACTTATCACTGCAACAAAAAGAATAAAATATCTAGGAATAAACCTACCTAAGGAGACAAAAGACCTGTATGTAGAAAATTATAAGACACTGATGAAAGAAATTAAAGATGATAGAAATAGATGGAGAGATATACCATGTTCTTGGATTGGAAGAATCAACATTGTGAAAATGACTCTACTACCCAAAGCAATCAACACATTCAATGCAATCCCTATCAAACGACTACTGGAATTTTTCATGGAACTAGAACAAAAAATTTCACAATTTGTATGGAAATACAAAAGACCCTGAGTAGCCAAAGCAATCTTGAGAACTAAAAACGGAGATGGATGAATCAGGCTCCCTGACTTCAGACTATACTACAAAGCTACAGTAATCAAGACAGAATGGTACTGGCACAAAAACAGAAATATAGATCAATGGAACAGGATAGAAAGCCCAGAGATAAACCCACGCATATATGGTCACCTTATCTTTGATAAAGGAGGCAGGAATGTACAGTGGAGAAAGGACAGCCTCTTCAATAAGTGGTGCTGGGAAAACTGGACAGGTACATGTAAAAGTATGAGATTAGAACATTCCCTAACACCATACACAAAAATAAGCTCAAAATGGATTAAAGACCTAAATGTAAAGCCAGAAACTATCAAACTCTTAGAGGAAAACATAGGCAGAACACTCTATGACCTAAACCACAGCAGATCCTTTTTGACCCACCTCCTAGAGAAATGGAAATAAAAACAAAAATAAACAAGTGTGACCTAATGAAACTTCAAAGCTTTGCACAGCAAAGGAAACCATAAACAAGACGAAAAGACAACCCTCAAAATGGGAGAAAATATTTGCAAATGAAGCAACTGACAAAGGATTAATCTCCAAAATTTAAAAGCAGCTCATGCAGCTCAATAACAATAAAACAAACAACCCAATCCAAAAATGGGCAGAAGACCTAAATAGACAGTTCTGCAAAGAAGATATACAGACTGCCAACAAACGCATGAAAGAATGCTTAACATCATTAATCATTAGAGAAATGCAAATCAAAACTACCATGAGATATCATCTCACACCAATCAGAATGGCCATCATAAAAAAATCTAGAAACAATAAATGCTGGAGAGGGTGTGGAGAAAAGGGAACACTCTTGCACTGCTGGTGGGAATGTAAATTGATACAGCCATTATGGAGAACAGTATGGAGTTTCCTTTAAAACTACAAATAGAACTACCATATGACCCAGCAATCCCACTACTGGGCATATACCTTGAGAAAACCATAATTCAAAAAGAGTCATGTACCAAAATGTTCATTGCAGCTCTATTTACAGGAGATGGAAACAACCTAAGTGTCCATCATCTGATGAATGGATAAAGAATATGTGGCACATATATACAATGGAATATTATTCAGCCATGGAAAGAAACGAAATTGCGTTATTTGTAATGAGGTGGATGGACCTAGAGTCCGTCATACAGAGTGAAGTAAGTCAGAAAGAGAAAGACAAATACCGTATGCTAACACATATATATGGAATTTAAGAAATAAATGAAATGTCATGAAGAACCTTAGGGGTAAGATAGGAATAAAGACACAGACCTACTAGAGAATGGACTTGAGGATATGGGGAGGGGGAATGGTAAGCTGTGACAAAGTGAGAGAGTGGCATGGACATATATACACTACCAAACGTAAAATAGATAGCTAGTGGGAAGCAGCCGCATAGCACAGGGAGATCAGCTTGGTGTTTTGTGACCACCTAGAGCGGTGGGATAGGGAAGGTGGGAGGGAGGGAGACACAAGAGGAAAGAGATATGGAAACATATGTATATGTATAACTGATTCACTTTGTTATAAAGCAGAAACTAACACACCATTGTAAAGCAATTATACTCCAATAAACATTAAAAAAAAAACTTTATCACTTGCATCAAGCAAAATAGATAATTAAAGTCCCACAGGAAAAAAAAATCAATTTTATTATATTTGTCATATGTATCTCATTCCCATATAATGAAATGCATATGAAATCTAATAGTATGTCTCTCATAGCTATTTACAGCCACTAAGAGAGGCAACATCATAATGTTGGGAAGAAGAGTATGGGGCGTCCTCAAAAAACTAAAAATGTAGCTACCGTATGACCCAGCAATTCCACTCCTGGGTATATATCCACAAAGAATGAAAATGCTAATTCAAAAAGATATGTGCACCCCAGTGTTCATAGCATCACTATTTACAGTTTAAGATATGGAAGCAACCCAGGCATCTATCAACAGATAAATGGATAAATATTATGTGATATATATTTTTTATTTTATTATTATTATTATTATTATTTTTTGAGGTACGCAGGCCTCTCACTGTTGTGGCCTCTCCCACTGCAGAGCCCAGGCTCCGGACGCGTAGGCTTAGCGGCCATGGCTCACAGGCCTAGCCGCTCCGCAGCATGTGAGATCTTCCCGGACCGGGGCACAAACCCGTGTCTCCTGCATCGGCAGGCGGACTCTCAACCACTGCAACACCAGGGAAGCCCGATATATATATATATATGTGTATATACACACACACACACATATATCGCCATAAAAAAGAATGAAATAAAGCATATGTGATATATATATCACCAAAAACAGAATGAAATTCTGCCATTTGCAGCAATACGGAAGGACCTAGAGAATAAGCTTAGTGAAGTAAGTCAGACAGAGAAAGACGAATACTGTATGATATCACTTATATGTGGAATTTGATAGAATACAAACAAATGTATACAGAAAAACAGCAATGGACTCACAGGTATAGAAAACAAACTAGTGGTTACCATTAGGGAGAGAAAAGGGGGGAGTGGCAAGTTAGGGGTATAGTATTAAGAGATGCAAACCACTATGTATAAAATAGATGAACAAGAAGCACAGGGAATTATAGCCATTATCTCATAATGACTTTTAATGGAGTATAATCTGTAAAAATACTGCACCAGTATGCTGTGCACCTCAAACTAATATAATACTGTAAATCAACTGTATTTCAATATTAAAAATGGCTGCTTTGTTGTTATCATAAGAGAGGAAACACCCTCTTTCCAGCTGTCTTCATCAATGAGTAGAAACTTCAAATCCACTTAGTTCAGTTTGTTTTGATAGCATTTGGTTGAATCTACATATTTTCTATCCCGCTGACAAAGTGTCTTTAAAGAACACTGAAAATAAAAATCTACCATTAAGGTTTAACTTTTTTAAAAAGTGCTACATGTTAATCATGTCCAGTTACTATTATATTTTTAGGAGCTTTTAAAACCTATCATCAGGGCTTCCCTAGTGGCACAGTGGTTGAGAGTCCGCCTGCCGATGCAGGGGACGTGGGTTCGTGCCCCGGTCCGGGAAGATCCCACATGCCGCGGAGCGGCTGGGCCCGTGAGCCATGGCCGCTGAGCCTGCGGGTCCGGACCCTGTGCTGCACAACGGGAGAGGCCACAGCAGTGAGAGGCCTGTGTACTGCAAAAAAAGAAAAGAAAAAAAAAAAACCTATCATCAAACCTAAGCATTATCTAACTTATAACACTTCACATTTCTTTATTATTTACTAGTAGTCAGTAACAGTTGCTTGGAACTGTTACAGGCTACATTTTCTCATATGAACAATGTGATACTATGAAATCAAATCAACAAAAGCATATTAATTTAGACTTATTTTCCTATCTAGTTAGTTGACTACCTCACATGCTGGAGATTGATCTTTTTCCCTTCTACCTCTTCAACTTCAACTTCATTACAGAGTTTTCTTGAAGCCTCATTGTCTTCACAATGAAAAAAGGCAATATCTGGGAGTCCAGCCAAAGGGATCAGACAGAACACAGGGCAGCGCCTTGGTCCTATGCCCACTAGTGACTG
This sequence comes from Aethalodelphis obliquidens, assembly GCF_003676395.1. NCBI lineage: Eukaryota > Metazoa > Chordata > Mammalia > Artiodactyla > Delphinidae > Aethalodelphis > Aethalodelphis obliquidens. The sequence continues at coordinate 88,802 of NW_020838020.1, read as the reverse complement.
CTTGAGAAGTCTTAATTTTGCTTGTTACAGTCCATGCTCAAGGTAGCAGGTGAACTGGGAGAAACCTGGTTGTAGGTGCTTTAAAATACATGTCAAATGTATAATGTTTTTGTTGCATGACCATGGAAAAATAATTTAATGATTCACTGTATAAGAAAATGAAATGGAAATTTATAGAGCGGAAAAAGAGTCCACATTAATTTGTAACAGGTGCACAGTGATTTTAAATATGGAAAAATAAGCTGGCATCTAAATATAATTTAAAAACAAATCCATAGCAAAAGACTTAGTGTCTTAGGCCTATTGTTTTCTTTATGCTTCTTTTTTACCTTAGAAATGACTTATTTTTTTTCATTTGCAGTAATGTATGTCCTATGACTTTTGTAAGGAAAGTACTTTACAGTTCTTTGAATTGTCAAATTTTTAAGAATGTGTCCAATTGAAGTAGCAATTTAAAAGTATCTATTTTCCATTTCCTAAACTTTGATGGTAGCTGTTTTCTTTCTTAGGAATACACTCTTTAAATGCTCTATTTATTTTCTTTGTGAGTAGTTTGTTATTTCTACTGTAAGGAACAAAGGAAAGGAAACTTGTGATTTTCAGGGGTGATAAGACAGTCATCACCAAGGAGGGCTTTGAGAAGAAAGAATCAGATTAAGATCTGCTAGACTTTTATCTCAGACTTGGAAGTTCTGCAGGGACAAAGGTTATTCAGGGCATCAGCACTCTGTCACAGCCAGTGTTCGTTGATCTGGAACATTTGACAGCAGAAATTTAAAAATCAAATATTGTTCTTCCCAAGATTGTCATGCTGCCTCTCTTCATGACTATAAATAACTATGATAGATGTACTATTTGATTTCATATTCATTTCTTTAGAGGGGTATGAGATACATATGACAAAGGAAATCAATGTTGACTTTTTTCTTCATGGGACTTTAGTTATCTCTTTTGCTTGATGCAAGCGATAAAATCTTGGCTTAGCATATTTTGGACCATTCTAGGCATATTAACAAATTTAATGTTCTGTACTATCAATAACACCATTAGCATTATTTTAAACAAGATAGATTTATTTGAAAATTATTAATTGAATAGCTAACCAGATCCTGCTGGACAGAACTGCACATTCAAAGGCCAATCTGCATATGAGGTGCTCTTGGAGAGCATATAAAACAATAGTAAAAGTAAATATTTTCCTGGTGCAAAGTAGACACTTAATGATTATTTGTCTAATTCAGGTATGTATGTTTTGATAAAATAGAAAATACTACAGAATTTAATAGTTGAAATTCAACAACTTTTTGAGGAATAGGAGTATCTGAGGTAAAATTTGGATAATTAGGCAAAAGATGAAATTCTAAACCAGGATGTGGATAAAGGGCATGAAAAAAAAAGTGGAATAAAGTAGCTAGAGAAGTGATTAGGTTTGAAGTGTCAGGGAAGTTGGAAACCATGGTTGTAGAAGCCCCTTTAATGTGAATGATGAATCTTTCAAAAATAGTAACAAGGAAAAGGGTAAAGCCAAAAATCTTGAAAATAGAAATTGTATCTCATTCAATCCTTTTTATTAGTATCTGGCACTGTGTCTAATACAGTAATAATTCAAAAACTCTGGAAGGACAGATGGAAGGAAGGAAGGAGGAAAGGAAGAAAGGAAGGAAGGAAGGGAGGGAGGGAGGGAGGAAGGAAGGGGACTAGAAAGTTCCTTGTGATGTTACGTGTTGGTATGTCATGAAAGAACTTCGAAAGAGACTTGTTAGGTGGTCGTAGCAGAACAATTTTTGAGATGGAGAAAAGGGTGGTATGGAAAACACTAATGTTTCCTCTTGACAGGAATACTTAAAAAGGATGACAGAAATGGCCTACACTGAAGGATGTACAAAGATTCAGACGTTAGAATAATAAAGTTTTAGTTTTTGAAATTAAGTGAAATAATGTAGAATGATGAAGTATGAAATGTAGAGTGGTTGGAAACTGTCTCTTTTCCAACTGAGCACTCATTCAGCAAAACTATCAGCTATAATTGTCATAGCCTGGCAGTTTGATTTGAATCCAGGCTCAGAAAATGGTTAGGTCAGTCTTAATTTTGATCAGAAAAACAAATATTTAAACATTACATATGCTAATTGACCTTAAATTAACATTACTGGCTCAGGTAAAAATTCAACTTTTGCAAACAAAATATTGGGGGATGACCTATATAAGTTAGGGTGACAATTTCACTCCTTCATCCTGTGCCTGTGAATTCTTTCCCAAATCCCAGGGTGGCTTTCTTATCAATTCACAGGCACTACAACATTTGTTATAAGAAGAGTATTTGTAAGGTAAAGTAAAGAAAATACTTTGACATTTGGGTACTTTGACATTTACCATTGATATTAATGATGCTATAAAATTGTCATGCAGAATGCCATTTACCCATGGAGTGATGCTTATTAATTACAAATATTATATAATCTGGTTTAGATGTAAAAGGTTATGTGGTCTTTTTATTTCACATTCTGATTAAATCTAAATCTGCACAGAAGCAAAACCATTTTAAACTCAAATGTGAACTTTAAAGAGGATTTTACCCTCAAGGATTTGCATATCAGAAAGAATTTAAAGCCAGTGAGAGAATCAAGAATGAGATATATTTTCTGTAAGCAACAGCATTGCTTTTATAATCTTATATCTCCTCATATATATTATAGAAAAAATAAAGGTGAAAATATTCAGATTATGGGCATAGGGAGTTTTACTTGGATATGTGATTTAATTAAATGCAAACAGAAAAACAAAACTTTCCTGTGGTGCAAGAATATGAATATTTAATGAGCCCCTTTTAAAGGAAAATAATTTGACGTGATGTATTTTAGTAGAGACTGACAAAGGGGCTTCAGTTGCAAAAATTATTCTAGTCAGAAGTGGACAAACTTGGAATACTTAGAAAATACTGCTCTTTAGCACTTTACAATTAACACAAATTTTAAAAATATTTTCTTATGTTCATATTTTCTTTAATGTTCTATTTTTCTGCTACGCATTATCATCCAAGATATATTTACATTCAGATTTCCTCACCTACAATAACATCAGTATTTATTTTTGTTTAGCCCTCACTATGTTTGACATGATAAAAGTTTCATCCATAACACAGAAAAACACAGTAGCTTTCCACATAAATGCTACATTGGGGCTTGTTTTTTGGAAGCACATTGGGATTATATTTAAAAGTTTATATTTATTTTCATATGTAGGAGTCATTTTTTAAAATCTCCCTCTTTGTTTTCTGTACAATGAAGAATAAAATGTAATTTGAAAATTATTTTTTTATTCTTTCTTTCTGCTTCTGGTATTACTAAAAACATAAAATTGCTTTATTTTTATTTCTAGTAAATGTAAAACTTAATCTGAAATATTCCACATACATAGAGTTGTAGAACAGTGGCCTATAATAAAAATTTAGAAATAATCCAGAAATTATCATGTCTTAAGTAAAAGGAAAATGAAGCCCAGTAATAGTCACTGAAATTTAAAAGATATAACTTTAATATTCACAATAAGAAGAATGACATGATATGACCTATATTTGGTATTATTTTTTATGATGATGAATTAAATATATACTATAGAGTTAATTAATAGTTTTATTTACTTCTTTATTAACTCCCATCAATATTGTTGGATTTTCTTTTTTTCTGGTTTTATTAAAAGCAAAACCAAAAAATATAACTGTATAAATTACCTTATTTCACCAATCAGAGGGAGAAATTGAATCAAAATAATTTATCTAAAAGTTGGAGCTGGGACTTCCCTGGTGGCGCAGTGGTTAAGAATCTGCCTGCCAATGCAGGGGATATGGGTTCAATCCCTGGTCCAGGAGGATCCCACATGCTGCAGAGCAACTGAGCCCCTGCACCACAGCTACTGAGCCTGCACTCTAGAGCCTGCAAGCCACAACTGCTGAGCCTGCGTGCTGCCAACTGCTAAAGCCTGTGCGCCTAGAGCCTGTGCTCTGCAACAAGGGGAGCCACCATAATGAGAAAGCCCCCACAGCAAAGAGTAGCCCCTGCTCTCCACAACTGGAGAAAGCCCACGTGAAGACCCAACACAGCCAAAAAAATTTAAAATAAATATATAAATTAATAAAAGTTGGAGCCATTCACTTCAGCAACTGGTAAAGAATTTGAATTTTATTCAGAAAAAAATGAGAAGCCATTGAAGTATTTTAAACAGAAAAGTGACATAATGTGACTTACATTTTAGAAAGATCACTGGGGCCATTGTGTAGAAGGTAGAGGATAGAAGTCTCCAGGGGGTAGCAAAGATGCAGTTGGGAGGCTGTTGTAAGACAGTGATGATGGTGTTAATAGTGGGGTGTTTTTAGAATAAATAGAATAAATTTGTGTTTCAAAATGAGCTGATAACTCTGCATATAAGTCACCCATTCATCATGGTCCACATTTTTATGAACTAATTCTACGTTTTCCAAGATTCAAAGTTAAAGATGTCCATTAAGAAAAAGTTCAACTAGAATGGCTACAAAAGACCAAAAATTACCACTCTGATAGAAAAAAAAAAAAATGAGGGGAACTATATCTGGTTGGATCTTCCAGGTTTCAGATAACACTTGTATGAATGATGTCCCAGTATGAATACCTCTAATTTAGGTTTTGGTTTGTTTGTTTCTTTAACTTTATTTGATTTTATCAGAGACCTACTAATGTAATTATACACAGAAACTAGCCTGGAGTGGATACACTAAACCAATGAGTCTTATTTTTTTAAATGAATCTTATTGCATAATTTTTTCATTAGATTATTTATGTATGTAGAAATGGAAGGAGATGGATTTAACAATTAATGAGCAGCTAGTATACAACAAAGGTTATATATGTGAAATTATAGTCCTCACAATAACCCTATGTCTTTCTGATGCTGTCTACATACTGAGATGAGAAAAATATAGATGAAATTCAGAGAGATTTAAGTAACTTGCTTCTATTTTTCTCTGATAACAAATGGTAGAATCAATACTCAAAGCCAGTTTAGCTCCACTGGGAAGCTTCCTTTGTGTAATCTTGGCTAATTAAACAAATTAATTTTCCAGCATGGAAGCACTCTGCTGATATAGATAACCAGAAAACATATTATTTTGATATTGTGTTCTTCATTTATTATTCTTAGAAGAAGAATAAGTTAACTAAATTATTTAATTAAAAATAAAAGATATTCATAATTATTGAATAATACAATTCTCTTATTTTGCTCTGTATCCTCCATTTCTGCAGCTTGAAAAAATTAATTTACCTTACCTATTTTATCATATCCTGGATGATGTGTCAAACTGGATCAACACCAAGCTGTTGATAACATTATGTGCCACCTTAACACTTGGGAATGTGCCATTGGCTACAATTTAATTACTGAGATATCACACATTTTCCATACATATGTTCATAAATTGAATCTGTTGCCAATCATTTATTTTTTCCTCTGCAACAGAAAAATTCTATTTCTACCATATGCCACTGAAATATGTCTTATTTGTTGGCTTTAGGATTGCAGAAGTGGTCTTTATCGTTTGTCATTGTTTGCAAACACATTTGGAAACACCGCTATTTGTCATTTGCACAAGACATCAGAAAAGCCTTACAAGTTTGATAGCTCTCATTCTAGGAAACAATTTAAAATGATGGAGGGAAGCTAGAATTAACTTAAGCTTAGTTTTCTTGTTCCCAAATGATTTTCATTCACATCTTTATTAAAGGCTTGTATAACATTCAATGTAAACCACATTCAATCCACTGTGACAGATTCTAGCCAAATGTTCCAAAACATATAGCTTACCTTTTATCCGAGACAGCTTTCACTCTGTATTATAATAGTTGCAGGATGTTTTGATATAATGCAAACCAAAATATCTCAGGTTTCAGCAATCTGACTTAAGGAGGTAATACATAAAACTAGAGTCAAGTCTTTATCAATCTGACTTCAGGAGTGTATACATAAATTAGACTAGCGTTTTTAACATTTATCATCAATAAATAACTATTTAATGCTAACATGCATTGCTTCAAGATGACAGCATTGTAAACTGTTCTTCCTTTCTCTTCCTGTCTCCTTCTAGATACGAGTGAGATCATTAGCCTCTGAGCCCTTGATACAGAAACTAATGAAGCTGCTGAATCATTTAATTTATAGCTTTTTCAGATAGTGCATGCTATCATCTAATCTTATCTATTAAATTCACTACTGTAATCAGGGTTTCTCTAGTTAGTTAATATACTGTATCTGACTTGAAATTGAGCCTGTGAATATAGCCATTATTATATATTGTTGGGCTCTCTTAAAATTTGTGAATTCAGGGAAAAAAATGAGACTACATTGCTTCAGGTTAGATATCACAGTTCTTTTCTTGCAAAATAAAACTTTCTTACCTGAAAGCCAAATGGTCATCTCAAGGCAAGGTTAACATTAAATGAAAGTACTAGTGTTTGTAATGGGCTTTTAGAATTATAGTTCATCAGAAATAAGTTAACCATAGTAGGCTATATCTAAGGGTGAAAACCACCATTGAAGGAATCTTTTCAACATCTTAAAACTGAAGTCAGAGCAAGGGTATGATTGGTACGGAGATAATCTTCTATTTGCTCTAGGAACATCCTAAGAGTAATTCTGGTCTTAATTGCTAGCTGTTCTTGTCACTCACTGTAGTATAAACAGGAAATAAAAAACACTAAATTGAAAGCAGAAATAACTACTTAATTTGATACTTCAGACTTCCTCTAAGAAGTGACCTGTTGCTTGGGATAATATAGTTGGAAAGATCACTGTAAGTTTGTATTTAATTTGTCATCGTACATTTATTCAAATTCGACAATTTAACTAAAATCCCAGTGGTGGCTCTGTATCCGGGATTATTGGGGCTGCATCATTTTTGTTCCACATAGAACTAATTTTTGCTTTCATTCTATCAGTCTATATATTGAGGGATACTGAATACACATCCTCATGAAATTCCTTATTGTATTGACTGTAGAACTGTCATTGAGAGTGTCAGTCAATTTTTTTCTTTGCTTTTTTTAACATTTCTTTTTTTTGGCCGCACCTCATGGCATGTAGAACTTCACTGACCAGGGATTGAACCCGTGCAGTTCTTCTGTAGTGGAAGTGCAGATTCTTAACCACTGGACCACCAGGGAAATCCCAAGGGTGTCAGTCATTAATTGGCAGTTAATTGTGTCCTCTCTGTGGTGACACACTAGAGCAATATCTCTCATAGTCCAGTGCCGGCTTTTTTCTGAATTCCTATTTAACCCTCAGGTCACTTCTAGTATGCATTTTGTATATTAACTTGGTATTTATCCCATAAATATTCTTTTGTTATCCTATTTTCCAAATTCTTATTTTTTTGCACACCATACACACTTAAAGCTTTTGTATACTTTCAAAAATGTATATCAAGAAATGATGTAGATATCATTATAGTTAATAATAGCAATTAAAAATGTGAAGAGTTTTCAAAAGTTAGTCCTTATGCTACTCATAATAAACATTATGACTGGTTATTTTTAAAATATAAGAATTTTTATGAAAAAAAAAAAGAATTTTTATGGACAGCTTAACCATTGAATGCCATAGATTTCTTGATTTGTCCAGTTTAATAGCTCTCCCCAAGAATACAAATGAACAAATACCAATGAAGTTAATGGGAAATGGAAATTTAAATATTTTACCTTCTGAATTTGTATTACATTGGGATTTAGAATGCTTTTTAATACTTAACTTTTTTATCTGCATCTAAATAATGCTAACCTGCTAGCCATGATGGCTATAAGGACAAGATAAGGTAATGTAAAAGCAATTCATTACCATAAAGTAATATTCAATCAGTCAGTCAAGAGCAACATTTTTGAGTGTCTATGGGCTAGTCATTATGCTAGGCTATGCTGGATATACATTAGTGGACAAACAGACCCAGTTCTTGCCAACTAGGACTAATAGTATAGTGATGGAGACCTACATATATCACTAAATATGTAAGTACAACTGGTGATAAATCATATGAAAGAAAAAGAAGGTGCTACACATTGATGGTTACAATATGCCTCTCTGAGAAAAATGACACAAAGATTGATAGCTAGTAAAGGAGAAAGAGATAAAGATATTAATGTTCAGGCAAAATGAACAACATGTGCAAGATTCCCAGATGGAAAAAGAGCTTGGCTTGTTTGAGATCTTAATAAAATGACCAAATTAAGAGAGGTGAAAGGTGAAATAAGACGAAACTAGATACAAAGGCGGAATTCTATTCATCATAAGGTCTCACAGTTCATATTACTGATTTCAAATTTACCTTTAAGAGAATGTAAAGTCATTGAGATTGTTTGCTGTTGACTTTATTTTTTAAGAGTCCTTTTAGATTCATAGCAAGAACAAAAGGAAGGTACAGAGATTTCCAATAGACACCCTCCCCAACACATGCATAGCCTCACACATTATCAACATTCCCCACCAGAGTTGTGCCTTCATGAACTTACATTGACATGTCATAGTCTCCCAGAGCTACAGTTTACATCACTGTTCATTCTTGGTGTTGTACCTTCTAAGGTCTGGGCAAATTTGTAATAATATGTATCTATCATTATAGACTCATACAGAGTATTTTCATTGCCTTAAAATCCTCTTCTCTCTGCCTTTTCAGCTTGCCACACCCTCAAAACCTAGCAACCACTGATCTTTTTGCTGTCTCCATAATTTTGCCTTTTCCAGCATGTCATATAGTTAGAATCATACTATATGTAGCAATTTTAGATTGGCTTATTTCAGTTATTAACATGCATTTGAGTTTGTTCCATATATTTTCATGGCTTGATAGCTCACTACTTTTTTAAGTACTGAGTAATATTCCATTGCCAAGATGTACCACAGTTTACTTATCCATTCACTAACTGAAAGACAACTTGTTTGCTTCCAAGTTTTGGCAATCATGAATAAAGCTGCTATTAACATCTGTGTGCGAGTTTTTATGTGGATATAAGTTTCAACTCCTTTGGGTAATTTTCAAGGAGCATGATAACTAAATCATATGGTAAGAGTATGTTTAGTTTTATAAGAAAATTTCAAATGATCTTCTAAAATGGCTGACCCATTTGCATTCCCACCAGCAACAAATGAGAGTTTTTGTTGCTCCACATCCTCACAAGAATTTGGTTTTGTCAGTTTTCCAAATTTTGGCCATTCTAATAGGTGTGTAGTGGTATCTTACTGTTTTAATTTGCATTTCCATGATGACATATGACATGGATATTTTTATTTGCTTATCTTCCATCTGTATATCTTCTTTGGTGAGGTGTCTGTGAAGGTCTATTTTTTAATTGGGCTGTTTTATTACTGTGGAGTTTTAAGAGTTCTTTTTATATTTTGTATAACAGTTCTTTATTGATACATCTTTTGCAAATATTTTTCCCAGTCTGTGGCTTTTCATCTCATCCTCTTGACAGTGTTTCTTGCAGAGCAGAAGGTTTTAATTTTAATGAAGTGCAGCTATATCAGTTATGTCTTTCACAGATCATGCCTTTTGTATTGTATCTAAAAAGTCATGGTCATACCCAAGTTCATCTAGGTTTTCTCCTATGTTATCTTCTAGGAATTTTACCATAGACATGTTTTAATTTGGCGTGGCATTATCAATTTATGTTTAAATGATCATACTGGCTACTATGCAAGAATGTTTTGAGAAGTACAAATGTGAATTTAAGGTTACAAGCTAAGGACCAATTGCAACTAGCCAGGCCAGAAATGATGGTGACTTACATTAGGATGAGAACATTGCAGGCAAAGTTATGTGTATTTACTCTAAATTTAATGTGAAGATAGAAATGGAAGTTTGTAATAATAGAATAAACATTGATGACTAAGAAGAATGGATCATCAAAATTGACTTTTATATTATTGTCCTTGTTAATTCCATAGATTATGAAAGGTTGTGGAAGAATAAACATAACTAAAATTAAAATAGGAAATCATGATATAGTATATATTATTTTAGCTGATATTTTTGGACTTAAATGTGACTTAAATTTTCCAAAGTAAGTTTGACTTCTAGTGTCTTGTTTGGAAATACTGTTTCCTATATATTGAGCACTGCTGCTGAATTACATTATGGATTTTCCTGGTACCTAAATTTATCAAAGTGAAGTCTTGTTACATTCCTAATGTCACCTGGAAAAGAGAACTAAAGAGAGAAGTAAGCAGTTGCTGCTTTGTGGAGAGGAAGTCAATGATTTGCCTTATGACATCTTTGAATTTTTACAATTTTTACATATTTAAAAGCAAAAGCACTGCTCAGAAAAATATATATAAATATTATATATGATATATCATATATGTCATAGCATTATACATAAATATAAAATCTCTATTTTATGAGTAGAAAACAAATCCGTCAGGAATAATAAAAAACCTACTGTATCTATGAAAATCATTAGCTAACCTAATTAAGAAAAAAATAAATTACAAATATACAAAATATGGAATAAGGAGAAATATATATATATATATCTATACATATCAGCACAAGAGGAATAAACCAGATCTATTTTGAGCAAACTGGTTGGTACTTTTTCTTCATAGTACCTATCATGTATCAAAATTTGTAATTTTATTTGTATTCATACAATATTCCTTTCACCACCACCTCCCAGGCTAGATTTTAAGCTTCCAGTAGCAGGGACTCTGACCTTATTCACTGTTATAACCTCTGTAACAGATCTAGTAACTGACATATATTTATCACGAAATTAAAAATCTGTTGCATGAATCAGGTAATTCAGTATCAATACATTATTATCTCCTGAATTATCAATCTGATCATAACATATGTATGTGCGTTCTTTGATGTACACACATAGACTCAAACACACACACATACACTTTTATTCTTTAATAACATACTTAATGATTGATGAGTAAAAGGATACTGTACCTGAGAAAACAGAAAAATAGCATGCAGAAATATATTATTGATGATTAATATGAAATTTGAAAGAAAAAATGTTAGAATAAAGCAAGAGCTATCTCATTTAATTCTCTACTGAAGAGAAACAATTTCTGTGATATTTTAAAATAAGGGGGGGGAAGATAGATTATGAATAATTTATATTTTCTAGGATTTCTAAATACTGGAAAAAGAGAATTATAAGGCAAAAATATTAGTGTAAATTTTACCATCTTAGTCTGGTGTTCCTTCTCAAATACCACCGAAAAGTCCTAGGTCATTTCAAGAAAGTCTATTAATTAAATAACTTCTAAATTATAGTATGCAAATGAAATAATCTTAAAACATCAGTGAAAAGCTTTATCATAATTTTTCAAATCATACATTTTGGTCTGCCATAAGTTTTTAAAAATATTTACTGAATTTTTAATTTTTTAAAGTTATATACCATAACGGGAAGAAATACTGTCTACACAGGAATAAATATATTACATTATGAAGATAATTTTAACCATATGATTTTTATTGAAATAATTACTTCTTACAATAACTGACATTTATCTTAGACATGTTGGCCTAAAACAAAAAGACTGTCAGATATTTCTCCAGCAAAAATGGGTTTAATTTTGGATCAGCAAAGAATTGAAATTTGGTGTCTGCAACCATTGCGAGCCACATGCAAGTCCCCAGCTAAAATGGAGAGAATCCTTTTATAGATGGGAAAGGGAAGTTGGGAGGGCTATAGTAAACAAAGAGTCCATGGCTTCTTATTGGCTGAGTTGTGACAGTCTCTCATTAGCTGAGCTTTTGCCAGGAAAAAAAAAGGAAGTTGTTCTTCTTCCTGTTGGACTCTGCTCTCCTCAGAGGGAGTGAGAATGTTGTTTTCTGGTCTCCCAACTTAATTGGGTTTTTTAAATTCAGGTTTCTGTTAATTATTTTTTTACAGACTTAGTTCCAGAAATAAACAAGACTGATGGGGCAAGTCACCCTTATCAACATGGTGTGGTGGAAACAGCAGGTGACTTTACAGTTAGAGGAACTTGGCTCTATCAAAACCAGCTTTATGAGACAACACACCCTTGTGATTTCACTATCTGGAATGTTATTATGAAGTTTTGCAGCTTTATTTTGAAGTCAATACACATTATTCCCATGGGGAATAGGATTGCTGAGAGGATGATGGAATATAAGTGAAAGTGCCTAGCAGAACAGATGAAATATTTCTACATGTTAATTTCCCTTCCTCTCTTTTTCTTTCTGTACTTTCTTCCTTTGAATAACAAAATTATATTTACTGCTTCTTAATAAGAAAGTAATCTTTTTGCTGCTTTAGTAAAGATGTATCTTAAAACTGGTGTTCACCTTGTCTGATTATAAGGATGGCAGCAAATATTATTTGGAAAAGGATGAAATTCATAGTATTATCACATAAACACAATACTCAATTTTACCAGCCAGTGTCCAAAACAATAAAATCACATTTATATTAATTCTGTGGGATAATGGAAATTTGCCTTCAGAGTCCCCAGTTATTTCTAACAGTCTCCCTTGCTTGGGTTCATGGATATTCAATGTGTATTTTACAGTTTTCTGCTCTAAGTCCATCCTAAAACTACAATGTTACTGTATTTTTGTTGCTATAGATCCTAATGATGTAACTTGTTCATTGACTGAAGAATAATTCTAATGAGAACATTGCTGGATAGTAATGTGACTATTAATAATCATAGTAGTTATATTTTGTAGTAGAATTCTACTGTAACTTACCTACTGTCTTTATTTCATTTGCTGCTATGCTGACATATAAGGAAAGCTTTTATAAAATTCTCAAATCCTATAACTCCCTGATTTCATGCAATAAATGACAGGGCCAAAATTAAGCAAATTTTTCTGATATTAAAGTGCTTGGTAAAACAAATCAACAAACAAAAAGCCAAAACAAAATAAAACAAAGCAAAAAGACCCAAAAACTAGGATAACATTGGAGGATATGAAAGGCTGCTCTACAATCTAGGGCACATAAGCCTTAGTAACTTGTACTCAATATGATCCAGAGAGTAAAGCATGCTCAGAGAAGTGCTAATAATTTATTCTAGAGTGAAAAAAATTACAGTCAGTTATAGACAAAGGCAAAGACAGAAATACCCTCTTATAGAGAGGTGTTGCTAACTAATTTAAATGATCAGTAAATATGTGGACTCAGTATATGAGAAAGTGAACTCAAATGGCAAGATATGGGAATAAATTCATGAGGCATACTCAGAAAGGTCAAAATTTGTGAAATATCAAGGTCTTTTGCATTTTTCATGCATATTTATGCTCACCTTGAAAAAATAAGCAAAATCATTTGGATTAGAAACAGGTTTGGACTGAGAATGGGTAAGAATAGCTGTGTTTATCATATTTTTTTCTTGATTTAGGTGTATTTTTATATTTTAAATTTTGAAAAACCTTTTTATTTTAATATTCCCCTGACAGTGTTTTATTTTTTCATATGGGATTTTTGGAAAACAATTAGAAAATACGTTGCTATAGGTAAGATTTAAAAAATGTAAGTATCCAGAATTATGTTTATCCCAGAATTTATTACCAAGAGCTGTCATTGTGCACTGAAGTCTTTTAGCCCAAAATATGTGCTAAAATAATGCTCAGATTTTATGCATAGTCACACACAATGTTACTTGCAGTTTCAAAAATTGTAAGTGCTTGTGTTTAAAAGCCTGGCATCTGGTTTCCTTTTAAATAATTCCTTAAAATTTCAGCTTCATTGTATATACTATCATCTTTGCAATATTCATTTAAAAATATTCTTCACATTACAACCCTTGGGAAAGTTTAAAGAGAGAAAGAGCTGAAAGCTAACTCTAGAAAACCAGTAGATTTTTTTATAGATTTATACACTGATTTTTGTTAATAAAGATTATTTGAGGTATCATAGAACTTTAGAACTGGAAGAGGCTCTTTATAAAGAGGAGGACCACTGGGATTAGGAGTACAATTTGTAAGATGAAAGAGCACGTTTTTGGCAAGTCAAACACAAACTATTTGACACTGTGTGGTCCCTTTAAACCTCACTACTACATTTCTCCTCTGCCTTGAACTTTTTTGAAATTTCCTTTTTTTAAAATGAAGTTCTGTTACAATTAGTGATATGAGAATAAGCAAAGTTTTGATATATACTCTACAAGTTATTCACTCCCACTTCAAGAAATAATCCCAAAGTCATACAACAGTAAACAAAAGTGAAAGTATACCTCTCACCGACTTGAGTTTAGCGCCAAACGAATTTACCAAAATATGTCTTTAAACAGAAAAACAAAAATGTTCCCAGTAAACTGTACAGGCAAAGTAATTGTTCTAAATAACATTTGTTATAACTTATTTAACTACACAGCATGGACAGTTAACACAATGCTGGCTGCTATAACAGCTAAACTCCAAAATCTCAGTGGCTTAAGTTTATAAAGTCCAACAATTGGTGGCAGAGAGAGGAAATGGGTTGCACTCAATAAAATATTTGTGGGACCCAGGTTAACAGAAGCTCTTTCAGCATCAACACATCTTTAAACCCTGTGCTGTCATCCAGCCAGTAGACATGGGAAGAAAATGCTTCTCAGATTGGGTTTCAGAGTGGGCCAGATCTGGAAGTGTAATGCATCATTTTGCCTCACACTCCATTGCCACAAATCTGTCACATGTAAAGGAGGGTTTTAGGGGGACTTAAACACTTGTTCATTCTGTGCTACAAGGAACTGTTTGATCAATCCACCTGGAGGTAGAAATGATTGTCCCTCCAGGAGTGTAGGTGGATGTTGAGACAAAGGTCACAACACTCTCCTCAAGGACTATAGATAAAGTGTATTTAGTACTCACACCAGCAGGGTGTCCCAGAAAGGCAAGGGCTCAAGCATGGATGTGCTGAGAAGGGAGCAAAGAGTGGGGTAGTTTGGGGCTTTTAGTGTGCCTCAATATTGGATGGAGGTAGAGTGGGATATCCTACACAGGAACTGGTGGTGGGGGAGGGGTGAGGCTGTTCTACTTGATATTCTTACCCTCTTGAAGAGGCAAAGGGCATGAGGGTTGTTTTGAGGCAGTCTGGGAAGAGGGAGAGATGGGGGTTGAAAAACTGTCAATGTTAAAATATCAAAAATGGAATCAGCCTGTTTAATACAGTAGTCTATAATTTCCTGAGCAATCAGATTGCTCTGATGAACAAAATTAACAAACAAAAATACACACAAAGGGGGCGGAGTCAAGATGGCTTACTAGGAGGACACGGAATTCGCATCTCCACATAACTATGACACTTACCAGGCACTGGTGGGGGACCATGGACAACTAAGGGGATGGGAGGAACCCCCAGCAACTGGGTAGGGCATGGGGCATGGAGGGGAGTGAAGGGGGAGGAGAAGTGGTGGCAGGATGGGACTGGCACCCTTGAGGGGGGGAGGGGGAGGGGAAGGGATCCCACACCCGAAGAGGGAAATTGGGGAACCAGTGGGAGGGTAGAGGATCAAAAAGGAGTGTGACTAGGTTTTCCCTGCCTACTTGGGCCACCAGAAACCTGAGATACTGGATCTGATCCTCTGCCCACCTAGGCCCTCTCAGGACCCATGGGGGAGGGTGGGAGTGGGAAGAAAAAGAAAGGCCAGACAGCCAGGAACGGCACCCGTGAGGGGTGGCTGGGGGAGGGGAGGAATTCCTACACCCAGTGGGACCCACCCATGGTTAGGGGTCCAGCGGCAACAGGGGAGACCCTGGGGGAAATGGTGGGGAAGGGCACAAAGGAATGGAAGGGAAGGGGGCCAGTGCTTTCCTTGTCCACTTAGACACTGAGGAGCCTGTTGGGCTCCTGGGGCTAATCCTCTGCCCTTGGAGCCTCCCTATTGCTGGGCAGAACCCAAGTCCCACCCGTACACCCCCACCTAGGGCACTACCTCTACAATCAGAGACCCCCTCCAAAGCACTGGGCTTACACCCCACCCACACACTCTCACTCAGGGCCTTACCTCCAAACTTCAGAACTCCACACTCCAGAGGCCCTCCTTTGGACATGCTGCCTCTTGCCTTCCATGCAGGTCCTAAGCAAAGGCTCCGCCCCAATCTTCAACGTTGCCCCGCCTAGGCCCCGCCCCCAGGGCCTTTTCCTGCTACTTCCTGAGCCTAGGCCATGCCTCACGATCAAACATAACCACCCCACCTGCCTAAGTCCCCCCACACCCTAAACCCCATCCCTTCCTAAGTTCCACCACTGCCTAAAATCCACCCGCGTAGCCAAGGCTTTTCTTCTTTTTTCTGTTTTCCTCTTTTAGATTGGGGTTCTGTTTTACCTTGTTGATTCATTGTTGATGATTCTCTTATATTTTTATTTTTCCTAATAAATCTTTTATTTTTCTAATTTTATTTTATTCTTTATAATTTGTTATTGTTCTCTACTTTTGCCTTGTTCCCCACCCCCCTTATTTATTTGTTTATTTTCTCTTGTTGTTTTATTTTACCTTGTTGCAGTTGTTACAATTATAGTTTTATTTTTCCTAATATATATTTTCTTTCTAATTTTATTTTGTTTTTTATTCTTTGATATTGTACTGCTCCTTTTTTTCTTTCTTTCCTTTATTTTTTTAAATTTTTTTTTTATACCACACAATGAAGCTTATGGGATCTTGGTTCCCAGGCTGGAGGTTGGGCCCAAGCTCCTGTTGTGGGAGCTCTGAGTCCAAAACACTGGACTAACAGAGAACTTCACACCCCAGAGAATATTAATCAGATTGAGGCCTCCCAGAGGTCCTAGGCACCAAGAAATGGCTCTATCCAACTGCCTGCAAAATCCAGTGATGGGCGTCTCAGACAAAAAACCACTAAGACAGGAATACAGCAACGCTTATCAAAAAAAAAAAAGTGAAATGACAAAAAAATATGTTACAGATGAATGAGCAAAATAAAAACATACAAGACCAAATAAATGACGATGGAATAGGTAAAATACCTGAAAAAGAACTCAGAGTAATGACAGTAAAGATGATCTAAATTCTCAGAAATAGAATGCAGAAAATACAAGAAACATTTAACAAGGATCTAGAAGAAATAAAGACCAAAAAACAATGATAAACAAAACAATTGGTGAAATTAAATATACTGTAGAAGGAATCAATAGCAGAATAACTAAGGGAGAAGAACGGATAAGTGACCTGGAAGATAAAATGTTGGAAAAAAAATGTGAGAGAGCAGAATAAAGAAAAAAAAAGAGAAAAACTGAGGACAGTCTCAGTGACTTCTGGGACAACACTAAAGGCACCAACATTCGAATTATAGGCATCCCAGAAGAAAAGAAAAAGAAAGGGGCTGAAAAAATATTTGAAGAGATTATAGTTGAAAACTTCTTTAACATGGGAAAGGAAAGAGTGAATCAAGTCCAGGAAGGGCAGAGAGGACTATACAGGATAAACACAAAGAGAAACATGCCAAGACACATACTAATCAAACTATCAAAATTAAATGCAAAGAAAAAATATTAAAAACAGCGAGGGAAAAGCAACAAATAACAAAGAAAGGAATCCCCATAAGGATAACAGCTGATATTTCAGCAGAAACTCTGCAAGCCAGAAGGGAGTGAAAGGACATATTTAAAGTGATGAAAGGGACAAACCTACAATCAAGATTACTCTACCCAGCAAGGATCTCATTCAAATTCGATGGAGAAATTAAAATCTTTAGAGATAAGCAAAAGTTAAGAGAATTCAGCACCACCAAACCAGCTTTACAGCAAATACTAAAGGAACTTCTCTAAGCAGGAAACACAAGAGAAGGAAAAGATCTACAAAAACAAACCAAAAACAATTAAGAAAATTGTAATGGGAACATACATATCAATAATTACCATAACTGTAAATGGATTAAATGCTCCAAACAAAAGACAGACTGGCTGAATGGATACAAAAACATGACCTATATATATATGCTGTCTACAAGAGACCCACTTCAGAACTAGGGACACATTAAGACTGAAAATGAGGGGATGGAAAGAGATATTCCATGTAAATGGAAATGAAAACTGGAGTAGCAATTCTCATATCAGAAAAAATAGACTTTAAAATAAAGATTATTATAAGAGACAAAGAAGGGGACTTCTCTGATAGTGCAGTGGTTAAGAATCTGCCTGCCAGGCTTCTCTGGTGGCACAGTGGTTGAGAGTCTGCCTGCCAGTGCAGGGGACATGGGTTCGTGCCCCGCTCCGGGAAGATCCCACATGCCGCGGAGTGGCTAGGCCCGTGAGCCAAGGCCACTGAGACTGCATGTCCGGAGCCTGTGCTCTGAAACAGGAGAGGCCACAAAAGTGAGAGGGCCAAGTAAAACAAAAAAAAAAAAAAAAAAGAGAGATCACTGAAGAAATCAAAGAGGAAATTAAAAAATACCTAGAAACAAATGACAATGGAAATATGATGACCCAAAACCTATGTGATGCAGCAAAAACAGTTCTAAGAGGGAAGTTGATAGCAATACAATCCTACCTTAAGAAACAAGAAACATCTCAAATAAACAACCTAAACTTACACCTAAAGCAATTAGAGAAAGAAGAAAAAAAAATCCAAGTTAGCAGAAGGAAAGAAATCATAATGATCAGATCAGAAATAAATGAAAAAGAAATGAAGGAAACAATAGCAAAGATCAATAAAATTAAAAGCTGGTTCTTTGAGAAGATAAACAAAATTGATAAAACATTAGCCAGACTCATCAAAAAAAGAAAAAAAGGAGAAGACTCAAATCAGAAGAATTAGAAATGAAAAAGCGAAGTAACAACTGGAACTGCAGAAATAAAAAGATCATGAGAGATTACTACAAGCAGCTATATGCCAATTAAATGGACAACCAGGAAGAAATGGGCAAATTATTAGAAAAGCACAACCTTCTGAGACTTAATCAGGAAGAAATAGAAGATATAAACAGATGAATAACAAGCATTGAAATTGAAACTGTGATTAAAAATCTTCCAATAAAAGCCCAGGGACAGATGGCTTCACAGGCAAATTCTATCAAACATTTAGAGAAGAGCTAACACCTATCCTTCTCAAACTCCTCAAAACACAGCAGAGGGAGGAACACTCCCAAACTCATTCTCTGAGGCCACCATCACCCAGATACCAAAACCAGACAAAGATGTCACAAAGAAAGAAAACTACAGGCCAATATCACTGATGAACATAGATGCAAAAATGCTCAACAAAATACTGGCAGACAGAATCCAACAGCACATTAAAAAGATTAGACACCATGACCAAGCTGGGTTTATCCCAGGAATGCAAGGTTTCCACATATATGCAAATCAATCAATGTGATACACCATATTAACAAATTGAAGGATTAAAAACCACATGATAATCTCAATAGATGAAGAAAAAGGTTTTTACAAAATTCAACACCCATTTATGATAAAAACTCTCCAGAAGGCAGGCATAGAAGAACCTACCTCAACATAATAAAGGCCATATAAGACATACCCACAGCCAACTTTGTTCTCAATGGTGAAAAACAGAAACCATTACCTCTAAGATCAGGAACAAGACAAGGTTGCCCTCTCTCACCACTATTATTCAACATAGTTCTGGAAGTTTTAGCCACAGCAATCAGAGAAGAAAAAGAAATAAAAGGAATACAAATCAGAAAAGAAGAAGTAAAGCCATCACTGTTTGCAGATGACATTATACTATACATAGAGAGTCCTAAAGATGCTACCAGAAAACTACTAGAGCTAATAAATGAATGGGGTAAAGTAGCAGGATACAAAATTAATGCACAGAAATCTCTTGCATTCCTATAAACTAATGATGAAAAATCTGAAAGTGAAATCAAGAAAACACCCCCATTTACCATTGCAACCAAAAGAATAAAATATCTAGGAATAAACCTACCTAAGGAGACAAAAGACCTGTATGCAGAAAACTATAAGACCCTGATGACAGAAATTAAAGATGATACAAAGAGATGGAGAGATATATTATGTTCTTGGATTGGAAGAATCAACATTGTGAAAATGAATATACTACCGAAAGTAATCTACAGATTCAATGCAATCCCTATCAAACTACCAATAACATTTTCCACAGAATGAGAGTAAAAAGTTTCACAATTTATATGGAAACACCAAAGACCACGCATAGCCAAAGCAATGTTGAGAAAGAAAAACAGAACTGGAGGAATCAGGCTCCCTGACTTCAGACTATACTACAAAGCTACAGTAATCAAGACAATAGGGTACTGTCACAAAAACAGAAATATAGATCAGTGGAACAGGGTAGAGCACACAGAGATAAACCCATGCACATATACTCACCTTGTCTTTGATAAAGGAAGCAAGAGTATACAATGGAGAAAAGACAGCCTCTTCAATAAGTGGTGCTGGGAAAAAAGGACAGCTACATTTAAATGAATGAAATTAGAACACTTCCTAAAACCATAAACAAAGATAAATCAAAATGGATTAAAGACATAAATGTAAGGCCAGACACTATAAAATTCTTAGAGGAAAACATAGGCAGAACACTCTATGACATAAATCACAGCAAGCTCCTTTTTGATCCACCTCCTAGAGAAATGGATATAAAAACAAAAATAAACAAATGGGACCTAATGAAACTTAAAAGCTTTTGCACAGCAAAGGAAACCAGAAACAAGACAAAAAGGCAACCCTCAGAATGGGAGAAAATATTTGCAAATGAAGCAACGGACAAAGGATTAATCTCCAAAATTTAAAAGCAGCCCATGCAGCTCAATATCAAAAAAACAAACAACTCAATCCATAAATGGGCAGAAGACCTAAATAGACATTTCTCTAAAGAAGATATACAGTTTGTCAACAAACACATGAAAGGATGTTCAACATCAGTAATCATTAGAGAAATGCAAATCAAAACTACAATGAGGTGTCACCTCACAATGGTCGGAATGGCCATCATCAAAAAATCTACAAACAATAAATTCTGGAGAGGGTGTGGAGAAAAGAGAACCCTCTTGCACTGTTGGTGGGAATGTAAATTGATACAGCTACTATGGAGAACAGTATGGAGATTCCTTAAAAGCTAAAAAGAGAACTACCATATGAGCCAGCAATCCCACTACTGGACATATACCCTGAGAAAACCATAATTCAAAAATAGTCTTGTTCCACAGTGTTCATTGTAGCTCTATTTACAATACCCAGGACATGGAAGCAACCTAAGTGTCCATCGACAGATGAATGGATAAAGAAGATGTGACATATATATACAATGGACTATTTCTCAGCCATAAAAAGAAACGAAATTGAGTTATTTGTAATGAGGTGGATGGACCTAGAGTCTGTCATACAGAGTGAAGTAAGTCAGAAAGAGAAAAACAAATACCATATGCTAATATATATTTATTTATTTATTTATTTATTTATATTTATATATATATATGGAATCTAAAAAAAAAAATGGTTCTGATGAACCTAGGGGCAGGACAAGAATAAAGATGCAGATGTAGAGATTCAACATGAGGAAACAGGAAGGGTGAAGTGTAAGCTTGGATGAAGTAAGAGAGTAGCATTGACATATACACACTACCATATGTAAAATAGGTAGGCTAGTGGAAAGCAGCTGCATAGCACAGGGAGATCATCTCAGCGCTTTGTGACCACCTAGAGGCATTAGGGAGGGTGGGAGGGAGATGCAGAGGGAGGGGATATGGGGATATATGTATACATATAGCTGATTCACTTTGTTATACAGCAGAAACTAACACAACATTATAAAAATTTATACTACAATAAAGATGTTAAGTTAAAAACATACTATTGAAGGAAAAGACAGAAGATAGTATTTCATTACAATAATAGTCTATTTACATACTATCATACATACATACCACTATATTTTAATCTAAGCACAGAATTAGCCCACATATTATCAGTGGTTATTTCTTTGTAGTAGAATTTTGTCTTATTTTTGCTGTCTACTCTTGGCATCATGACTCTGTGTCCCAGGACTACTGATAAACCATTTTTTGCTTCAGTTTTCTCATCTTTCAAGTTAGCATAATAATAAAACCTACCTCATAGGATTGTTTTGAAAATTCAATAACAGAATCAATTTCAAAACATGGTGCTTTAACAAAGATTAAGACATGCAAACTAGCGCTTAATTTACCCTCAATCAATATCAACTCTCACTGTTATTATTATTTTGCATGAACACTAGACTTTTACACTGGGCATATATCATTTTCTAATAATTGAAAATGCTATTTTATAAAAATAAAGTGAAATTGATTGAAAAATCTGAATAAAAACAGAGACTCATCTTAAATATAATTTATTTCATGGAGCCTTTTCCGATGTCTTGGGTTATTCACCTACCGCTGAACAATGAATCTCTTCTGTCTGAGATGGTATATGTCAAATTGATCCTAATAATAATAAAGTATCCCTTACAAACCAGGCACTCTGCTAAGCATTAAATACATTATCTTATTAAATCTTCAAAGTAACTCTAGAAGGTGGGAGATATTATTGTTATTTTATAGCTGAGGGATCAGTTATATGCATATACATAACTTCTATGATTTTGACCCAGATCCTTTTTACTTCTGGGACAAATATTCCAAGTTTTAGCACCACCTGAAAACATACCGGTCACACAATGGGTTTTAAATACATGTTTAATGAATAAATAAACTAACTGTATATATTTCACCGTAATATTTTGATTTTATCCCCCTAAATTCCCCATTGCCTATCTTTTTGGCTTCCTCTTTCTGATGAACTTAACTACCATTAATTTATTAAAATTGTCCAGAATGACATTTATATGGCATATTCTCCAGAGATTTAAAGGAAGAAGATTCCACAAAGAACAATCAGAATAAAAGGAATGAACTTTTCAAATTTCACCCTCCACATAACAAGACACATAGAACACATTTACTACTTAGAGAGGTCAGTCTACTTGGAGAATATACTTGGGGAGGTAAAGACAGGGATTTATAGGTTAGGCTTACTTTTAGGTCTGGGGCCTGGAAAAGCTATGACTGATGTGCTGCAAGTTTAACACATTCCTCAGCCACATAACACCCATATTCTTTTGAATAATCTTTCAAATCCTCTCTTACTCAGTCTTCTTTACCTGCCCATATATTTCTATTTTTTTCCTCCTTTTGTTTTTCACATTTTTTATTTCCAAACACAACATTTCTAGGTCCATGGAAAATCTTTTCTTAGCATAAAGAACAAAAGTGAAGTTATTAGCTTTGTCTCTGAGTAAATTTCATTATTTTTACTCATATTTCAGCATGATAGAATGATATTCCAACCTGTTGTGAATAAGGTGCTATTCAATATCAGATACAGAACTGTAAAATTTGCCTCCAGAGGAGAAGACTGTTAGTGAGAACTCAGAATGGAATGTTGCAATGAAGTTGGTCTTAAATAATGAGTTGGTTTTCACTAGGTAAGGAAATGGAAAGGTCATTCCCTTAAAGAACAGGAATAAAGGCAAGCATGTGTGTTGAAGGAACAATTCATGAAACTGGCGCACAGGATACAAATCAAGGATTTTGCACATGAGGCTGGAAAATTACTCACATTTTTAAAGGACCTGAATTTGGGCCATTATACATTTTCCTCCATGCCCCTACTGAAATTTTTTGTTAAACAGGCTTTTTTTTTTTGGATAAATTACATGTTTAAAATTTATTTATTTTGTATCTAAACTGGAATTTATTTTTTTACTTCTAGTTATCAGACACCTTATGTTAAAATCATAAAAAGGCATCATTTTATATTCACCAAATTGCCAAATATTAGAGTCCACAATACCTAATATTGGTGAGTTTGTGGAGGACAGAAATATGTAAGTACTGGTCTTGCTTAGGTAAATATCCATTTTGGAATTTTTTTGAAGTCACCTAGTGAAATTTAAGGTACATATGCTTTTTGTGTGTGTGGGAAGAACACTTTTTAAATTGTTCATGTTTAACCAAACTCTGAGGGTGAATAAGAGGCGAGCCAGGGCAGAGTCAGGAAGTCAAGTTAGAAATTTGTTGCAGCAGTTCAAGTGAGAGAACCTCAGGCCAGATATCAGAAACCTGCAGTAACTTTGGGGAAGGCAGTATGTCAGGTACTAAAATCAACAGAAATTTACAAGATTGGAAGAAAAGAGTGGCAGATTATTTACACAAGATGAAAATAAGTCTCCCATCATAACTTTTAAAAGACATAATTATATATCTACAAATTTTTACATCTATATTAATATGTAAAAACAGATTCAGGCAACAGAAGGTGATGAATAGATAATTCCTGGTAAAAAAATCCATTTATTTCATAGTTCTTTAAGGAATTCAAGAATTTTTTTTCTAATATGAATCACCTGGATGATTGTCACTAATCTGTACTTCATTTTCTGTGTCTATAGCACATGTTGTTGTGCTTTCAATTTACTTTATAAAATAAATTTACAGCAATAAATGTAATTATATTGTGCCATTGTGTTGTGGAAAGATTATGCAAGAAAATAGTTAAATCAAATTTTAATTATAAATGTATATAAACAAATATAAAAAACTTCTGATCAACATAGGTAGCAGCTGAATTTTTATGGAATTTTTTATTTTTCAGGAACTCACGTCAATGTATTTTTAGGTAAGACAGTTGTTACAGGCTCCGGACGCGCAGGCTCAGTGGCCATGGCTCACGGGCACAGCCGCTCCACGGCATGTGGGATCTTCCCAGACCGGGGCACGAACCTGTGTCCCCTACATCGGCAGGCGGACTCTCAACCACTGCGCCACCAGGGAAGCCCCTACTAGACTACTTTTTAATGGATAAGGAAGATAATTCCCCTAGAGGTTAAATCAATAAGCAATGGCCTCAGAGAGCCAGTGAGTGATAGATCCTGGAAATAGAATTCAGTTTTAAAAGCCACTATATATTTTCCACGAACTCACATACACAGTAATATTAACA
Source organism: Aethalodelphis obliquidens (assembly GCF_003676395.1). Taxonomy (NCBI): domain Eukaryota; kingdom Metazoa; phylum Chordata; class Mammalia; order Artiodactyla; family Delphinidae; genus Aethalodelphis; species Aethalodelphis obliquidens. The sequence goes on along the minus strand of NW_020838020.1, from coordinate 63,837 downwards.
CTACTTACTTTCCCTTTGGGCCAGAATCAACTTTCATAAGGCTCTGAAAACATATATGAAAGGATAACTTTACTTATTTGGGTCACTATTTTATGCTACTCAGGAATGCATATATTTTATTTTCTATAAGAGTTAAAAAAAGGTCACAAATTAGTCCTTGGTCAGTAAGCTGTGTCATGTTGATATATATTTACATATAACATTTATTATTCTATTTCATGTTTAGAACATAATTTTATTTTAATATGTTTTAATGAAAATGTTATTGCAAGATACCTTTCTATGAACAAAGGCTAATTAAAGGTGTATGTAATGTGATATTCAGTTTCTAGTGTATTGATTTCTGAGTCCCTTAGGGCTTCTAATTTCATTTCCTGAGATATAATTTTTTCATCATATATGGATATTTTATTTGATGCAGGAAAGTGCATATTTATTACAGCTACTGTTTTCCCATTGGTGATCTTGGTCTGGTATTATGGAGCATTTGATTATTTTTGCCCCTCTGAGTAAATAAGGGAAGCACTCCATCTCTCAAGAAAACTCATAAATCTGACTCCTTTTAAAGTGAGCTCATCCTATAAATCTCTTCTAGTCTATTGCAATCTTCCACATTGTTCTTTTTAGATTGAAAACTGTACATCCTCAGCATAAGAGAAAAAAATTGCAATGTATACTTACAAAGAAAGTGTGCTTTTGAGAGATTTCGTTCCAATTTATAAAATTTATATTCTTCTCATATAGTTCAATAAAAGAAATGCCAAGGTAAGTGCTGTTTCTACCATTACAAGCACACTTGGAGATTTCTTAATAAAGTCAAAGTGACTAAAGGAAGTTCTTTGTCCTCTGTGGTTTTGCTAGAGGGAAAATGCTTTAAACTGTTTTCTACCATCCTCATATTTAGGTTATGTAACAGTTAAATAGATTGTAAAGGATACAAGTTATAGCAATCCCTATCAAGTAAAGCTTGCCATGAACTAAATCTACACTTGAGGCTAGCTGTGACTCAGATGGACCAGTGAAACCGGGAAAGTGACCACAGCTCAACTCCTAAAGACACTTTCAACATTACTGTGCTGAAGAGATCACCTATTTTTTTCCTATGGGCTTACGAATCTGGATTTTCAATTATAATAGCAATATGTAAGAAATTATTGGGTCAGGAGGACCCTGACAGATACAGTCATTGCCTAAGGCCCAATTGACTATAAGAAAGCATGAGGGCTTCCCTGGTGGCGCAGTGGTTGAGAGTCCGCCTGCCGATGCAGGGGACACGGGTTCTTGCCCCGGTCCGGGAAGGACCCAAGTGCCGCGGAGAGGCTGGGCCCGTGAGCCATGGCCGCTGGGCCTGCGCGTCCGGAGCCTGTGCTCCGCAACAGGAGAGGCCACAACAGTGAGAGGCCCGCGTACCACAAAAAAAAAAGAAAAGAAAAAAAAGAAAGCATGAATAGTCACTTCTGGGGATTCAAAGGCTTATGCAGTCACATGAAAAATATACCCCCTTTTTACTATTAGTGTTTTAAAAGACATTTGCAACCTACCCAAGGGGTAGGAGAAATTGCACAGATGTCTAACAGAAGTTTATGCCAACATCTATCTGAAAACAGTAAAGGAAGAATTCCTAGAAAAAATAACTTACTCTCAGGTAAGGCACTGCAGCTTTATTTCCTGCCTTTAAATCTGAAACGGAAATCTTCACAGAGACTTGTTTATTCTTTCACTGCAACTTAAGACATAGAAATTATAATGTTATTTATAAGGTTAACCTGAAAATACAAAATATTGCTCAAACCTTTCATTAGTATGCAATATTACTGTATTATTGAATGAATGAGTGGGGGTGTATATATAAGGTAATTTATCAGAATATTTGGATCTACACTGTTTGGTGTCCTCTATATCACTTCCTACATATTCTACTGAAATTATGTTTATAAATCTATTCCAAGTAAATGATGTCTTTTAAATATAGGAATGTGTATTTCTTTTGTAGCCCTAACACTTGATGCTGTTCATTGTGAATGTCAGACACTTCAAAAATGTTAATCAGAACTAATAAATTATATCTAATTATATTCTGTTTTGAAATATTAGACATTCAATAAAATGTCTATCTTGTATTCTTTTTGCATGTAAAGTTTTGGGAAAGTAAACAGTTGTGTGATTATCAAATATTAAACTGTTTGTAATAAGAATATGTTTTAGAGGGATATTGGAAAATTAGTTTGATATCTTCAAGGCAGAATCCATTTCAATGGCACTTTTAATTTCTTATAAAAAGTATTGAGATGAATTCCAAACAGATCTGAGGGCAATGCTTCCAGGTGGCCTCTGACTTTTTGTAAGACACCTCCAGGAGTAATAAATTTTATCAAATATATGTACTCTAGATACAAAATTTCTGTACTAAAATTTTTGCCAGGTAATCTGGCAAATAATCTTTTAACAGATTTGTAGGGTTTTTTTTTTAAATCATATAAAGAATTGTTTGTTCTTCCTTTTATTGAAAAGCACGAAGATTTAAGTGATATCAGTTAGGTATACCAAGGATATTTAAAGAATATGGTTACTGTGCAATGGTACAATTACCCAGCAACAAGCAACTGCCAAATGTACTTTGACTTCTTATCCTTAGGGTACTCAAGAGATCTGATTTTCACTGTACATTTTAGCAAGTATAAAAAATATATTGCAGTTATCATATAATCTCACCATCAGGATCCATTGGGAGAAAACATTTCATTCCTCAGGAAAATCCAATTCTGTATTTCTTAAATTGATTATTCCCCTTTAAAAAATTATTATTACTTAAATAATAACTATTATTCTTGATGAAATATAATATATTTTACAATTATTTTTACTTTTTTGCATCAAAACTAAAAGGTCCTAACCTATGATTTGAAAAGATGGTGAGATATGTTCCTATGGCCAAACTGCCACGCAGCAAAGTTGCATCTCCATGCCAACTGACACATATTTTTGACAAAATATGGAGGAGTGGGTAAGATTTGGCAATATAAAACTTGATAATTAGAGAAACACTAAGGACTCAGCTTTATATTTATTAATTTTAAAAGTAAAGATGTAACAAATAGATCTTTTCTCAATGGTTATTGGGTATGACTTCCTTGGGAAGTTTTAAAGTTATATTCTTTAAGTATTTTAGGAAGGGAAAGCCAGTAAAATAATGGTTCATTGTCTTTAGAAGTATGTATATACTTTATAATGTATTGCTTTTCCTTTCCTCATCACCACTAGTAACATATGGCAGCAAAACTGTAACAAACTATTAGTTTGTCTGTAAATACTTTTAAGTATTTCCACCAGAAATAGACCAGTCTATTTTGATTCCCAGGCAGGCACCTCAAATTTCATAAGGCAAATGGACAAACACCTGGTCCTTTGTTTCTCCTGTGAATCAAGGAAGCATGCTATGTTCTATTTTTACTTGGGTATGAGGTCTGGGAACTTAACCCAGAGTAACCTCAACTGCATATTAATAAGCTGAACTGAGACTGGGGCATAAGCCAAGAAAAATCCACATGCAAAACTTTCCAGATATTGCTAACAGGTCTTTCCGTATCCTAGAGGTGGCATGGGAAACTCTTGAATTCTTCCCTCTGATTTGACTCCTCCACTAAATAACCAGGTTATTAAGCTTGCAGATCTAGCTCAGTGAGTTTATTTCCTCTCCTGGTTATGTGAATGTTCTCATAACTAATTCCATAACTCAAGGGAGAAAATATAGTTGCAAATTAATTCCTTAGCCCTATATAAATCATTAGGACATTTGCAGGTGACAAAAAAGGTGGATAGAGGAGGTGGCATAGAGAGAGATGATGACCAGGTATAATCAGTGTGCTTGTACATCAATCGCAATGCAGTAACTATCACAGCAAGCTCAACTGCAAAGTACAATTCATTCTGGGATTGATTTTCCATTGTCTATAATGAGTTTGGGAAAAGAATTTTTCTTGTATTAATATTAAACTTAATGTTATGTATCCTTAGCTTCAAAGAGTGTACTTGAGAGGCATACATTTAATAGACACAAAGTAACAGTAAATTTCTATACACTAGGATGAATGGTAAGGATAACAAGCTCAGTTTTTCCATTTCTTTTACTCCTGTCTGGTTGGATTATGCATTTTTAAAATGTCAAATAACAGGGCTTCATATTTGCATTTTCAGTAGAATCTATGTTTCATTTAAATTTTATGCCCATCAACTAAAAACATGCTCATATTCCCTCCTGGTTTGCATTTTAAAGGACTCTTCTTCAAACATCAGCCTATGACCAAAACTGTGTTTGTTTTGTAATACTATTTCTATTTAAATTACTTACCTAAAAGAAATAAAGGTATATATTTTTAATTCAGGCTTGAAAAAAATTTGTTTTCATATACCATTCATTTAAGACTGTATATTAGAACTTAACTAATTTTCTTTGATGGATTCATATTTCATACAGAAAATTAGAACATTATTACTGAATAATTTGTTTACTTCTTTCTGGTCTCAGAGCTGCTTTCTGAAATGTCTTATTACTTACATATTTTTTCTGACAATGTGGTTTTTAACCACCCTTGGAGAACTGTGCATAGTTGAGTATTTAACACTATTTGGCTACCTAATGATGGATTCAAGGCATCCATCATTAATAGGAATAAGGGCATGTTTCTCATACTGGGACATGAATCTTCCCTAGGATAGGAAGAGTAAATTGGTGAGTACATCACTATGGAAGAATAATTTCACAGAATCTTCCTGGAATGGCAATTTTACTAAATGGTGAGCAATTTTAAGGCAATATCGTCATAACAAACATCGTTATGCAAAGAATAGAGTTCAATGTAAAGTACACATTAATTTTTAAATGAATCATTAGAAATCTCATAGTGATTATGGAAACCTTTGGATTTTGTCCCCACTCCCAATCTACTTCCCACTCATCTCCCTCCTTGCCATTACAATTGTTCTACAAGTACAAATCATTGAGATTAGTAAAGTCCTAAACCGAAAACTCTGAAATGGGTTTAAGATTGTAGTAAAATTAAAATAATTTTTCTTAGTCACAAATGTCATTTCCCTTCATTCTGTTTCTGAAAATAATGTGGATTTTCACAGTATTCATAAGACCTTGTATTATTTCATTTTTACTTCTTATCAACAAAAGTATTTATGAGCATTCATGAACACTCATATCCTTTATAACACAAAGGACTGGTCCAAGACAGTTGCAATGTTCTGGACATAGTTTGACCTTGAGATTTTTGATACACATGGACTAAAAATCAAGGCAGGAGACAGAATCATTTATGCTGAAGCAAGGAAAGGAAAAGAATGAAGGGGGGAGATAGAAGGAAAATGTGTGAGTAGAAGTTTGTGAACCTCAAGATGAAAAAAAAGAACAATTTTCTTGAGCAGGCCAAACTCCACTGCCAGGGCTGTGTCTGAAAGATAACTCTGACAACTGAGCAGATTTCTTTGCTCCCAAGTGAGCCCAATATAGAAAAACAAATCTCTCACACACAAACTTACAAGCTTACACGCACACACACATGAAGTTTTATATACTGTCAAGAAACTTTTATTGACTCTTAACAAAATAATTTATTTAACCTGCTGTAGAAAAGAGGAAGGAAAGCACTAGGTCATTGAAATAAGGTAGGGAAGGAAATTACCAGTGAGAAAAAAATGATCAGTCAATGACAAATTAACAAAAGATGACTGATGGTACCAAGAAAAATTTTCTTAATTGAATTCAATGTTTGTTGAATACCAACTATGCATCTGGCTCCGTTACAAATCACTCAGTCCCTAGAAATTTCATGTCACTTGTGTTTAGGATTGGTTACTTGCCTTCAGCTAAACAAAAGATAATTGTGTGATCCATCAGAGGGCAGAGGGCAGAAGCAAGAAGAACTAAAACCCTGCAGCCTATGGAACAAAAACCACATTCACATAAAGGTAGACAGGATGAAAAGGCAGAGGACTATGTACCAGATGAAGGAACACGATAAAATCCCAGAAAAACAATTAAATGAAGTGGAGATACGTAACCTTCCAGAAAAAGAATTCAGAATACAGATAGTAAAGATGATCCAGGACCTCAGAAAAAGAATGGAGGCAAAGATCGAGAAGATGCAAGAAATGTTTAACAAAGTCCTAGAAGAATTAAAGAACAAACACCTAGAAGAATTAAAGAACAGACAAACAGAGATGAACAATACAATAACTGAAATGAAAAATACACTAGAAGGAATCAATAGCAGAATAACTGAAGCAGAAGAACAGGTAAGTGACCTGGAAGAAAGAATGGTGGAATTCACTGTCACAGAACAGAATAAAGGAAAAAGAATGAAAAGAAATGAAGACAGCCTAAGAGACCTCTGGGACAACATTAAAGGCAACAGTATTCTCAATATAGGGGTCCCAGAAAGAGAAGAGAGAAATGACCCAAGAAAATATTTGAAGAGATTATACTCAAAAAGTTACCTAACATGGGAAAGGAAATAGCCAACCAAGTCCAGGAAGCGCAGAGTGTCCCAGACTGGATAAACCCAAAGAGAAACACACCAAGACACATAGTAATCAAATTGACAAAAATTAAAGACAAAGATTAATTATCAAAAGCAACAAGGGAAAAATGACAAATGACATACAAGGGAACTCCCATAAGGTTAACAGCTGATTTCTCAGCAGAAACTCTAAAAGCCAGAAGAGAGTGCCATGATATATTTAAAGTGACAAAAGGGAAGAACCTACAACCAAGATTATTCTACCCGGCAAGGATCTCATTCAGATTCAATGGAGAAATCAATAGCTTTACAAACAAGCAAAACCTAAGAGAATTCAGCACCACCAAACCAGCTCTAAAACAAACACTAAAGGAACTTCTCTAAGTGGGAAACACAAGAGAAGAAAAGGACCTACAAAAACAAACCCATAACAATTAAGAAAATGGTCATAGGAACATACATATCGATAATTACCTTAAATGTGAATGCATTAAATGCTCCAAGCAAAAGACACAGGTTTGCTGAATGGATACAAAAACAAGAGGCATATATATGCTGTCTACAAGAGATCCACTTCAGACCTAGGGAAACATACAGACTGAAAGTGAGGGGATGAAAAAAGATATTCAGTGTAAATGGAAATCAAAAGAAAGCTGGAGTAGCAATATTCATATCAGATAAAATAGACTTTAAAATACAGAATGTTACAAGAGACAAGGAAGGACACTACATAATGATCAAGGGATCAATCCAAAAAGAAGATATAACAATTATAAATATATATGCACCCAACATAGGAGCACTTCAACACATAAGGCAACTGCTAACAGCTATAAAAGAGGAAATTGACAGCAACACAATAATACTGGGAGATGTTAATACCTAACTTACACCAAATGGACAGATCATCCAAATAGAATATTAATAAGGAAACACAAGCTTTAAAATACTCAATAGACCAGAGAGATCTAATCGATATTTATAGGACGTTCCATCCAGAAACAGCAGATTACATTTTCTTCTCAAGTGTGCATGGAACATTCTCTGGGATAGATCACATCTTGAGTCACAAATCAAGCCTCAGTAAATTTAAGAAAATGGAAATCATATCAAGCATCTTTTCTTACCACAACACTATGAAATTAGAAATCAGTTACAGGGAAAAAAACGTAAAAAATGCAAACACATGGAGGCTAAACAATATGTTAACAAATAACCAAGAGATCACTGAAGAAATCAAAGAGGAAATCAAAAAATACCTAGAGACAAATGACAATGAAAACACGATGATCCAAAACCTGTGGGGTGCAACAAAGCAGTTCTATGAGGGAAGTTTATAACAATACAAGCCTACCTCAAGAAACAAGAAAAATCTCAAATAAGCAATCTAACCTTACACCTAAAGGAACTAGAGAAAGAACAAGCAAAACCCACATTTAGTAGAAAGAAAGAAATCATAAAAATCAGAGGAAAAATAAATGAAATAGAAACAAAGAAAACAATAGCAAAGATCAATAAAACTAAAAGCTGGTTCTTTGAGAAGATAAACAAAATTGATAAACCATTAGCCAGACTCATCAGGAAAAACAGGGAGAGGACTCAATAAAATTAGAAATGAAAAAGGAGAACTTCCAACAGATACTGCAGAAATACAAAGCATCCTAAGAGACTACAACAAGCAAACTCTATGCGAATAAAATGGACAACCTAGAAGAAATGGACAAATTCTTAGACAGGTATAACCTTCCAAGACTGAATGAAGAAGAAATAGAAAACATGAACAGGCAAATCTCAAGTAATGAAGTTAAAACTGTGATTAAAAATCTTCCAACAAACAAAAGTCCAGGAGCAGATTGCTTCACAGGTGAATTCTGTCAAAATTTAGAGAAGAGCTAACACCCATTCTTCTCAAGCTCTTCCAAAAAATTGCAGAGGAAGGAACACTCCCAAAATCATTCTATGATGCCACCATCACCCTGATACCCAAACCAGACAAAGATACTACAAAAAAAGAAAATTACAGACCAATAACACTGATGAATATAGATGCAAAAATCCTCAACTAATTACTAGCAAACAGAATCCAACAACACATTAAAAGGATCATACACCATGATCATGTGGGATTTATCCCAGGGATGCAAGGATTCTTCAATATACACAATTCAATCAATGTGATACACCATATTAACAAATTGATGAATAAAAACCATATGGTCATCTCAACAGATGCAGAAATAGCTTTTGACAAAATTCAACACCCATTTATGATCAAAATTCTCTAGAAAGTGGGCATAGAGGGAAGCTACTCAATATAATAAAGGCCATATATGACAAACCCACAGCAAATATCATTCTCAATGGTGAAAAACTAAAAGCACTTCCTCTAAGATCAGGAACAAGACAAGGATGTTCACTCTCACCACTATTATTTGACATAATTTTGGAAGTCCTAGCCATGTCAATCAGAGAAGGAAAAGAAGTAAAAGGAATAGAAATTGGAAAAGAAGAAGTAAAACTGTCACTGTTTGCAGATGACATGATACTATACATAGAGAATCCTAAAGATGTCACCAGAAAACTACTAGAGCTAATCAATGAATTTGGTAAAGTAGCAAGATATAAAGTTAACGCACAGAAATCTCTTGCATTCCTATACACTAATGATGAAAAATCTGAAAGAGCAATTAAGGAAACACTCCCATTTACCATTGCAACAAAAGGAATAAAATACCTAGGTATAAACCTACATAAGGAGACAAAAGACCTTTATGAAGAAAACTATAAGATATTGATGAAAGAAATTAAAGATGATACAAACAGATGGAGAGATATACCATGCTCTTGGATTGGAAGAATCAATATTGTGAAAATGAATATACTACCCAAAGGAATCTACTGATTCAACGCAATCTCTATCAAACTACCATGGGATTTTTTACAGAACTAGAACAAAAAAATCGTAAAATTTGTATGGAAACACAAAAGACCCTGAATAGCCAAAGCAGTTTTGAGGGAAAATAACAGAGCTGGAGGAATCAGACTCCCTGACTTCAGACTATACGACAAAGCTACAGTAAGCAGACAATATGGTACTGGGACAAAAACAGAAATAGAGATCAATGGAACGGGATAGAAAGCCCAGAGATAAATCCAAGAATCTATGGTCAACTAATCTATGACAAAGGAGGCAAGGATATAAAATGGTGAAAAGACAGCCTCTTCCATAAGTGGTGCTGGGAAAACTGGACAGCTATATGTAAAAGAAAGAAATTAGAACACTCCCTAAACCATACACAAAAATAAACTCAAAATGGATTAGAGATCTAAATGTAAGGCCAGACACTATAAAACTCTTAGAGGAAAACATAGGAAGAACACTCTTTGATATAAATCACAGCAAGATCTTTTTTGATCCACCTCCTAGAGTAATGGAAATAAAAGCATAAATAAACAAATGGGACCTAATAAAACTTAAAAGCTTTTGCAAAGCAAACTACAAACAAGGTGAAAAGACAACCCTCAGAATGGGAGAAAATATTTGCAAATGAATCAACCAACAAAGGATTAATCTCCAAAATATATAAACAGCTCATGCAGCTCAATTAAAAAAAAACAAACAACCCAATCAAAAAATGGTCTAGGACCTAAGTAGACATTTCTCCAAAGAAGACATACAGATGGCTAAGAAGCACATGAAAAGCTGCTCAACATCACTAATTGTTAGAGAAATGAAAATCAAAACTACACTGAGGTATTACCTCACACCAGTTAGAATGGGCATCATCAGAAAACCTACAAACAACAAATGCTGGAGAAGGTGTGGAGAAAAGGGAACCCTCTTGCACTGTTGGTTTGGAATGTAAATTGATATAGTCACTATGGAGAACAGTATGGAGGTTCCTTACAAAACTAAAAATAGAATTACCATATGACCCAGCAATCCCACAACTGGATATATACCCAGAGAAAACCATAATTCAAAAAGACACATGCACCCCAATATTCATTGCAGCACTATTTACAACAGCCAGGTCATGGAAGCAACCTAAATGCCCATTGACAGAAGAAAGGATAAAGAAGATGTGGTACATATATACAATGGAATATTACTCAGCCATAAAAAGGAATGAAATTGGGTCATTTGTAGAGATATGGATGGATCTACAGACTGTCATACAGAGTGAAGTAAGTCAGAAAGAGAAAAACAAATATTGTATATTAATGCATATATGTGGAACCTAGAAAAATGGTACAGTTGAACCAGTTTGCAGGGCAGAAATAGAGACACAGATGTAGAGAACAAACATATGGATACCAAGGGGGGAAAGTGTCGGCAGGGTGGTGCTGTGATAAATTGGGAGATTGGGATTGACATGTATACACTAATATGTATAAAATGGATAACTAATAAGAACCTGCTGTAGAAAAAAATTAATAAAATTCTAAAATTCAAAAATAAAAAAAAAGGGCTTCCCTGGTGGTGCAGTGGTTGAGAGTCTGCCTGCCGATGCAGGGGATGCGGGTTCATGCCCTGGTCTGGGAAGATCCCACATGCCGTGGAGCGGCTGGGCCCGTGAGCCATGGTCACTGAGCCTGCGCATCTGGAGCCTGTGCTCCGCAACAGGAGAGGCCACAACAGTGAGAGGCCCACATACCACAAAAAAAAATAATAATAAAAATAAAGATAATTGTGCACATATGGCTATATATATTAAAAGAAAGGTACGTTTAAACACCAAGTCAGAGACATCCAAGATCTAAAACTAGTACAATCATCATTGTCATCATCATCATCAATAACTTTTACTTGTTTTTAAATTATGTCAATTGACAAACTACATATTAGGGAAATCTACCTTTGGACATTACTGAAAGATAAAGCCTAAAAATATCAGGAAATATTCAGTTAACGTCTGTTCTTTCCATCAAATCTCTTCTTAGACATTGTCAAAATGACCTTCTCACCCAACTTTGTCACAAATTCACAAGGCTATATCAACAATAATTATTATCATTTAAATGCTTCTATGCATTGACAATGATCAAATAATCTTTTATTTGTTCTTAGAAATAAAATTGTACAGATGATTCAAATAAGTAGTTAAAAATGACATTTATCCTCTTCACATTTATTTATGGGGGAATCTTAAATATGTCTTCCTTTCTTATAATTATTGTAATTTTTATTTCTTTTTCATAGTCACTGCAATTCTTCTGAAGTCATCTAGTTTGTGTGTAGTATTTTTTCTATGCTGGTGTCTTTGGCAGTTATTATGTTTTTTAAATTATTATGCTATTTTTGTAGCTATAACTATTCAAGAATGAAAATAATTATTACAACTTGTTCTATAATTAATGTACAATTGATTAGATGCCTAATCCAACAAATCAAATGTTTTTAAACACCAAAGTAACATTTTCAAACTTTTAATTAATCAAATTCTCTTCAGTATTTCAAATTAAAAACATGAGCCCAAAATGCCATTCCCCTAAATGTTCAAAAAATTTAAGTAACACAAATGAGCACCATAATAATTAAAATAATCTCTCTAAAGCTAGAACAATTTAAATTCAGATTTAATTAAATTCTTTATTTCAAATTTTGACATGTACATATTCAACAAAGGTGAGAAAATTTATGACAGCTTTATTGAGATTTCAATATTGTCAGATATTTGTAACAAGGATATGGTTCTAAGTGTGACTTGTAAGATGATTTGACCATAATCAGTAATTACTGGCATAGCTCTATAAGGGATACACTTTGCCATCTATATCATTGGGACAAATGTACCCCATGTTTCACATCTAGCGTCCTCTATTCCATGGCTGAATTTTTTGAAATCTAGTGTATTATGTGCTCTTTGGGCATACTTAAGTTTTGTTCTCAATTTTACTTTTATGTTGATTACAACATTTTAATGCAAATTTTTGTAACAGTCTCTTTTTATAATTTTTGTAGTAACTTCTTACACAACTTTTACTATTTCTAGTGAGATGATCATATTCAAAATAATCTAATTTGGATTGAAAATCACATTATCTTTAATAAAAGTCTTCTTGTTATTGAACGTTCTTATTTAACTAATTCAAAAATCATTCTATAGACATCCTATCAACAGTTTCCAAAGGCTACTTTAACTTTTTAAAAACCTATGTTTGGGTTTTTCTATAAGGTTACACTTTGTTTTTCCAATTTTATTCTTTCAGTTAACTCCTATTCCCAGCAGTAGATATATTCACTCCACCAAGAAAATTTTCTTAGGTTCAAACTCTATAAAGCAAAATCACATAATTTTTAGCACTGGATATGTATCATTCTACAAATTTTATTTTATAGATGAGAAAATAGACTGGAAGATTTAGTTATATGCTTCAACCCATACCACTAGTTAATGATTGATCCAAGAACAAAGGTCAACTCTCCTAACTCATATAAGAAGTGTTTTTGAGGTTCCAGTTCAAGATGGCAACATAGGAGTTTCCTGAACTCATCTCCTCTCACAAACACAGTGAATGAACAACTACACATAGAGCAATTCTGTCTGAAAGAAATCCAGAAACTAGCTGAGTGACTCCTACATATCAGGCAAAGGAGAAAATACCACATAAAAACAGGTAGAAAAGCTGGAGACACTCTCTCATCATAATAAACTCCACCCCAAGCACAGAGCTATATAATTAGGAGGGAACTCACCTCCTAGATTCTCTCTGATGTGCAAAGGGTTTGGACCCCACATCTGGCTCCCCAACTTTTAGGAATTCCATCTGAGAGACAGGACCCCAAAATATCTAGCTCTGGAAGCCAACATGCCTGCATTCATGAGATCCAAAAGACTATAGTGAACTGAAAATCAATTCTTAATGGGCTTGCTTGGACTCACTGTGGCTATCCCCCTGGGGCTCAGCACAAAGGCAGCAGACTGAAATGCTCAGTCTTTCCATGAAATAAAATTATTTGCTTAGGAGTGTTTAGCAAAGTTACAATATTTGTGATCAATACACAGAAGTCGATCATTTTTATGCACTTAGGATAGTCAGCTTTTTAAAAATGTATTTAAAAGATATTTGGTGGCATCTCACTGTGGTTTTAATTCACATTTCCCTAATTAATGATGATGTTGAGATTTTTTTATATGCTGTTGCCTTTAGCATAACTTCTCTGATGAATTGCCTATTCAGATTATTGGGATATTTTTAGGTAAAATGCTTGTTTTCTCATTATAATGTTTACAGACAAAATACTGTCCATGAGTAACCTCAACCTAGAAACAAACTAGCAGTTTGTCAAAGGGAAAGGGATAATTGAACCAGGTATACTTATACAACAGAGTATTACTCAGTAATAAAAAGGGACAAACTTCTGAGCACCAAAAACCAAGGTGGACAAACTGCTACAGCCTCAACTGCCAAGGCAGTGGCCCTCAGTGCACAAAAGGAAAAGCCTCAGCCCACACCAAGCTCCAGCTCAATCCCATTTGACAAGGCAGTGGCCACTGGGGAACCCCAGAAAAAGCCCCAGTCCATGTCCACATGATCTCCTGTCCTCCTGCTAAAGCCACTGGGTACAAGTAGTCTGCATAAGGATGTGCCTACAGAAGAACATGCCTTCAAGATCAAGAGAAGTAATGGTTTTGCCTAATTCATAGAGACAACACAGAAAATCAAACAAAATGGTAAGACAGAGGAATATGTTCCAAATAATACCACAGGGGGGAAAAATAAAACTTAATGAATTGGACATAAAATAAAGAGTTCTAAACAATGGTCCAAAAAATGCTTTCCAAACTGAGGAAAAGAATACAGAAACACAGTGAGAACTTCAACACTAAATTAAAAAATAGAGAAAAGAACTGATCAGAGCTGAAGAATAAAATAACTGAAATAAAAAATACACCAGAGAGAATCAACATCAGACTAGGTGGCATAGAAGAATGCATAAGTGTCCTGAAAGACAAAATATTGGAAATCACCCAATCAGAACAGCAAACAGAAAAAAGAATTTCAAGAAAATGAGGATAGAGTAAGGACTTTCTGAGACACCATCACACATACTAACACTCACATTACAGGAGTCCCAGAAGAAGAAGACAGTGAGAAAGGGGAAGAAAGCATATTTGATGAAATAATGGCTGAAAATTTCCCCAACCTAGGGAAGGAAACAGATATCCAGGAAGAAGAAGCACAGAGAATTCCAAACAAATGAACCCAAAGAGGTCCACACCAAGGCATCAAAATTAAAATGAAAAAAAAAATTAGAGAAAAATGTATAGGCAGCAAGAGAAAAGCAAAGAGTTACAAACAAAGTAACCCTCATAAGATTGTCAGCTGATTTTTCAGCAGAAATTTTGTAAGCCAGAAGGGAGGTGCACAATATATATAAAGTGCTGAAAGAAAAAAAAAAAAAAAACTACAACCAAAAATACTCTACTTGGTAAGGTTATCATTCAGAATTAAAGGAGAGGTAAAGAGTTTTCCAGACAAGCAAAATCTAAAACAATTCATCACCATCAAACTAACCTTACATGAAATGTTAAAGGGTCACTTTTCAGTGAAAAACAAAAGGTTTTAATAAGAAATAAGAAAACACATGAAGGAAAAAAATCCCACTGGTAAAGGCAAACATATAGTAAACTCAGTGGATCAACCACTTAAAAATCTAATATCAAGGTTAAAAGACAAAAGTCATAAAACCAACTCTATAATAAGTAGTTAAGGGATACACAAAGGGTATAAAATATGATGTCAAAACATAAAATGTGGGTGGGGTTAGTAAAAATGTAGAGCTTTTAGAATTTGTTCAAACATAAAAGCTGTCAGTTTAAAACAAATATATATATATATTATATATATACACTAATATATACATATATTAAGTTGATATATATGCTCTATGATAACAAAAACCAGAAGCCTACAATAGAACACAGAAAACAAAGAAAAAGGAACCTAAACATAACACAAAAGAAAATTCTCAAACCACAAGGGTAGTGACTAAAAGAGGAAGAAAAGAACAGAGAAGAACTACAAAAACAATAAGAAAACAAGTAATAAAACGGTAGTATGTACATACCTATCAATAATCATTTTAAATGTCAATGGACTAAATGCCCTATCAAAACACATAAAGTGCTGAATGGATTAAAAGAAAAAAAATGCCCATCCACTACCTACAACTGACTAACTTCAGAACTAAAAACACAGGAAGACTGAAAGTAAAGGGAAGGAAAAATTTTCTACATTAATGAAAACAAAAAGCTGAGTAGCGATACTCGTATAAGACAAGTATACTTTAAAGCAGACTATAAAAGAAGACAAGAAGGGCACTACATAATGACAAGTGGGTCAATCTAAGAAGAGCATTCATTGACATATATATACCTAACATAGGAGCACCTAAATATATAAAGCAAATATTAACATGGATAAAGAGAAAAATTGACAGTAATACAATAATAGTAGGGGACTGTAATATGCCACTTACATCAAAAGATAGGTCATCCAGACAAAATCAATAAGGAAACATTGGTCATAAATGATGTGCTAGCCTACATAGATTTCATAGATATCCACAGAACGTTCCATCCTGAAACAGCAGAATAAGAATACACATTCTTTCCAGGTGCACATGGAACATTCCCCAGGACTGATCACATGCTAGGCCACAAAAGAAGTTTCAGTAAATTTAAGAAGGATGAAATCATATCAAGCATCTTTTCCCACCAAAATGGTATGAAACTAGAAATCAATTATAGGAAGAAAATTGGAAAAAAAACACAAACATGTGGAGACTAAACCAGATGCTACTAAAAAAATAATGGATCAATAAATAAATCAAATAAGAAATTTAAAAATACTTTGAAATGAATGAAAATAAAAAGACAACTTTCTAAAATTTATGGGATAGAGAAAAAGCAGTTCAAAGAGGGAACTTCATAGTGATACGGAACTATCTCAAGAACAAGAAAAATTTCAAATTAACAGTCTGACTTTACACTTAAAGGAATTAGAAAAAGAACAAAGCCCAGTTAGTAGAAAAAGCAAATAATAATGATCATAGCAAAAATAAATGAACTATAGATTTAAAATAAGATCAATGAAACTAAGAGCATGTTTTTTAAAAAGATAGACAAAATTACTAAATCTTCATCCAGACTCATGAAGGAAAAAGGAGAGAGGACTGAAATTAATAAAATTAAAAATAGAAGAGGAGAAGTTACAATGATATCACAGAAATATAAACAATCATAACAGAATACTGCAAATAATTGTATGCTAAGGAAATTGTACAACCTAGAAGAAATGGATAAATTCCTAGAAACATAAAATCTTCCAAGACTGAATCAGGAAAAAATAGAAAATCTGAACAAACCAATTACTAGTAATGAAATCAAATCAGTATTAAAAAAAAAGCTCCCCCCCAAAAAAGTCCCAGGACCAGATATCTTCACAGGTGAATTCCACGAAACATTTAAAAAAGAATTAATATCTATCTTTCTGAAGTTATTCCAAAAAATTGAAGAGGAAAAGATACTTTCAAACTCATTGTATGAGGCAGCATTGCCCTGATACCAAAACTAGACAGCTATAAAGAAGAATGAATTGTTGCCATTTGTGACAACATGTATGGACTTAGAGGGTATCATATTAAGTGAAATAAGTCTGAAAGAGAAAGACAAATACTGTATGTTTTCATTTACATGTGGAATCTAAAAAACAAATAAAATGAACAACTATAACGAAACAGAAACCGACTCACAGATACAAATATTCCAGAGCAGATGGGGGTGGGGGAATGGGTGAAATAGGTGAAGGAGATTAAGGGGCACTAACTACCAATTATAAAATAAATAAGTCACAGGGATGTAATGTACAGCACAGGGAGTATACTCAATAATACTGTAATGACTTTTATGATGCATAAGATATAAAAATATCTAATCACTATGTATACCTGAAACTATTATAATGTTGTAAGTCAACTGTACTTCAATAAAAAAATTGCTACCTAGTGTATGATTCCATACATATGAATGGAATCTAGAAAAGGCAAACTTATAGGAACAGAAAGAAGGTCAGTTGTTGCTAGATACTGTAAATTGGGAGAGGAGATACTAATAGAAGGATAATATAAAGGGATTTGTAGAACAGTTCTGTATTGTACTGTAGTGGTGGAGAGATGGCTATATGAATTCAACATAATCCTTAGAACTTTATATTTTAAAGAGTAAATTTTCCTGCAAGCGAAAAATAAAAAGTCTCCAAAAATCAGCCAGGAGTTTTGAGTAACCCAAGGTGGAATACAGAATGTGACTGTTGGATTGCACAGAGTGGAAAAAAACTAAGGAGAATGAAAAGCAAATGCAAGTTGTTGCCTTGAATTGGATAAAATTACAAGAAAAACTGGGAAAATCCAAGTAAAGTCTGTAGTTTAGTCATTAGTAGTGTATTGATGTTAATTCCTTACTTTTAACATTTGCACCATGGTTATAAAATATGTTAGTAGTAGGGAAGCATATTGGAACTCTATGTACTATCTTTATATCTTTTTTATAAGTAAAATTATTTCAAAATAAAACATTAAAAATAATCAACTTTTTTGATAGAGTATGACTCCAGAAAATCTTTCTAAAACAAAATTATATAAATTATTTTTCAACAAGCATTTGTTTTGATACAGCTATTGACACTTCCATAAATGTATTTTAGAAATATCCACAAAATATTGGAAAAGGATTATTTTTCCACTTACACCTGCCATGAATTATAGCACAAAAATTATAAAGGTAATTTTAGGGGTTTTCTTAATGTTTAAAATATTTTATATGATTTTCAGACAAGAATATTTTCTGTGATTTTTCAGACAAATTCATAAGCATATATTTCAGATAACATAATGCATGCATCTCACTCTAGTAAGAGCATTAACTACATAATTTGAGTTTTGCAATGATCACTTTCACTCCTCCTCCTGTGTACATTCTTGACATGAGTTTGTTTTGTGAAAAGTAATCTTGTTGGTTCAAATGACTTGTGTTAATCTGCAAAGCCAGCCCTAATTTTGTGCACTATATCATAGCTTGAATATTTCATCTTGAAATATGAATTGCTTTCTACAACTTAATAGACAAGTGAGAGTGTTTCTGTGTGAAAACCAATAAGTTTCATGGTGAAAGACAAGTTGTGTGTAAGAATTATTTGTCTCTTCACTAAGCTGAAGGAAAGCAAATTGATTTTCTTGGTCTTTATATGATTGGAAATTATAGCAGGATTATTAATTACTCTCTTAAATTCACCTGTGATCCTGTGGCAAGGGCTTCCTCTATATACTGATACGGGTTACTTTCCGTCACTTTTTTTTAACATTTGAAATTTAAAATTCTAGTTTTTCAGCACTGGTGCACGATGATTCAACAAAAGAAAATGGAGGGGATGAAGAGAGAAAGAACACAATGTAAACTTTTAATCAAAATTATGGATTCTTATTAATAATAATACTAATAACTGACATTAATTTTAAACAAACATTAAATTTCTAGGTAGTGTTCTAACATACACATATTATCTCAATCATACCTCATAAAAACCATGTCAGGTAGGTTCTACAATCATTTCACCTTACAAATTGGAAATTTGAAGTATAAGATATTAAATAATTTGGCAAAGGGTAAATAGATTAAAGAAGCAGAACTTGGGTTCGGAACTGGGGATCCATGTTATAGGGATATAATATACCAATATAATAAACTAAGAATGTTATTTTCCATGAATATCATTCCTTTTTTCCTTAGTAATTCACCAAATTACTACTTCTAGTAGCTGACAGCTCTTTAGTATACAGGCAGGAATTTATAGTAGGGTATGTGAGAACATGGATCCCTGGTTCTGCATAATTATAGAAATAACTATAGAAAATATAGAAATTATATATATAATGCATATTATAACATATAAATAATAGTTAACATAATAATATATCTAAAAATATGTGCTCAGTAATTATGTTTTTATTTTACATATTACCAGAAGTTTGCATACCACCACTGGGAAAGACATTTTTAGGTATTGGGAAGCAATAGAACTATTTGAGTAAGATGTGAAAGGAATAAAGTTTTGTTTTGTGAAAAAATAAGTTGATGGTGTTTACCAAGAGAATTAAAAGGGGAGGAGAGCAGAAAAAGACTGAACCAATAAGTAGGCTAATGAAGGATTCCAACTTTGATTGACAAAACCTTGAATTAGTGAGGCAGCAGGCAGAATGGAAAGGCTGAATGAATACACAAAACATGACTGATAAAGGATGCACATAACTTTGGACTGGAATATGATGGGAGAGGGCAGTGAAATTATGTTGCCCAGAATGATATTGAAATTCCAAGCCTAGAATAAGAAAAGGATGATATCTGTAACAAATACACAGTCCCTTTGAGAGATCCAAGAGTACATGATGAAATATTTGATGACTGACTAAGATGGTATAAATAGGAAAGAAAGCAGGTAACAAAGCAAACCTGGGATAGTGACTTGGTAGCTATTCACTTGGAGGTGGGACTGTACTCCAAAAATTATTCTGACACTTGTTAAAAAAAGGTAAGGCAGATTTATTCAAGGTTATTACAATAGGGGAGAAAGATTGAACTTGCCTCTGAATACAGCAAATTCCCTAAATATATTTAGGGAATTTATAGCCAATGAGTAGAGTGAGTGAGTCAGTGGACAGAAAATTACTAAGAGGAAGTTAAATAAGTATCAAGGATAGAAGGATTCTTGCTAAAGGCAGATCTTGACTTAGATATCAAGGGTAAGGAATGAGGGGGACTTCCCTGGCGATCCAATGGTTGGGACTTTGCCTTCCAATGCAGGGGGTGTGGGTTCGAGCCCTGGTCGGGGAACTAAGATCCCACATGCCTCACCGCCAAAAAACCAAAATATAAAACAGAAGCAATATTGTAACAAATTCAATAAAGATTTTAAAAATTTTCCACATCAAAAAAAGTCTTAAAAAAAGAAAAGTGTAGGGGATGAGGAACTTGATTGGATATCAAGAGCAGGGTATTCTTCTTAAAATTACTTAGTAGAGGGCTTCCCAGGTGGCGCAGTGGTTGAGAGTCCGCCTGCCTATGCAGGGGACACAGGTTCGTGCCCCGGTCCGGGAAGATCCCACATGCCGCGGAGCGGCTGTGCCCGTGAGCCATGGCCACTGAGCCTGCGCGTCCGGAGCCTGTGCTCCGCAACGGGAGAGGCCACAACAGTGAGAGGCCGGCGTACCAAAAAAAAAAAAAAAAAAATTACTTAGCAGTATTCTTTGCTAGCACTAGCCTTAGAAGGCCAGGGGAAGAGAAGCAGGTCAAGGCTGAGACCCAGCCAAGAAAGCTCAAAAGAATGTAACAAAGTTTGGTCAAGAATGGAGTCTTTGTCAATATTTGAAGCCTTTGGAATGAATGAGTCTGCTATGGGAGATCATGTGCAAAAAAAAAAAAAAAAAGTGTCTATAAGAAGTCGAAATAAAGTAACATATACATAGAAAAATAATACTTACATATTAGCAGATTTGGAGTAAAATGAGTTGACTGGTATAGAATCATCATGAATACTAAAGGAGAAATAGGGAATGATTAGCAGTACAAATTAATGAATAAGGCTTAGAACATCCCAATAAAGAATGAAGAAAAATAAAGCAAATTCAATATGAGATTTGAAACTTCAAGAGAAATGATTCAGTTTTAATAAAGAAAGGCAGGTGCTAAATTTAGAAATTGATCTGTGCACAACTCAATGCCAGATACAGTAGGGAATACAATTTTCAATCCTATGATTTTGTATAATTAAGGTCCTTGGAAATCTTCTATCTTACATGTACTCTTTCCTTCTCCTGTCCCTCTTACATTTTCAATTGTAGACACATTTTGTGTTTTTTTATGTTGTTTTCTCTGCCAGAATTTTTTTGGTTTCCTACCCTCATCCATACCCTCCCAGTGAGCCCCTACTCATCCTTTGAGATACAAGTCAAATATCAGCTTTTCTGTGACAACTGTGCTGTTCCCTCATATAGTATTAGCCTTTACCACCTCTACTATTTCCTAGGACACAGTTCACAGTCCAATTTTAACATTATTTATTGACTTTCCTAACTATCCTATTACTGTGAATTTTTCAAGAACTGACTCAGGAACATGCTTCCTTGATCATATATAAAGATCATAAATACAGATGACAGAGTTTGAATCAAATCAGGTACTCACTGAGTTTTTGGTGAATAAATAGTACTGAAGAGCAAGTTGTGAAACAGACAGTAGTGGGTATCCCCTTTGCCTTAGTAATTGTCACTCTGGGAAAAGGAGATTTTGACTAACTGTGTTTTCCAGAGAAATGTAAAACTTTCTTAAACCATCAGGTGGCTGGATAAACAGTAAAGGTTGGATAGCTAAGGGAATGTCAATTTGGAACATATAACCATTAACCAGTGGATCCCAATTATCCACAGATCATTAAATTTCATTTGTAGAAGCTAATTTATTCAAATCATCTATTAAGCCATATCTCTTCTCACACATATAGGTCATAGTCAGAAATATATATTCAGAATTGACAACTCGAGTAATAAGATATTTGGTGAAAGTTTATATCTTGTGGATATATGTATGCATAAACTGCTTATGATACAAAGGCTTTGGGGCACTTGAAATTTAAATTTTAGATTTATAATAATATTATTGTTATGGTTCAATATTTATTAACAAGTTTTGATTTATTATGGAAGAGGAGTGTCACCCCAAAATGACCAAGATTTATTCAGACGTTATATTATAGGAGGTAATAGTGATTCAGTCTTCCCTGGCTTTAGAATCTCCACATCAGATATAGATGGGCATGTCTGGCTTATGACATCATCATATTACCTGGAAATTTTACTCTCTGAAGACGTTAAAAAGCTTATTAGAGATGACTTGAGGGACTTCCCTGGTGGTCCAGTGCTTAAGACTCACGCTTCCACTGCAGGGGCCACGGGTTTGATCCCTGGTTGGGGAACTAAGATCCCGCATGCCATGTGGTGGCCAAAAGAGAAAAAAATGAGAGACAATTTGAAAGTTAATTACCCAGTATGGGTTAAAATATATTTAGTTTTATTAAACTGTATATAGGTACACAAATTATACCTTATGCATTTGTAGCAATAACATTATCTGGCAATCTCTCTCACTATAGTCAAATCCTTAACTGAGAATAACTCTTTTTTCCCTTCCCAAAAAACTTGCTCCTCACTAACCACTGCTACACTGTTGAATCTCATGGAATCATCGCCTAATAATGCTCCTCGATAGAATGTATATTTCCTAAATACAGAGGTTTTGCATATTTTAGACACTTCTATAATATATCCTCAGCTTGCAGAATATTGCCCTACCAATGCTACCGTCTCAATAAATACTGTTCCAATAAATATTTATTAAATAATTTATATCTTACCTCTGTTTATGGTTGATCATTTAGTTTATATTGACCCATTCTGTGCATGTGTTGATAAAATAATTACCAAGAATTCTCATTACTCTCAAATGATTCAGTAGGAAGTATTTAAAATAACATGTCCTAAACCCATACTTCTCTTGCTGTACTTCTCTTCCTTTTTACCAATGTACATAATGATGAAAATTCAGCAACTTTCTTCAGTAATATTCAAGTGAGACCAAGCTTTACTAAAGCACTGCAGAATGCCTTCCCTTGGGTCTTCTTCAGGAGAGAGGTTTTGCATATCACCCAGCTTTAGCTGGAAGACAGAAACTCATAAATTAAGGAATGTTTTAAAGATCTGCCCCTACTCCTCAAAAGTCTTTTTATAGAGTGTTTCCCTCTGACTTACTGTCAAAATTCACTTCCACATGTTTTGGCTGCTATAGAAGAGTTAAGAACTGTGAATCCCTGGCTTGCTGGGGTTTTGCTACTGAACTGGGTCACAATTTTACTTTTTATTAGCATAATCTCCCACCTCTTCAGAAAACTCTTTTGTATCTTAGCACAGAGCTCTCAACACGTCCATCTGAAAATCCTTCTCTGTCTTGGCTTTATTTGTCAGGACAATTCACTCAGTGGTTAATTGGCATTTGGTTTGGTTTGGTTTTTCTCCCAGTGTTGGATAATCTCCTTCAAGTCAGCAGTATTTTTCCTGTCCTTCTCTCCAAAAATGAAAGGTATCATTTTGAATCCTAAATCTCAGTCTTCTTGCCTTAGAATGGTATTAGCAGCTTTTGTTTTGCAACACTGGAAACAAACATTGTCCCATACCAACGAGACAACCTCTGATCTTCCTCTGTTTTTTGTGGGAAAGGGTAGCTCATCCAAGTGATAGGCATCCACAGAGGACGCAAATGAACAAACACTTGAAGAAAAAGTGAGCTTCTTTGAGATTAGAACATAATGCTGGCTTGCAGAGTACAGTGTTTGCAAGAGTGGTGGAGATGTCAAGTCTATTTGCAAATAGCTCTGCTACTCTTGTTTGTGTGTGAGAGGAGGAATCTGGGAGGAGGGGTGATTCCTACCTAATATTCTGAAGTAAAATAAAACCCTAGATAACATGACTAGAAGCCTTGAATAAATTTCCCTGTACCCTAGCTTGGCAGGAGGTAAATGGCCCATTTCCCTCAAATCACCTTTAAACATCTAAATAATGACTGTTATAAATTGAAACTGGAGAGTTCTTCCCAAATGTTAGAGACTGTTTAGCCTTTCTGGAACTGGTGTAATCCCAGTAAAAGAAAAATTGTCACTAGTACCCCAACTGTTTTCCAAATGTCTACAATTGGATTATCTGCTACTCTCCCTGACAATTACTAAATTTGGGGTTGAATTTATTTAGTTTAGGAAAACATGGCATTCTTGCTGAAGTTCATGGAACACTTTCATACCTCTCACACTTTTATTGGAGGGGAAGCCTCCATTAACTTGCAAATTGTTATGTTTCTCTCTCAGCCATGTTCGCATTTTTTAGGCATTTGAAATCATCTTTGTTTTATATGTTCACACAGTTTCATAAACTTACTTACAAACATGCCTACTCTTTGCCAATCCATATTCTGACCTGGTTCCTGATTAAACATTAGCATAACTCAATTCTTAACATGTTGGTATGCTAATCTTTAAGACTAAAATTTGTTCTAATATAGTAATGATATTTTATTGTAATCTATTATGTTAACTTGATTATGAATTACAATTTAATGACTATTAAAATTTAAATTATAGTAGAGCACAATTTAGGAGTATTATTTACTCCTTCACATCCCTCAGCCTCACTGAGTCATATCTGTTATCCCTCTGGCATCCAACAGACACTCATTGAAGCAACTTTGAGAAAGGCCTTTTGTTTGAAGACAGAAAGCACTAATCAATAGAAAGAAATTAGACATGCTGGAAAGGGCAGAGATGGTGTGCATATACAGAATTTCATCAAGGGTCAGGAAGAGAAACTAGAATACATTTTGAAATACAATAGGTATTCAAAAAGGTATCGCAATTTTTTTTTTGGTATCCCCATTTTTTGCAGCTTAACGGAGCTGAGAAAACTGAGCTATGACAAAAGATAGGAATAGCATTTCAAAACCCTTGCATGAGGAGGACTGATATGTGAAGTTGGTCAAAGATAGCTATATGGACCCACTGAGTCAAAACTCTGTGTGTGTGTGTGTGTGTGTGTGTGCGCCCGCTGGAGTAGATTGGGCACATAAATATCTTCACCAGGAACAATAAAAACGTCTGAATAAAATACTGGAAAACATGTTTGAAGAAATTAAAACAGGAAAAGGACATTAACGGAAAACTGCTATAATCCAAATAGGTTGGACTTTACTTTGTAATAATGTACAATTGTTAGATTCTTAACTTTGACAACTGTACTTTAGTAATATAAGATGATAATGTTAGAGGAAAACATGCAACTGTATTAAAGGTATATAGGGACTCTTTGTACTATCTTTGCAAATTTTCTGTAAATCCAAATTTTTTCCAAAGAAAAGTTTATTTTAAAATAAAATGTACACCTGTATAAAGGTAAAAAGCAGAAGGTAGGTAAAAAAAATAGAATAGGAAAAGAGCTAAAAACCTTCTTAAAAATTTTTGATGAGAAAGCAATAGGGAGCAGGTGCCACCTCCAGGCGCTTTTGTGACATGAGTTCAGTTTCTATAAAGCACAAGACCGGCAAGATCTCATGGGGTAGTTAAAGTGATGTTTGGTGCACTGTAGAAAACAAAAGGGAAAGACGGGGGGTGGGGAGTGAATGGGTTGACACTCAGCTTTCTTACAGAGCTGCCCCACATGAACACTGTCCATGAGAGATGGAAACAGTGGGAGTGACTGTTAAGGTTCAAAGTTATATAGACATAAGCTCTGCTGGCAATACCTATGTTCTAAAGCCCCAAGAAGACATATGAGAAACCGGACCTGTGCTACTGCTGTGTATGTGTCCCTTACTCTGGTGTCTTTTCCTCTAGCAAAATCAACCCTAAAGTAAAAGAGACCATCTCAATCTCCAATCACATGGAAGATAACTTGGACCGGCTGTGTTTGCTCACTTATGTTTATGCAGTAAGATGTAAGTTAGCCCACCCAAATCTTCATCAGCAAGGGAATGGTTAAATAAAGTATGCTACATCCATACAATGAATTCTATACAACAATTTACTAAAAATAGAGATGCAAGTTGATATTTATTGATATGGAGAAATATTCACAGTATATTACTGTGTGAAAAATGCAAAAGACTATGTATCTTATATATAATGCAAACAAATATATACATATAACACAAAGAAAAATCATGTACATATATATGAAAAAAAACTTGGAAGGATGTACTATAAAAGATTAATAGCACTTATCTCCAGATAAATGAGTGATTTTTAACTTTCTTCTTTAAACTTTTAGTATTGTATACATTTTTAGAAATGGTATATCTTACTTCAGTAATTAGGAAAGAGTCAATTTATTTCCATTTTGAAACAAAATAGTAGGTTTTCTTTAAGTTAGACAATTTTTAGGTCACTTCAGATTCAGAGCTCATGTGATCTGGCAGTACTTCTGGTGATAGGATAGGAAAAGATGATGGTGATGAGTGATACGGGATTTTTCTCTCTGGGTGATCCATGTGACATGCAGAATTACTGTCCTCTGATGCCCACAAAGCTTTGTCTGCCTTTCTGTAGGGAGCTGTAAAAAAATGTGAAGCAGCTGAAAAGGATAGAAAAGGAGATGTGCATGAATTTTAACAGAGGAGTTTTCTTTTCTGTGTTTGTCCATTCTCTTAGGAAAAGACCAAGACTACAGAGCCTTTCATTTTTCTCCAGGACAAGTGAAGTGGGAGCCTCCCATTAACAAGTTGGACATATTTATAGGAATACTGACTTATATGGGGAAATAAGCACTTCCAGGACCATGAGAAGCTGCCACTTTTCCAAGTCTGTCCCATCAGGAATACAGACTGATGCTATGGCTTGTTGATTTATGCTGGTACTTTTCCCTGGAGCCACAGCCAGACCCCGGCATGTGGGATCCCATTTATGGCCAAGTCACGGGCACTGTGTACATTAATCAGATTTATATTAGAACATTATGGCTTTGGGATAGATAGGATAGATATATAGATAGATAGATAGATTGATTGATTGATAGATAGACAGATAGATGTTGGAATTAGAAAATAAAAACAAAAGTTCAATTATTTCTCTTAGGAAAAAATGACTTATTTTTTCCAAGCAAATAAATGAGCAGCTAGCATTTCAGTTTGTCTTTGTTAGAGGGAAGTTTTGTGTTCCAAGATTATAGGGCAGTCATAAGTCTTCCTAACCCTGTGTCTAGACGCAGGGGAGAATATACAAATGGAGGAAATGCATAAAATTAGCAAGTGAAAGGAGAATTTGTAATACGGGAGAGTATACCTGAGAGCAACTGCTTGTGGGTTACATACTTATGTGAAGAGATAACAGACGTGGTGCTCATTAGGGAAAAGAATATAAAATACAATGTGAAGAGTTCATGCAGTAGAGAGGGCATATGTGGGTCATTAACAATGACCCCTCTTAAGAAGACATTTAGAACCAAAATCCATTATACTTAGTAAAGTATATTTACATTATACTTTCCTGGGTTAAGTGTTTCTTGATGTGATTCAGGAAAATGGAGGAAGTCTCTGTGCTACCCTATGGTGACAAATGGGCATTGATGGCAACAACCATACCGAGAAGAATGGAACTCTGGATTTAGCATCAGGGAAAGTTTACCACAGTAAATACTACTCAACTCAGGTTTACCAGAGTTCACCTCTATCCTCTAGATGTTTGGTCCCAGATTCTTCATTTCTATGGAAAAATAATGGGATCCAAGCTCTAGAGAGAGGTGTAAGAGTTGAGGGAATTCCTGGTGTAACTTCTTTAATTTTTTCTTTTAACTATAGTGGCAGCCTGGAAACTGATTCCCCAACTCAAATATCTCAAGTAGACTTATTTCATTCACCACACTTCCGTGTCCACCCACACACAATGCTACATGTAAAACTTTATTGTTTAGCCAATGGTTATTTTTCCTGAAGCAATAGAAGTGAGATTGCCAAAAAGCACAAATTTAGTCAATGTTTCTGATTCTTGGTTGGTTTACAAGAGAAGAAATAAATCTAATAAACAAACATAATTTTAAATGTTCAGTATAAACACAAGCAAAGTAAGGCATCATCGAGGATGTATTATGTCTATTAAATGTTAAAATTTTAAATGGTGTTACATACAGGTGGTGAGAATACAGAAATGACTTGTCTTTTGCATCCTGCCATTGGTGCTGCAAGTAGAAACCATTTGACAATAGATAGTGAAATACATCACACATATTAAAGTGCTCTTATTTTTTGACCAAATAATTGCACTGCTGAAAATATTCCTTAAGAAGCTAAGAAATAGCCAGACATATGAAATTTTAAAAATAGATTTATGCTGATAAAAGTTGTCACAGTATTTAGCTTTGTGGTGTAGTGATGGATGGACAACAGGAGGTCTTTGAGGGTGTTGGAAATATTCTATGTATTGATCTGGCTCCTGGTTAAATAGGTTTGTTTAATTTGTGAAATTTTGAGCCATGCACTCATAACATGTGTACTGCTCTGTAACCATGATACATTTCAGTAAAACATTTATTTCAAAATAAATTCTTCACAGTTTTTTAAAGTATAAAACTCCAGGCTCAGTTTATTCAACTGCACAGTCTGGGTCATGAGTATTATTATGAAATATTCTAGAGATAATTTGACCAAACCCCACTGTAAAAGAGGAAGGATTCAGGTAGAGAACATCTCTAAGAACTAAACTCAAATCCAAGCCTCCATGTTTCTGAGCTTGTTCCACTTCAGCAGGACATATATTCAGTCAACAAGTTTTTATTATGTACCTATGATGGAACATGCACTCTGCTACATGTTGGGCATACAACATCAGCAAAATAAAACATCATCAACAAAAGAGAAGTCTGAGCTCTTGTAGAGCTTATATTCTAGTTGACATGTCAAAATACATTATTGAGTCCAAAAACCCAATGTGTTGTAATAGTGGAACTGATCTTTCTTCCCTTCCTTTCTCCCCACTCTTTCCTGCTGGCCTGGGCCAAGGTCATGAAGGCTAGAGCTGGATCATTAATTTTATATGAAATACCATACCTGAGAATGGTGGAGGATAAGATAGAAACTAATTCTCTGATACCATGTTTCAACACATTAGACCTGGGTAACTTACCTTTTGACATGTTTTACTTACTTGAAAGTGAAATAAAATTCTATCTTATATAGGACATTGCTCCTTTGGATTTTAGTCACTGATAGTTATAAATATTCAAACACAACAACTTTGTGAGAAATTGTACCATTTTTAAATACATCCAAGGGCATCCAGAGAACCTGTTGGCCACTTAAAGTCCTATTTCCTATTGCAGAACTCAAAGGCACTTATAGCTACTATTCAGCCCACATACACAATGTGTTTATGTAGATCAACGCAAAGTTCAGTTCAAGGAAATAGATGAGAACATGCATACCCTATATCTCAGTCCTGACAAAGGATTGATGTTGCCTTCTTTCCATATACATGTATATATACATGTATCAATGCTACAGCAGATGTAGAGAATCTGAATCAATCACAGGAGAGAAGATTCCTGTTTTCCCCCATTCGTCCTAGTTATTTCTCTTCCTAAACCTAATATTGGTAAACATAATCTGATTATATCTGAAATATTTCACATCACAATCTCTTCCATAATGAATACACCAAAACATAATCAGTTTAGTTGCTTACACTTAACCCAATTTATGTTTTCAACATAAAAAAAAGACACACATAAAAATGGTAGTATTTCACATTATAAGATGCTGTCTAAATTTCTTGCTCTCCGTTTTAAAATTGAACAGTAAAAGAATATGAGAAAGAAGTAGCCTGGGAACCAATTCGTATCTATTTTGAACTAATTTCAGACTCAAGAAAAAGCACATTTATTGAAAGCTAAGAAATCCAGATTTGTAATTAACTTTGGTTTGCTTTCTGTCACTGTTGACAAATCAGCATTGACTATATGTCTAAAAACTGGTTATATGTTTATCTCAAAGAACTAATTTGCAAAGATGTTTCAGGCTTTCCTTTTCAAGAATGTCAAGTGATTAACTTTGCACTTTCTCATGATACATCCTTTCTTTGTATTTTAATTATATTAAATAACTGGACTCAAGGAGCAAAGTGCAAATTTAGAGAGAGCATTAGAAATACCCAGCAAAGATAGCTTGTTTTCTGTTTATAAGAAAAGATTCATAATACTATGTGTAAAGATAATTCCTATTTACTTCTTTTTTTTCTAACTAAAGAAGAAAAAAAGCAAACCTGCTGAGCGTAAAAGCTAATAAATATAAAGATAAAACTTTGTTATGGACATTCATAGCCTTGGTCAGTTACCACCAGCACAGAGATAAATTTCTGCCATAGAAATTTCTCTGGCTGATTTCCAGGAACTGCCGCCCCCAAAATAAGGGCTAAAGATTAAAACCCAATGCCTCCAGGGCTGTTGGAAATCTAACTTTAAAAAGAGATGCAGTTTTAAATTCAATTTTCTCATCTGTAAAATGATGGAGTAGGACAAGATAATTGTAAGATTGTACTCTTTTGAGAGTATATTAATATATTTTGTTTAGGACAATAATCTAGAGGTTGGGAAAATATATATAATGAAATTTTCATCTAACTGGTAAGACATCTCAATTTTTTTCCTTTAGTAGCATGTTACTGCTTGGTTCATTTAAATAATACATAACTGAGAGAAGTCCAGTTAAAGGTGGTAAGTTAATATGTTTTATTTCATTTCTCTCCAGCAAAAAACAATTAAGAGGACCAACTACATCTGTAAAGAAGCAATGATATAACCTCAATTCCCAAAACAACAAGAAAAGGGAAAAATTATTTATCTTCAATAAAACAAAGAAATAGCCTGAAATCCCAAGCAACAGCACAAAACTCTGGTGCACACTTTTCTATTGCTGTATGGTGAAATCTAGATCAAAATGAAAACAAAAAAGCACATTTAAAAGCCAACATATATCTCTACAGACCTTGATCAGAAAAGAGCTTTCTCTATATTAAGTCCCACACACCTCTAAGATCTATTAAAATATCTTATTTTAATCAGAGTGACAAGGTACAAGAGTGTGAACAGGCTATGAAGAGGAGGAGATCACCTTGGTAGACTCAGTTCAACTCCATTAAATTTAAGGGAATGTCAACTGGAGGAGGAGACATGATGAAGTGTCATGGGCTCTGCTGTGGAGAATGAGAGTGCAGGCTCACAATTTACATAAAACTTTGAAAGGCATATTAGAAAGAGAAGTAAAATTTAATAAATGTGATTGAATACAGGTAAGAAAAAATAAAACAAAAAACAAGCATAAAGTAAGAACAGAAAAAAATTATATAAAACACTATGAGACTGATATATGAATACTGAACATTCCTAATGAAATGTAAATATCACATGGAATATATTTTTAAAAATCAAAGCTATAGAAGATTTTGACATACAATCATAATTTTTTTTGGATATTGAAAGACAATACTGTGTTCTAAAG
Organism: Aethalodelphis obliquidens; assembly: GCF_003676395.1. Classification (NCBI taxonomy): domain Eukaryota; kingdom Metazoa; phylum Chordata; class Mammalia; order Artiodactyla; family Delphinidae; genus Aethalodelphis; species Aethalodelphis obliquidens. Next base: position 32,177 of record NW_020838020.1, on the reverse strand, counting down.
AAAATTATTCAAAGTTTCAAAACAATGTAATCTGGTAATATAAAAAAGCAGAAAATAGTTGAAAATCAAGACAGGAAAGTCATGAATGGGGAAAAAAAATACAGCTTGGCATCAGACTTTTCCACAGCGATACAGTGTGGCAGAAAATATTGCCAAAATGACCACAAATTTCTGGTGAATTAATGTCTGACTAATAATTGTTGTCCCATAATTCTGAGGACAGAAAGCACCTATTTTCACACAACCAAGAATTTAAGGACTAACATATATGTTAGTTCTTCTTGAAATTGAAAGTTAACTTTAATGATTACCAAATAAGGAAATTCAGCCAACCAAAAGATGACTCAAAGAACTTAGCAATGGAGAAGGTTTTGCAAAAGTAACTGATTGGGAATAATGCACTTATTTAATTGTAAAGCTAAAACTAGACACTTTGTGAAATTATAAAATATAAATGTCATAAACATTTATAAATAATAAATATGCAATTCAAACAATATATCTTGATTACATACACATATATTAAATATTTTAAAATTTGGATGTAGAGAAGGAATGTTGAATTAAATATAATATTATTTTTTTCCATTTTTAGTAGAAACTTACTAACGTATGCCTACCTTTAAAAAATATAGCTGGAGGGCTTCCCTGGTAGTGCAGTGGTTGAGAGTCCACCTGCTGATGCAGGGGACACGGGTTCGTGCCCCGGTCCAGGAAGATCCCATACGCTGCGGAGCGGCTAGGCCCATGAGCCATGGCCGCTGAGCCTGTGCTCCAAAATGGGAGAGACCACAACAGTGAGAGGTCCGCGTACCCAAAAAAAAAAAAAAAAAAATATATATATATATATATATATATCTGGAAAAGTATAATTTCAAACCTTTGTATTTTATAACTATAATTTTATGATTATATCTCTCTTATTTAAAATATTTAGAAATTAGTTCTATTTCACTTTTCCTTTTTGAAAATTCAAATAAAGTATGTCATTTCAATAAAATAGTACCATATATACTATACTTTGAGTACCGTATAGTATGAATGTGAATTTTGATGTTCTCAGTATTGTAAGACAGAAAAGTACTGTAGTATAGTATCCTAAGGATCCTATGGAAACAAAGAAATAAGAAGTTAATACTTCCTGATTGTTCAAAAAATGCTTCTTGGAAAAGATAATAATATGAATCTTGAAAAAATAAAAGGGGTCATAATCCAGGGGTGTGGGGACATGAAAACATTTTATAAATTCTCACAAAGGGTAATATTTATATATTATGTAGAGGATATGAAAATACCATCATGCTCTATTTTGGTCACAAATAAAACAAACAGATAAACTCAAAAAGAGTCTTACTTGAGCTGCTAGTATTCTCCCACTTGAGCCATGGGACAGTGGAAGTGATGGCAGATGAGATTGAGATAGACCCATCTTCTCTTCCCTCTGGAGTTTCCGTTCATCAGCTTCCACCACCCCCCCCGCCCCGCAAATTTGCACTTTAACGATCCCTTTCCTTTGGGGGAAACTTTGGGTCTGCTGGGGACCTGTCCTGGCTGTTGACAAAGAATCTCTCCCCCCACTCCAAACACACGCACCTGGCCTCCTCCACTCCGAAGTGAGCACGTCCCCGCCCCCTGGTGGCCAGGGCAGGGAGGGTGCAGCTGACCCTGCAAAGGAGAAGGTGGCCCCATGGAGAAGTCTGGACCATAGCTCAGGCTACCAAACTATCCCATGACCTCTGTCCCCTTGTTTATAACTGCAGTCTCTTTTGTTTTTCTGGATGAGAAGGAAACAGAGTTGGAACTTAAATAACTATAATGAAAGGTGAGTGGATTTTGAGCTTTCCCTGTGTCCTGTGGGCCCGGCTGAGCACTTTGCATGAAGATGCCCATGGTGGCCCTGGGCCTGAGCATTTGCCCACCTGCGGGGCTGACCATTGTCTCTGCCCTGAGCTTCCCTCCACTCGCTGAACGCACCACTAGGGCTGGGAGGGGCCTTCCAGAGTGCCTTAACATCTGCTGATCATTTTTTCCCGAGGAAAACCAGTTAAGAAAACCGAACCCTTCCCTCTCCTTTGTTTACCAGACGACTAATTTCAGAATCGCAGGTTGTCCTGTGAGCACGATCCTGGCTCATTCAGACCCTGTACCGAGAGACGAGCCACTCAGTATTTAGGAGATGTCTGCACCTTTGTTCCTAAATTTGACTATTAACAATACGCATGTACTAAAAAACAAAAACGTGATGGAGCTACGTTCTATCAGTGTCTTTTCCAGAAGGAGAAAAGGGACTGGATTGCCTTGTAGTTCCCCCCACCCCACCCCCGCTGGGGGGTAGCATGAGGCGCAGGAGGTCGCTGTGCTTGATTAACTTTGCATTTGGTGTGCTTGTCTTTGCCCCTGCACGTGGACGCAGCTGTGGACGAGGACCCCAGGTGTACAGCCTGCAGCTTCAGGGCCTCTTCCCCAGCTCCATCCCGGATGTGAGGGTGTTGGGTGACTGCAGGATTGGAGCTCCAGGAAGGTAAAAACCAGCTGCTGGGTTTTATTTCTCCTCCGTGAAAATTCATTCTTCAGTGTTTGTGTTTGGGTATGGACAGGGGGAGGCTGGTCTGACAGAACCGGCAGGGAGGGGGACCCGGGAATCCTCACTGTGAGTACTGGTGTGCCCAGCCCTGACCTGTCCCCGTTTAATTGCTAGAAATGAAGATTTCTTCAACTGCATTAAAATATCTGGGTCAGTGACATTGCCACAGATGCTGGTATATTCTGCAGAAGCAGCACCCAAAAGACCTTTCAGCAGGCTTATGGGCCGGTCCTCTCCACTCTACCCTGGTTTTTCTACTATCTCTGGCTCAAGGGGATGTTAGTTCCTCACATGCATCAAGACTCCTCCCAGTCCGAGCTTCACTCAGTCGCCTGTATGACTGTTCCAGCACTCTGGATAGTTCCCTTATCAGCATACCTTAATGCTCACAGTGTGTGTGACAGGATGCTCATTGTCTGTCGTCAAATTCATTCTCCCCTTCTTCCCAAATAACAGAATGTTGCCTTCCAGAATAATTATGATATATGGCAAAATTAGCACTGAGATATAAGCAATAGTTTCTTATGAAATTTCCAGGAAGTCTCTTTGGTGGGGAGGGCTACTCCCTTTTCATTATACCTGCTCCTAAAATTTCTTGTGTCCAAAATGCAGAAGGATAGGCTGAGCCCAAGCATGGGTTTTGGACCCCAAGGTAACACATTAAGGATAATATATAGCAAAAAGAAAGGAAACTTGGTAGCATTATGATTAGGGAACCACATTTCTAGCCCTGGATTGCCACAGCTCTCTTAGGAAAGAGAAACTCTAAAAGCCATTATGGAAGGGATTCTGTTAAGTGCAGCAGAACATAATCTTAAACATGGATATTTTACTGATGTTTATTTCAAAAGTCTTTCTATCCACATTAATTTAGAAATATCCTTTGTTAATAAGGAAATAGAAATTATAATATATAAATTTTATCAATTCTTATATGTCTCATATTTTCAAATTCTTATAATGCATTTAAAAATTTTTTCAACTAAGAAAGACCCTTTAAAAATCAAAGTTGAGAAATATTTGACATCATGTTTTGGTAACTTATTGATTAAAACTCTTCATATCCTCCGTGTTGCATGTTCAGGCAGATGTAACCCAGATGTACAATAATTTTCTCAGGTTGACAGTCTTTGAGATCAGTACCAAGGTTAAGACAAACACATAGATGGCTGGGCTTCCACAATAAATCCAATTAAAGCAGGCATAGTATAACTGTATAATTCTGTTATATAGTTGATGGGATGGGAGAAGAGCCAGTGGTAGCTAGAAAAGGATGATATGACAAGGGATTTAGTGTTTCCTAAAAATGTCCAGATAAAGCTGCTCATTGAAGACTTTGTTACTCAATCCCCATCTTAGGTTTTCTCTTCCTCTGTCTTTATTATGCAGAGTATATTTTTCTATAAGAGACCTGGCACCACTATCAAAGTATTATATCAGCAAAGCCAATGTCTCCCTATAGAAATATATCTTCCAAGCTTTTAAGGTAATAATTATTGTTAGAAGGGTGATGAGTGATGTACTAAGTTAAATAATCAACGAAAGTTATGAGAAAGCATTCCATGTGTGTTATAGGATCTTTCTTCTTCCTAACAAAATAGTAAGAGATATGGGATGCTCTAAGGAAAGGTCTTGTAAAGCTTTCCTAAGATTAAGAATGATTCAAATTTTCCTTTGTATATGTGGGAAACCTACATAAAACTCCTAAATGCCAAGTTCCCAGAAAGACTGCTGCTGGGAACTGTCCTTTTGAAACCTTTCCTACCTCATCACAGAGCCTATGAATATATACATATATATATATATTTTTCCCCTTAAATCTATTGCTTTTTATAGCTTCTGCCTTTAAAATTTTGAAGAGTGAGGCATAGTCCCTCTTAGTGCATCCCTATTTTATAGCCTTAACAATATTCGATTTGAATTTACTTTGCTAGTCACTATAGAAAAACAGATGGGGTAAAAAATGAGCTTAGATAAGTTATAAAAGTTTATGTGCTCTTATATTATCTGAAACTTTCCCTAGGCTTTTATCTTTGGCTTCCTTGATTGATGGTAATTGCAGCTTCGTTGACTTCCCATTCTCTATTTTTATTAACGGAATCGCCATGCTCTGAGAAGTACAAGCTACATAGAGCAGCTCTGGAGGAAGAGATGCAGAGATGCCTTCGAGAGAAAAAGAGACAAAGCAGCAGCAAGGCAACGGACATGTCAGTGAAAAAGACTCCTTGAGTTGGAGGTGAATTCTCCAGTCCCAGTTGCCTGCTCACTCCCTGTTGACAAGAAAAGAACTGCCCAACCAAGACCTTTCCAAACTCCTCAACCACAAATTCACAAGGAGAATAAAACTTTTGTTTTAAGCCATTAGGTTTGGGGACAGATTTTTACACAGAAATAGAAAATGAGAACAAGATGGTTACTTAACCTCTTGGTACATGTTTCCTCTACTGTAAAATGTAGGTGGATAATAATACCTATATCTTAAGGTTATTGTATTAAATAAGATTCATAATATTGTACATGCACATATGGAGAGAGAGAAATAAAAGTTTGGGAGTTTTTAAAAAATCTGTTATATATGCCGACTATAACTATGATAATTTTGTTGCTATCATATTAAACATCCCATTGAAAAGACCAGTTTCCTCAGTGGTGTGATAATGAATGAAGTGATAATATAAACCTATTTACATTGACAGCCTACTCTAATTAACTTTGGAATTTGAGGCATTTCCAGACTGGTGAGCAGAGTTATGTGTGGTAAGTAATGACTTTTTTCAGTTTGTTCATTTTTTAATACTTAAAGAAGGAAAAGTTGAATCCAACTTGGTTTCACAAGAAATTAAATTTTCATAATCATCTTAATATCCATAATTTATAAATTGTCTTAATATTTTTAATTGTTTTATTTTTGTCAGGGTTAAAGAACCCTTCAGAAAGCTTCCTAATTTGTTTACTATTTCAAGTTGTTCATTCCTAATAACATGAGGGCATTAGAGACATAAACAAGAATTTCAAACAAATCAACTATCCGACTAAGGAATTAAGCCAGTGGGAAGCATAAGATTAAATATAACCAAAGTAAGAAAATAACTTGTTCTGATTGGTAAGAAAAAAGCCATTTTTATAAATAGTAACAACAAAAATATATTTTATTAGTGCTTTTTTCACTTTATAGAAATAGTGGTAGTAAAATATGCAATGTATTTATGTTCCTTATAAAGCATTTAATATCTTAATTCAATTGTATTTTTCTTATTTGACATATAGATAAAGGAAGAATAGCACTTTAAATGGCAGGATAGGTAGGATCAGAAGATTAAACTAAGGTCTTTTTTGTGCAAAAGAATCTAGGCAGAGTTAACAGACTATGACTAGAAATGGGGGAGAGAATTACACAAAGTGTTTAAAAAAAATAGCTTGTTACAAGCTAATAATATCAAAACCAGACTGGAGTTTAGAATAAATCTTCAGATGGCTATGTTGATGACTTAATGGTCAATGTGGTTGGATACAGAATAGTTAACAATAATTCCAAAAGTTTCAAATTATTCTATTTATTTATCTGAATAATGTGTTCAATATGAATCACTTTGCTGTACACCTGAAAGTAACACAATATTGTAAATCAACTATACTCCAACATAAAATAAAAATTAAATAAAAAATACACCCCCAAAATAGTGACATAATATCTCAATATGCTTAGGGTAAGCTGTTAAAGTGAGGATACAATACTGATAGTATTACATGCAATAACATGGCAGTGATGCAGGGATGGAAATTTCCTCAAATGACTGAATATACTCATTAAGTCACAACCTGTGCAAACTGAGTTCTCTATGTGTGGAACATTCTTGGCTCAGATATCCATATGACTTAATCTACAACTTCATTGTGCCTCTGGTTCTCTTTATCAGGATAAACTAAGTTATTCGGTGGTAAAAATGAACCCACAAATTTTACTGCCTCAGTCTAGTAATGATACTTGATATGTGCAATCATTTTCTATTTCTAGTATTCATCACTTAATCCCATCTAACTATAATAGGAGAGTATTGGATTAATTGATTAACATTACTGTTTTTTTTGCAATTTTCTTGTTTGCTGACCAAATATCCCATGATTTATTTTCTTCCACATTTAGAACACTCAATTTATTTCCAATGGAGATAAGCCAAAAGTCCAGTCAGGCATCAAATCCATACTGAAACTCAGGATCTAAGTGCTATGTGTGGTAATCTCTACATCCAGTCCACTTGAATTTCCTATATACCAAAAAATAATAAAATAAAATAAATCTTTAAAGAAGGCGGGATGTGGTATGTATGTGTGCATGAGAAAGAGAGAGAGAGAATGGGAGATACCCAGCAATTACTCTAACAATTATGAGTGCCCCTTACCCTGGAAATGTGAACTGTTTCTTGATTAAGCATTAAGTTTGCTCCCTGGAATAATTACCCCTTCCACTGTTAATGTGGCCTCTTATATTTTCTTCCTTTTCCATTTATTAGCTTTGGTCATGTCTGATATGTGTTTGAGGAATATACTTTCCTTGGGAGCCACACAGTTTTCCCAGTCCTTTCCCTGCTTTAGAAAATTTGAGATCTCTAGGGTCATTTTTTCTTCTTTGCTAATAATCTCTTTCTTGTAATTTTTTACCATAGCTGTCAATAGCAACTGTTTCAGTTTATAGGGTTACCATAACAAAATCCACAGATTGGGTGGCTTAAACAACAGAAATTTATTTTCTCACCATTATGGAGGCTAGAAGTCCAAGATTAAGGTGTCATCAGGTTTGATTTCTCCTGAGACCTCTCTTCTTGTCTTGGAGATGGTTGCCTTCCCACTGGGTCCTCATATAGCCTTTTCTCGGTGCTCCAGCATCTCTGTTGTCTCTTTCTCTTCTTATAAGGACACCAGTCTTATTGAATTAGGACACCACCCTTATGACCCCACTTAACTTCAATTATCTCTTTAAAGTCCCTATCTCCAAATGCGAGTCACTTTGGTGATTAGGACTTCAACACAGGAATTTTAGGGGGACACAATTCAGTCTATAATGGCAACCAAGATATACTACTAACATTCCATTTTTCAACCTCTTTGTCTAAAAATATAATTTTCTTGAGTACATGATCTACCTCCCAAGGAATTTCAGGAGAGTTTCACTAGATATTTTGTATTTTAAAAAATTGATTGCCATTTTTCCAGCCTCTTATATTGAGTTCCTCAATAACATTGGTGACCTCTAAGATGCCACCATCCCTTGGGTAACAATTCCTGTATTGGTCTGTGTAGACTAGTTATATAATGGTAACAAATTGACACTCAAATCTCAATAAGTTAACACCACAAAATCTGTATCTCATTTATTTTACATGTTGTTATTTGGGGACTGGAGACTGAAGGGAGAGGTAGTGTGTCTAATGTACGCAGTTTCATGAAGGAACCACCACAAGAAAAGAATAAGTATCTTCCTCAAATGGCATAGCAGAGGGAGACAGATACTAAAGAATTACAGGTAAGTTTTATACTACCTCAGCATAGAAGTGCGTTCTTATGATTTCTACTCATATCTTATTAGCCAAAGATAGTCATACATCCTCCCATGTAAGGGAAACATAAGGTGATGAATAAAATATTTGCAAAACATTAGTAATAAAATTTAAAGCTTGGAAATCAAAAGAGTACTCCAGGTCCTCCAATGTTATATTTGAGTATTGTTGTTTAACAAGCCCACCTAGGAATTATTTGATTTCATAGGAGAATTTTTCTGTTTGACTTTGTAATTTCCTATTTGATTAGAGCCAAAACTCGGTTATGTTCCACATTAACTTGTAGAGTTCCCTTCAGAAAAAAATAATCTCAATAGTGGTGTTTTACTGCCATATGGGATATTATTCAATGCTATCTAGCCTAAAAGCTTTTTTTAACATTTCTTATCATTTTCAAAAATATTTTTTGGAACCAACTTTAGCATCTTCCTGATTCCCCCTCTAATTGTGTTGGATAAAAATAATTGACATGCTTTATGAGTCATGTTTTTATCATTTTCGTCAAGATACTTTGAAAGGATTTACTGTCTCTATTGAAACATTACCTGATTGGAGAGATAGCCCCTAACACTGCATATGTTTTATTTCTTTGCATAAAACTTATGCCATCTGACTGATCAGAATTTATATATACTGACTGGTCATCCTCTAATATAATAGATATACCATAAGAGTAATGACTCTTCCTGTTTTCTAAAACTGTATATCCCTTGATTAGAAGAGTGTTTGTCATATAGGAGGTACTCAATAAATACTTGTGGTTTTAAGGAAATCATTCAGTAACTCAGAAGACAAGCCTATAATTTAAGCTTTGCTATATGAATTTTAGTATAATACAGCAACAGCAGGTCTAAATTTCAATGATATCTTCTTTAATATCTTGAAAGTTGAATTTTTGAAAGTAAAAGAAATGAAAACAAAAGTTATCCATGTTCAATGGCCTAGGCAGACATGTATTTTACAATAATATCTCACAATACCATATACAGACTGTCCAGAAATGCTCCAAAGTTCACTAATGTAATATCTAAACATTAGCTTGACTAACTGATGACTCTTATCAAGATTGTTCAATGTGTGTTTCCTCACTTTCTAAGATTAGGGTTTTTTTTAATATTGAAACTTTATGCTCTTAAGACATATGACTTCATTAAAGTTTATCCAGCTTTTTAACTGAGAAAAGAATATATAAAATTTATTGTAAAGATTGTCTCTTATATAGTTGGCTTTGACATGAGGTACTAATTTCTAAGCCTTTATCAACTCTACAAAATAAATTCTGTAGAACAATGTTTTACTTGCACAAACAGGCAACAAGGAACTCATTTCTCCAGCTGCCTTAACTTGTCCTCTTGCCACAATAAATCTTTGTGTTCTACAGGGACTCGTTTATCCCTTGCTCTTCTTCATTTATGTTGATATACTTTCAAATTCATGCTGACCTGCTTAGAGGCTTGTTTTGAGGATGACACATTTCTTATTTTTGCTGAGAAGAGTGTAAGAAGGATTAATATAGTCCTGCATTCAAAATTAATGTAGTCACATGCCAAAAACTGGCTAGAGGTGCCCCTCAACTTTTCAGTAACCACTTATGAAACTTGGACACGATAATATTCACATAAATATTTCCAAGCAACGTAATATCCATGGGAGCTCATGAATTTAAAATTTTCTCAGCTATTTCTTTTAAGGAACTTATACTTTGTATTTATCTCCCTGACTTTCCTAATAATATTTCATGGTTGACAGGAAAACTGCCATGTTGCTCTATTAACACACTGATTTTCACTTTCACCTGTGGCAAGTAAGGTAAATGTTTAAGATACTGCCAACTTTACATTATATAATGGATTTTCCATGGGCAAAATGAAATTGGAAAGTTCTCAACTACTCAAACACATTGAAATAGGCAATTTTTTTTTTAGGGAAAAATTGAAGGGATACCCACTAGAAAATATCTTACAAGAAGTGGCTATTAAATTGAATTCAATTCACATATATATCAGTTTAATTCAACAAATAATTATTAGAATTTATAGTTTTATAGCATTTACTTATACAAACATTTTACATATTATATGGGATAATAATCCAAGGACCTTTCCATGACACACAATATCAGTCATGATATAAAGTTTACCCACCTCTCCAGTTTATTCTCCTTCTAATGACCTTATTTTCATTTACCTTGCTATACTCCTCTTTAGAGCCCCTAAATAATCTGTCTTCTTTCATGTCGAAGACTTTTACATAATACTACTCTCTAAAAAGCATGCCTTTCCTCCATCTTTTATCTGATTCATACCTGTTTGATTTTCAGGACTCATCTGGGAAACTTTTATTCACTGTCCAGACTGAGTTAAGTGTTTTTCTTCTGTGCTCAATCATCACCATATACATGTCTTCATAGAAGGATTTTGTATGTCACATTGTAACTTGTTACCCCAGGTAGACTCTTCTATCCTTGAAAGCAGTGGCTGCACGTTGTATTTAACACATTTCTTTATTCAGTATTTTGGGGACTCATTTTCTATGTGAAGTTCTTAAGTGGGAGAGAGATATTTGCAAGGCTGTATGAAAAAGTTCAGCCCAAGCACCAAAAGATTCACCAAAGTTAATGACAAAGAAAAGAACTAGAAGAGAATATTTCCCATTTCATTGGTTAAAAAAAAAAAGTTGCCTGCTTTTGGTAAAGATCCAATGACCATGAAAATGTGGAGCAATTCTTTACAATAAAATTTAAAGGAAGTTTAAATGGATGCAAATGACAGGGAAAAACTAGGGGGGGAACGATATGTGATATATTAAAAAAACAAGGTCATATGTTTATCCTTAAGCCAGCTTCTTTCACTATTGAGTTTAGTACTACATGGTTTGTGGTTGGAGTAAAAAGAATTTGGTTGCAATACAATAGAAAGTTGCAATCAGAGTTTAGTTTTGCTTTCCCATTTGTCTGATAAACTTAGTTTAGTGAACTAAGTTCACTATATAGTCTCTGCGAATCGGGGAATCATTAGTAAATTCTTGCCCCAGTTTAGGCATTTAAAAATGCTTGCAGAGAGTATGATTCAATGAACTGAATAAATGATTCAGATGATGAATTTTGTTCATAACCTTCAAGATCATGCTGCCTTCCCACTAGTCAAGCCTAAGTAAATCTTACTATATTCATGAAGATTAAATTGTTGAGATTGGGTTTTAGGTACTGAAAACATATTGTCCCTACTGTAAGGTATGTGAAGTGGGTCTGTGAAGCCAGACCATGAATTAATAATAAATAGAAAGGAGACAGGTGATGACCAGGATGATTGTCACATTCCCCTCAGCCTGACTAAACATTAGACAGGTTTCTTCCTGACTATAGTTCCCAACCTCCCTTTCCTTAGAGAATTTACTTTAGAAAAATTGCAAGCCTTTCTTTGCCTCTTTGAGATGTAAATCTTCTTTCAGCCTCCTGCCAGGGGTTTTACAACCCAGGAATGTCTTCATCCAGGACCTTGGAGTCACCCTTTGAAATGTAATTACTGAGAAAGATAGGGTCTTTGTCTTCCAGTATCTACGGGGGCGGGGTGGGGGGGTGGAATAGAAACCTAACTTTGATAAGCACCAAGCACCAATTAGCAAACACAGATGGCCTACTCACATTGACCAACCCTCCTTTTTCTGTTAGCTCACCACAGCATTTAAAAATCCCCCTGCCTTTTGTGTCAGTGAGATTGAGCTTAATCTCTCTCCCCTATTGCAATAGTCTTAAATAAAGTCTTCCTTGCCTGTTTAATTTGTCTGGAACAATTTTTCTTTTACAGTGATGATATTTGCATTGTATCTGTACTATCAATCTTTCAAATGCAGCTTCTTAATACAATGATAAATATAGAATATCTTTTGCTGATTACACCACTGAAACACAAGTTTCAACTATAATGAACAATTATTTCTAATACTACATAAATTATAAAATCAATATGCTCATTGTTATAAATTAATATATGCTTCCTGAAAAGAAATATCATAACCTAATGTTCTCCTAACACAGTCTATGATGACATCGAACAACTCTGATGACAATTATATTGTAAGTTCATAGAGAGATATTACAAAATTTAAAATGACCTATAATGAAACCCTTATCAAATACATATAGAAGGAAACCAATGAAAATTATTTAGAATTTACTATAGTCCAAATTCATGTAATTTTCTTAATTATACTTCAATGATATGAATTTGACATAAAAATGTTTAATAAGATAGTAAATATGGCCTTGGATATTTTATAGACTATGACATTTTCTACAATGAAATCACTGGCTTTTGATAATCTGGAGCTTACTTGCAATGTTGCTTATTGCAATTCCTTTCCATTGGCAATATTTTCATTCAGTGTTTCCTGGAAAAATAAATCTCTCTGTAGTAACTTTCAGATTTCATATTACATTTCCCCCTATTTTTCCTCTCTATATTAAATATTTTGTTGAAATATAAGTTTGTATTACCTCAGAGGTATATTAATCACAACAAGAAAATTCTATTTTTATTTATCATACTATTATTTTAACTTCTTAGGCAAAAATATTTTGGAATGATTTCAATATTTATCCAATATAAACTAAGATTGTTGAGTATCAGGACCCTGAGAAACCTTACAAGTAATCAGTCTCAAATATTTGCCAACATTGTCAGATTCTCTGTTGCGAGTACATATACCCAAAACGGCAATACCAAGAGAAAATATAGGTTACAAAGACTAAAATTCTCTGTGCTCCTTTTCTAGTCACATTTAACCTTCCAAGTTATCTTCATCATCATACTGACCTTTTCAAAGGCACTTGCTCTTCCCCCTCTTATTTCACCTCTGCTAGGATTTTATTCACATCACTGTTCAATGATTTTTAATTTTCATTCTTTACTTTGGAACAGTCTCTTCACCCCTCTGACAGACATGTTCAAAAGTGTCTAAATGGATACACTTTTAACCTTTTATTGCTCTCAAGTGGATGTCCCGTTTTCCTTTACCTCATGACCAAACCTCATGAAAAGAAGCCTAAGCACTCTGCCTCACTTCCCTGCCTCTTCCCATGCATCTCTATATGAGAATCCTTCCCTCTCACAACACTCTAATTAATACTTTATCTTTTAAAAATTGTACACCACAATCACTCTCTCGAAGGACACTAACATACTCTGAAATGTCAAATGTAATGCCTCTTTCACTGCCTATATCCTACCTGGGGAAGCTTGACAATTTGGGTCAAGGAATTAAATTTCTAATTCTCACATTTCCATTTCAAGGAAATAACCTCCTAATATTTTCCAAAGAGGGTACTAATTGCCAACATTGTTTGCTTCCCGTTGCTAGTCACCATTCACTTAATCCTGCTTTTTACACATTTTAACTCCTTAAATTTAATTGCCACATCATTCTTCTTCCTCTGCCAGTAATTTACAATGTAAATTTTATTTTGTCTCATAGATATATATTCTTCTTGATATACAGAGGCTTCGTGTGTTTATTTTCTTCCTTTTCCCCCTTCACCAAAATAATATGCTATTGCTTAATTATAGTCCCTGTCAGGAACTTCAACCTTCTTCTTTCATGTTAGTAGATTTTATTGTACTTCTCCTAAATTACAAAATGAAAAGTTGGTTATTTCTCCAAATTTAGTTTCTTCAATTTGATATTTTTCATTAAAGTGGTGGAAGTTTTCATTTTTATTCCAAAATGACACATTTGTGTAGAAACTGCTGCTAAAGTCAGGATATTATTATATAGGATAAACGTGTTTGAGTTATCTGCTGTGGAGCATAGCATCTCTGAGAAATTCCAATGTTTATCTACATTCTTTGAATGTGTTGTCCATTACCTTAATGCATCCTTTAACTCTCTCTGTGTCTGCAAGCCATCTTAAGGTTCCTAGTTCCATGGTTGCTTCAAGGTTTTAAATGTGTAAGTAGGTGAAATGCACATCTAAAATATTAACCTAAGTTTTTGTGTATTTTTCATTCCCTAGAAACATTTTTTCTATTCCATTGTAAACTCTCAAGCTGGTAACTGCTTCAGGGTGTTACCTTAAAGGCTTATGGCAGACTAAAGAATTAGGCTGCATTCTTTCTAGCTGTTGTCTTTGAAAGAACCAAGTTCTTAACTTTAATTAGGAAGATTTTAAGAAATAAAGGATAAGACAAAGCATTTATGGACATAGAAAATATCTCTGAAGAAGCAAGAAAATTACTCCTATATTTTCATTCTATTGGTGATAAGCCATAAAGAAATTCCTCAGATTAGATACACAAGGATAAAAAAGTTTTTAGAGACTTCAGCATTATGTCTGGGTGATGAGACTGGGCAGCAGCACTGGAGAGAGAGCAGAACCTAAAGAGGAAGCTAGGTTGGCTTACAAAAGAATCTCTGCAAAATTACTCTACAGCAGCAGCAGGTTTTAGATGTTAATATTCCTAAAGATTGAGTCAACACATACACTAACAATAACATATGATTTTATAGACATACATACTCATCCCCTATTCCACTTCACTCCATTTCCCCAAACTTGACATGATCCAGACCAAGGAGTATCCCCCCAAAATAGGATTTACATTATCTTTAAAGTAGATACAATGGAGGCAGGAATTATGCCTAATCATAGACAATGAAGAAATTATCTTTATTTTACTCTTTGGATGGAAATTCATTTATGCCATATGCTTACTTCCTTGAAAATATGACCTCTTTTTCTTAAGCTACTTCATCTCCATGATTCATAGAGTAAATATCTTAGGTGTCTTTTAGGCATACTTTGCAAAATCATTAACAGGATCTTGACTCCGTCTGATTTCAACTTAAATTTGAGTTGCAATGGTAAATGTGTGCATGTGAGTGTGTGCATGTATGCATATGTGTATAATCTCACTTTACTTTCAAGATAGCCATGTGAGGTACATATGAATGGTCCCGTGTGGCATGTACTATAACCAAATCTCAGGGATTCTAAATGGTTTATACAAGTAGTAATTTTGGAGGGAGGATTCAACCCTGACTCTATAACAAAACACTCCATATGTTTCATTAAGTCTACGGCAGCACAAATACTTAAAATAATTTATGAATTTTAAAAAGTCAAGTTAACTGTGAAGACTTGTCCACTGCCTGAGGGCAGCAGCTGCCCCTCCTTCAACTGGATGGTGGTACACAGTTTGCATTTCCCATGAACTCTGTGTGAGCAAGCACAGCTGGTCAGCTGGCATCCTCAAGACTGATGTGTGATCACCCAAGCAGCTGATGCCCATGCTTAGGTTACCTCCTTCCTCTTCCTGAAAGGTCACTGTTATCCATGCCTTGGAAAAAAGAGGGGCACAGCAAGTGTACAGCATCCTCTTCCTACAACACAATCCAGGAGAAGTCCCTGCATGGGATGAAAGGAAAATGAAATTACACCAGGACAAGATACATGTGGGCTCCCAACCACAACAAGAAATGGAGAGAGGCTAAGGGCATTTCCCTAAGCCCTTTGCTCTACACGAATTATTTAGATTTCCTTTAGAAAAAGTTTCATTTTGTAGAGGATTACTTTTGACGTGTTATTTTTTCTTTCAACTAATTATAGTGGTAAGGGAAAAATACATCATTAATAAGAATTCATGTCATAAATTCTCTCAGCAGTAGTATTTTAATTGTTAATGTATCATAGCTAAAAGATTAAGATACATCACAAGTGACCAGGAAATCCAAGGTGACAATTAAAATGCTTAGATAATTGTAATGCATACACACATATACATATAAACACTTACAATCCCCCCGCCTCACACACATAAAACATTTAGAGCTGATAAGAGCAAAACCATCCCTAAAGCAGTTATTTATTAAAAGCAGAAGGTATGTCAAAGGCCAGTTGTAGCTTAACTGCCATTTTGGTGGAGTGATAAGCTGTTTTGCATGTGTGAAAACTGTTGCCTTTCAAATGTAATTATGCAGTTAAAGTTACAACAGATAAAATAACAGATATAAAACAACTGAATAAAAAAGGTCTGTTTCTTTATATGTTATGTAATACAATTCTTTTTCAGTATCTATATACCTAAAAATTAAAATGAGACATAAATTTGATGATTACAATTCTCCTTTTGTTTTAATAAACTTTGAATTTTAACAAAGTTGTAGATTTACAGACAGATTTACAGAGTGTTTCTGTATACTCCTCACCTAGTTTACTCTTTTGTTAGCAGCTTTTATTACTAAGGAGAAGTTGTTAAAACTAACCAACGTTGGCACATTACTCTTAACTAAATTCTGAACTTCATTTGCTAGTTTGTCCATTAATGTTCCTTTTCTATATCCCTTCCAGGATACCACACTGCATTACAGGTAGTGTTTGGCAGGTTTTTCGACTATGAAGTTACTGGAAGCCACTACTCTATCCTCACACTCTACAAACCTTTGCATATTTTAGTCTTTGAAATCGAGTCACTGAGTACAGCCCGTGCTAGGAGAGTGGGGAGGATTTAGCACCACTGCCTGTAGGGGGATTGCCAACATCAATTTTTTGGAATACTTCTCTATGGAAGATTGATCTCTTCTCTCATATTTATTTATTTATTCAGTTATTTATATCAGTGTAGATTCATGGATATTTATTTTATACTTTGTGTTATAATTCACTTCACTATAAATGTTATTAAAAACAAATGTTATTAATTTTGTTGCTCAAATTGTTTCACTCTTGGCCATTGGAAGCTCTTTCAATTTTACTCTTGTGTCCCTTTCACATGTCCTTCCATTGTTCTTTAAATATCATGTCCATATTTTTTGTCACAATAAGATACTTTGATCTTATCTTGTATTTTTCCTGGTAAAGCCCTAAATCCAACCAGTATTCCAAGAAGCTTTGGCTTATTTTGTTAGAGAATGGTGTTTGAAACTAAGTTCTGGACATTGGTTGTACTCATGGCTGCCGGGATGTCCAGTCCTTTTTTCTTATCCTCATCAATTTTTTAATTAATGTAGTTGATCTATGATGGTAAATTATTGTTTTAATCTGGAACTGTAAATGGCAGAGGGTAATTAATATGTATTTAGAGACATTGAAAGTGGAAAGTGAATTTAAACTATTTTGTGCCATGGTCCAATTCATTTAATTATTACTTCACTTATAGTTAGTGTGAGGTTCTCCCCATCAAAAAAATATTGGACTCAAAATTAAAGTATGTAACTTCGAGTCTCAGATTCTGTTCTCTTGAAAACTACATCACTTGAGCAGCCAAAGAGTTACTGAGGGAATTACAGTTTATCCAGTTGAATATTTCTAGTTTATAAAGTGTTAAGTGTGGGTAGGAGAGGTTACTTGCACACTCATGGCCACGGGCCAGGTTATTGCAAAAATGAGACTGGATTTTAGGCCATATAGGTTCTTATTTAGTTTACTTGTCACAAAACAAAACAGCACCTAAATCCACTTTTCTGACATTATAGATGATGTTAACTCTATTGCCTACATTTTAGAGTTGTTTTAAGAACAAATATTGAATGAATGAATAAAAATTCATATTAATGCAATATTCAACTATAATATAATTACCCTCCTTATATCAAAACATTGGTTTATACATCCAAAATGAATGAGAAAATTAAAATGCGTGGAGTGACAAATATGCTCCAAGGATTTTATATGCATCATTTAATCTACTTCAAGAAAGTGTGATTATCATCATTTTACAAATATGCAATTTTCAAGACAGAGATTTTAATTAACTTATGCAGGGTCATTCCTCTGGTAAGCTGCAGTAAACCAAACTCAGATTTTTCCCACTTCAAAACTTTAATTCTCTGCATTACTCCAAGATTCTCATTTCCTTTCTTTAGGATATGTGGTATAGAAATAGCTTAATGGTAGTAATCTTTCTACTTTCAATAAACCACATCTTACTTTTTTTATTGCTTATTCATCATATTTGCTCTGTATTATAGTTATTTATGAGCAAATTTCATCTCTCTTTGTCAATTATCTGCTCCTTACAGGCACTTCTTCATTATATTGAGGACATGATAAGTGACTGTTGGAATAAATACATGTTCTTCCCTACAAAAAGAAAAGAAGCAAGTAAATTAAAATAAAGTGAAATAAGTCCCAAGCTGACTTTCTTTTTTTGCTTAGTTAATTGTTCATGAAAAAGTAGGAAATTTCTGATTTAGTGGATCCTTTGGCAAAGAAGGTTTAGATCACTTAAATGCTAATACAATTTTTAAAATGAACTCTCAGTTATTACTATGCATATTGTTTGAATCAGGATATTCTGGCTAAATACAGCTGAAAGCCAATTGAAGTTTGGTAAAATGATACTAACAGAAACCCCAGAACTGGGCAGTCTCGGGGCTCTTTGACACATCTGTGACGGCTTCAAGGACCTGGGTTCTTGCCTGCTCTGTTCATCACTGCCTTGAATTCCATCCCCAGGTTTGTCACCTAGTATTTAAAAGATCACTGCATCAGCTTCAAGTTTTGGATCACCTCACATGATAATATTCAAAACAGTAAAAGGTGGTGGCAAAAACAAAGAGTTTTCTCCCTATATAGCTCTCATTTTCATCAGGAAAATAATCGTTCTAAACATCTTTCAGTTGTCTTCCTCTTACATCTTATTGGTGAAAACTGGGTTTTTCTAAAACAATAACTAGTAAAAGGGAATATGATTAGCTGAAGTGGAACAGTTCACATCCAAGATTGGGCATACTGTTATACAAACAAAAACAAAATCATGGTAGCAAGGAAGAAGGCATGATTGCTATGGGATAGTGATCCAACAGTGCTTGCCACAAGTGTATCCAGGCTATAAATCCCATCTACATTGTCAAAGGATACAGCTGAGGCCAAGAAGCAAAGTGACAAATTAGAGAGCTGGCATGACTATAGAAGTGAGCAGAGAGCTAAGTTCCAATATCCCAGGCTGTGGTCTGGCTTACCCAAGATACTAGTGTTCTCTGATAGGTTTGATGATTTTTCTCCTCAGGAAAATGGTGGCAACACCCCAGTTCTAGAGCAAGATTATGGTGATTGAGCAGTAGGTAGACCCGAGTTAAAACACAACAACGTTGTAAATCAACTATACTTCAATTTTTTTAAAAGAAGGAAAAGTGAGGGGAAAAAAACCCAACACGAATTTAGCCTGCAGCTGGACCTAAAGGTTGAAGAATGGTCAGCTACAAAAAGAGGGATATTCCCCCCCAAAATACATTCTTGGTTTTGATTTTCTCACGTATTGTGTGGGGTTGTGTTGCTAAGCTGAATGGTTCTATTACCTGTAGTAAAACAAGGTTAGTCCCAAGAATAATGACACATTTCACAGAATAGTTATCTTCCTTGGTATTAATGAATATCAGATACTATACACGTATATGAGCTTATTTATTCTGTCCAACAATTTGTGAGGTGGCTTTTACTATCTCTATTCTTTAATTGGAGAAAATGAGACCCAGAACATAAATAGTCCCAAGGTCAAACTGTAAGCAATGAGGCCCCTGTTCTGTTGAATTCCAAAGCCTGTGCTTTAACCCAGACACCATACACCTCGTATTTACAGCTTGTCAAGCTCTGATTTACAGGAGTTGTAGTTTCTTATTCTACTAGAACTTAATGGAATCTGCTAATGAATCTAATGGCTTAAAAACCAGACAGCCCATGTGTTGGAGGACTGTAGAAGGCTGTGTAGATAGCTGCTGTCCTGTAAGGTCTAGCAAGCAGTTGACTTCACCCCATTTAGATACTCTCTAGAAAGATCATCTCAAAAACATGGAAGTTTTGCAAATTTCTGTGAGCAGAAAGAACAAACCTGAACTGTCATTTTGAGTGGAATTCAGAATTGTTCAGTAGAGCCCAAAATGAAATGTGTGTGTCTCATTTAAAGAAGGACCTGAAATATCATATTTAATCAGCACTTTTTAAGCAGATGGTTACAGTGCTAGGCAGAAAAGTAAGCATGTCTTAATTTATAGGTATCTTTCAGCAGAGAAAAATATACCTAAAATGTTAAATTATTTTTCTATATCAATTGTATGAATGTGAAATAGTTCCTGGGTACCAGTCTTATACTCCAAATTTGAAACACACAAAAGGGACAGAAAAAATTGAAAAGTGCTTAGAGAAAAGATGATCTCAGCTAAAGGTAGAATGGTAAGTTTTGCAAAGCAGCATTTTAAACATGAATTTGTGAATGTGTCTACCAGAAATTCAAATTAGCTGTCCCATTTCATGAGTCTGCAAGTGTCAGGTTTCAGAGAAGCATATGTCAAATTTTGAAGAATGGAATGAACTAAAGAAATTATAACTACACAAGAAATACTAAACTTAATACATATGTGAAATATTTTATTACAATTCTAATTATCCATAAATTATTAAGTATAAGAACATAATTAAATGAAATAAAAAATATCCTATAGAAAATATTCATTATTTTCAAAAAGTTTGATATTTGCTATCCAAATATTTCATAAAAGAAAGAAAATTATTTTTAGGAATTGTTTATAATCCCTGGAAGTAAAAGTACCTATGAAATAATAGTATAAGTTTTTAAAATAATTTTACATGGAATTATTACAGGGAAGCAGCTTCTTCTCTTGACCTTGAAATGAAAGGCAATAATAATCAGAATAATAACTACATATTAAGTACTTTCTATGGGCTGGATGTTTTCTAAAGGAGATGATGAATTTCTTAAATATATGACCTTTGTTCAGTAATGTTAGAGATTGTGTTAGTTATATACATGATAACAATAGCTAGCTATTACTTATTAATTTAAGCATTTTAAACAGATTTTCTCTAATAACTAACACTATCCTTGTAAGTATTATTATTGAATCCACTTTATAGATTAGGAAATTGACATTTAATGGGATTGCAAAATGTACCCAAACTAAGTAATAGAGAATATGATTCCAGCATTCCACACCCTATAAATTAAACGATTAAGCCATATAGCTATTTATATCACTTGATTTGAAGATGAACCACTCAAAATCTAGGGTTAGACAGCTATCTGAGAGACAAATTTAAAGATAGGCTAAACCTGGTATATATTCACAGAGAGTTTTTAATTTATATTAAGACAAATATTTGTCATGAAATGAAATGCAGAAGTTTTATGAATTTATAGGCCAAAACAGAGTAGTTAAAATAACAAAATGTGTGCTTTAACCCCCTATACACACTGTGGTAACAAATTAAATTTCCGCCATTATCAGAATAATTTTAGTAGCTGGTAGAAAGTTCAGGAAATGGTTATTAAAGCACTTCAGCCCCCAAAATCTAACTTCACTTGTATCCTCATAGGGCCTAAAATCTCCATTCTAAGTCACTTTTTTAAGGCAGTGATGGTCATAATTAAAATTCAATTTAGCAAAAACAATATTTTAGATGGAATTGTATTTAGGACTATGGATCTAAAATACAGTGAACTTAGTAGTGCCCTAAGTTTAAGTCTGGGGATTCTTTACCCTATGTACATTCACTCACTTACCTGGTGATTTGATCCAGTCTCAAAGTTAAATATGAGAAATAGGCAGATGATCCCCAGATTTATATCTTTAGTCCAGATTTCTGCACTTAAATATAGATTCACAGCCAATGTGTAATTCTACATAGAAGGCAAAAGATGGATCTAAATAAACATGCACACAACTGATTTTCTGATCTTTCACCCCCCACCACCAATTTTCTTCTCTCACAGTGTTTCTCCATCTCACCTTTTGAAAACTTATACTCAGTAGCTCAGACCAAAAAAACCCTGGAGGTTGGGTAAGGGTTACATTTAAGTTCTTTCCCTCTTTCTCATACACAAACCACCCTTAGATATACATTCTATTTCTCCTCCAAATGAATCAGAATACTCCAACTTCATTTTCAATACATATCTAGAAACTGACTGCTTCTCCCTACTTCCACCATCTTCTGTCATCCTCATTAATATAATAGCATCCTATTCTATGTCCCTGACAGAAGAACCAGAGTAATTTTATTCAAGCATAAATCAGATTTTTTTTATCTGGTCAAATTCCTTCAATCGCTTTTCCCTTTGCTAAAAGCATAAGACAAAGTATACAAGTGGATCCTGTTGTATATTTTCTATCCCAGCCCTAGAATCAACCATTTCTGCAAAGAGCTGGCTCTTTTTAATAGAAAGCAAAATTTGAATGCTGGGTGTGTTCATTGCTACTACAGTGTCATTGCTTCTAGGTTTTCTTGGTAGACAGGGCTAGAAAATATCTGGATTCTAATATATCGTTAAATTAAGATATTATTAACATATATTTTAATTATATATATATATAAAAAAATATATATATATAGAGAGAGAGAGAGAGTGTAAACCATGTTTATACATGGGTACACATGAATTCTAGAGAATGACACAGGGAAATTAGTGAGTTTATAGCAGCAAAAGATATAGGAACAGGCAAGGTTGATGTCTATTTATAATAATCTTGGGAAACCATGGGGTATTAAATGGATTTCTCATATCTGAGAGCAAAGAGTGGTATCTAGGTAGGAGGAAACCCATAACAATGTGGGATGTACCCTTTTAACACATATTAACCTTAAGAAAACTGACTGATTATGCTAACTTGGGAATGTTGCTCTGAATCTAAGCGACATACCCTTGCTAACACTTAACATGGTGAAATACTTTTTTCACTTGTTCATTACACTCCTTTTAAAGGCTCGTGAGATTGGGCCCTCCCAAATAATTCAGAATAGTCAACTTCTTCTTAAAGTCACTTAGTAACCTTAACTCCATCTGCAAAGTGCCTTCACAGAATTACCTACATTAGTGTTTGATGGAATAACCAGAGGATGGGGTGGGGAGGTGGGGGAAGGAGAGTCATTATTAATCTGCCTACCAAATATTTCAAATGACCCTATTCCAGTTCTGGTCAGAGATCACTGCCCCAAGCATTGACACCTGACAAAAAAGAGCAGCACATGTAAATAGTGATCAGCATCTTAAGACTTTTCATCTATCACCTGGTAATAAAACCTTAGCTAATAATCACCTATGTTTCATCCTTTCCAACAATGTTTAACTTGAATCTAATTGTGAGAAAACAAACAAACAATATGGAGAGCATTTTGACAAACAACTGGCTTGGACTCTTTAAAATTCATTATCATGGAAGAAAATGAAAATGGCTGGTACTCATCTCAATTAAAGGAAACTAAAGAGACAAGCATTGATTAGAATGTTCTCTCTGTTCCATTAAAATACATTATGTGTGGGTGCGACAGATTGTCTCTTTGGTTCATAGTTCTTTGGATCAAGAGACTCATTTCACAGAAAAATATCCATGTGAATGGGAGAAAAAGAGTATGGAATACAGGTATGCCCCACTCTTCTAAAGTTCAATTTATGCCACTTTACTTTTACAAAAGAACTACATTAGTATCTGTTTTCACTAATGGAAAGAAATCCAAAGAGGAGTTTAGCTTTTATGAAAAAAAGTTAATTGCTTCTTTCCCTTGTATCATTTCTACTAATGAAAATTTTCATTGGAACCCTCTACTTTCAGATAATAGGGGAAAACTGTACTATTTTTTCAGCAAGAAAAAAGGCAAAATTATAACCTCTGTTTTCAGAAAATAGTATTAATTTGGGAAGAATGCCTGATAATTATTGAAATTAAATTATTAAAATTATTTTAATTTTTGTATGTATCTACACATCCTCAAATAATATTTTAACATTATAATTTTAAACCCTAAAATGAAATCTTTGTTATATATCATTAATTTTTAAATGACACTTTAAATCTCTGACTAACCTGTTAGTTGATATCTAGAATTTTCTAGGAGAGAATACAGTTCAGTCTTCAAGCAGAGATACCCTATAAAATATTTTCCTGTTTATTTCATATTTATTAATTTCCCTTGAATATATTTCCACAAATGCATCTTAAGTATTTCCTACATCTTAAATATATCCTATCTGTCATAATATATTTTCAAACAAGAAATTTTGGTGGGGGCTTGAGATATTAATTCTCGTATTTATTCTGAAATTTTTATCTATTCATTTAGACCCTGACCGTCTCTATTACTATGTGAGCACTTCATTTGATATATTTAAAGTGAACGTGAGAAGCAGAGAAAAATAGTTACAAATAAGTCAATATTTTGAACATGCCTTTTTTCTAATTTTAAATTACCCATCAACTTAATGTATGACTTTAAGTCTGTATAACTTTAAACTTATATGATGTGGAATTTAGTAAAGAATCAGGACAAGCTGTATTTCTAGTTAATCAATTTCTACTATGCTGAAGAAGCAGAACTATTTCAAATGAAGTACCAGAAAAATTAAGTTATATTAAATCCCCTAATATTCGAAAAATCTAACGTACAATATTAAGTTCTTTTGGTCTCTCACCAAAGCTTTAAAAATATAACAACTCTTACTGTATTTAATTTCCTACTCTTCTATAAGGATACGTATTTATTCCAAATTCTGCCATTGTGTCTTTTTATTCTATGATGACATTTTCATAAATTAAGGAAGAGAATTTCACTACACACTTAGGTAAACACAATGCTGGTATTTAAAATCAGGCAACATTTGCATGAGTTAAGGTGAAAATTATCATGGTGATAATGAAGATGATAATAACGTTGATCCTGCTGCTGTTACTGCCACTTGTTACAGTTACTACTACTACTAATACTACTTTATCACTGCATTCTCTTCTTAACTCTAAAATTGAACTTTGTATTAAAATCCCTAAATGGTAAAAATGAAACCAATGCCAAAATGAAAGGAAAAAAGAGAAAAAGAAGAAATAAGGAAGGATAAAAGAGAAAAGAGGTAGAGGGAGACAGAAGGAAGATGACTGTATCAGTGATAAACTGGGCTTAAGAAAACATTTATATAGACCTACAAGATGGCAGAGGAGTAAGACGTGAAGATCAACTCCCTCCCCACAAATACATCAAAAATACATCTACATGTGGAATAACTCCTACAGAACACCTACTGAACACTGGCAGAAGACCTCAGACTTCCAAAAAGGCAAGAAAATCCCCACATATGTGGGTAAGGCAAAAGAAAAAGAAACAAAAGAATAGGGATGGGACCTGCACCTATGGGAGGGAGCTGTGAAGGGGGAAACGTTTCCACACACAAGGAATCCCTCTCACTGGTAGGGAGCGTAGTGGGGGAAGCTTTGGAGCCACAGAGGAGAGTGCAGCTACAGGGGTGCGGAGGGCAAAGCTGAGAGATTCCTGCATAGAGGAATGGTGCCAACCAGTACTCACCATCTGAGACTGTTTTCTGCTCACCTGCTGGGGCAGGTGGGGGCTGGAAGTTGAGGCTCGGGCTTCATAGGGCAGACCCCAAAGAGAGGACTGGGGTTGGCTTCATGAAGACAGCCTGAAGGGGTCTAATGCACCACAGCTAGCTGGGAGGGAGTCTGGGAAAAGTCTGGACGTGCAGGAGAAGCAAGAGACCATTGTTGCGGGGTACACAAGGAGAGGGGCTTCCTGCTCTGTGTACCCACAGGCAGCAGAGCACCACCTAAGCAAGCTCCAGAGATGGGCACAAGCAGTGGCTATCATCTCAGACCCCAGAGGCAGGCACAGACCGCTACTGCTGCGAATGCTGCCCCCAAAGATACTGTGTGCAAACGCAGGTCACTACCCACACCTTGTGTGAGCCTGTGCAGCACACCACTGCCAGGGTCCTGTCATCCAGGGTCAACTTCCCTGGGAGTTGAACATTGCAACATCATGCTGGGCTCTGCCACCACAGGCATGCCCCGCATTCCAATTGTGACTACCATATCCTTCCCTCTCCCTGGCCTGAGTGAGCAAGAGAGCCCTAATCAGCCACTGCTTTAACTCCCTCCTGTCTGGTTGGGAACAGACGCCTGAGGGTGGCCTACATGCAGAGGTGGGGCCAAAACCAATGCTGAACCCCAGGAGCTGTGCGAACAAAGAAGAGAAAGGGAAATCTCTCTGTGCAGCCTCAGGAACAGCGGGTTAAATCCCTACAATCAGCTTGGTAAACACTGCATGTGTGTAATACCTGAATAGACAATCAGTGTTCCCAAAGTTGAGGCAGTGGACTTTGGGGGAAACTGTAGACTTGGGGTTTGCTTTCTGCATTTGATTTGTTTTCGGTTTTATGTTTAGTTTAGTTTAGTTTTTAGTGTCTGTTTTCATATGTGGGTTTATTTATTGGTTTGGTTGCTCTCTTCCTTTTTTTTTTTTTTTTCTCTTTTTTCTGAGTGTGTGTGTGTGTTTCTTTCTGTGATTTTGCCATTTAATTTTGCTTTTATCATTTGTCTTGGGGTTCTTTCTGTCTGTTCGCTTTTTTTTTTCGTTTTGTGAGCATGTGTGTGTATGTTTCTTTGTGTGATTTTATGTTTTGCTTTTACCATTTCTCTTGGGGTTCAGTCTGTACTTTTTTTTTTTTTCTTCTTTTTGTGAGTGTGTATATGTATGTTTCTTTGTGTGACTTTCTCTGTTTAGTTTTGTTTTTACCATTTATTTTGGAGTTCTCTCTGTTTGGTTTTATTTTATTTTATTTTCCTTTTCTTCTATGCCTTGCATCTGACAAGGTCTTGGTACTCCGGCCGGGTGTTGGGCCTGAGCCAGTGAAGCAAGAGAGCCGAGTCCAGGACACCAGACAGACTCATGGATCACCAGAGACCTCACCAAGAGGTCTCTGGTGATTCATGTAATATTAATCGGTGACGGGTCCCCAGAGATCTCCGTCTTAACACTAAGATGCAGCTCCACCCAATGGACAGCAAGCTCCAGTGCTGCATGCCCCATGCCAAACAACTAGCAAGACAGGAACACACCACCACCCATTAGCAGAGAGGCTGCCTAAAGTCATACTAAGTTCACAGACACCCAAAACACCACCAGACATGGCCCTGCCAACCAGAGGGACAAGATCCAGCTCAACCCACCAGAACATGGGCACCATTCCCCTCGCCAGGAAGCCTACACAAGCCACTGAACCAACCTCACCCACTGGGGGCAGACACCAGAAATAAGAGGAATGATGAATGTGCAGCCTTGCAAAAAGGAGACCCCAGGGCTTCCCTGGTGGCGCAGTGGTTGAGAGTCTGCCTGCCGATGCAGGGGGCATGGGTTCATGCCCCGGTCTGGGAAGATCCCACATGCCACAGAGTGGCTGGGTCCATAAGCCATGGCCGCTGAGCCTGCACGTTAAGTTAAACAAAATGAGAAGACAGAGAAATATGCAACAGATGAAGGAGCAAGGTAAAAACCCAACAGATCAAACAAATGAAGAGGAAATAGGCAGTCTACCTGAAAAAGAATTCAGAGTAATGATAGTAAAGATGATCCAAAATCTTGGAAATAGAACAGAAAATACAAGAAACATTTAACAAGGACATAGAAGAAATAAAGAGCAAACAAACAATGATGAACAACACAATAAGTGAAATTAAAAACACTGTAGAAGGAATCAATAGCAGAAAAAATGAGGCAGACGAATGGATAAGTGAGCTGGAAGATAGAATAGTGGAAATAGTGGATAGAATAGTGGAAATAAATGCAGAAGAGAAGAATAAAGAAAAAAGAATGAAAAGAAATGAAGACAGCCTTAGAGGCCTATGACTCAACATTAAATGCACCAACATTCGAAGTATAAGGGTCCAAGAAGAAGAAGAGGAAAAGAAAGGGTCTGAGAAAATATAAGAAGAGATTACAGTCAAAAACTTCCCTAATATGGGAAAGAAAACAGTCAATCAAGTCCAGGAAGTGCAGAGAGTCCCATACAGGATAAACCCAAGGAGAAACATGCCAAGACACATATTAATCAAACTATCAAAAATTAAATACAAAGATAAAATATTAAAAGCAGCAAGGGAAAAGCAAAAAATAAACATACAAGAGAATCCCCATAAGCTTAATAGCTGATCTCTCAGCAGAAACTCTGCAAGACAGAAGGGAGTGGCAAGACATATTTAAAGTGATGAAAGGGAACCTACATCCTACAACCAAGATTACACTACCCAGCAAGGATCTCATTCAGATTCAACGGAGAAATTAAAACCTTTACAGACAAACAAGAGTGAAGAGAACTGAGCAACACCAAACCAGATTCACAACAAATGCTAAAGGAATTTCTCTAGGAGGGAAACACAAAATAAGGAAAAGACCTACAATAATGAACCCGAAACAATTAAGAAAATGGTACTAAGAACATACATATCAATAATTACCTTAAATGTAAATGTATTAAGTTATCCAACCAAAACACACAGACTGGCTGGATGGGTACACAAAAAAGACCTGTATATATGCTATCTACAAGAGACCCACTTCAGACCTAGGGACACACACAGACTGAAAGTGAGGGGATGGAAAAAGTTATTCCATACAAATTCAAGTCAAAAGAAAGCTGGAGTAGCAATTCTCAGGCAAAATAGACTTTAATATAAAGACTATTACAAGAGACAAAGAAGGATACTACAAACTGATCAAGGGATCAATCCAAGAAGAAGATAGAACAATTGTAAATATTTATGCAACCAACATAGGAGCACCTCAATACTTAAGGCAAATGTAACAGCCATAAAAGGGAAAATCAACAGTAACACAATAATAGTAGGGGACTTTAACACCTTTCACCAATGGCCAGATCATCCAAAATGTAAATAAATAAGGAAACACAAGCTTCAAATGACACATTAAACAAGATGGACTTAAGTGATATTTATAGGGCATTCCAACCAAAACAACAGAATGCACTTTCTTCTAAAGTACACATGGAACATTCCCCAGGATAGATCATATATTGGGTCACAAATCAAGCCTTGGTAAATTTAAGAAAACTGAAATTGTATCAAGTATCTTTTCCGACCACAATGCTATGAGACTAGAGATCAATTACAGGAAAAAAACTGTAAAAAATACAAACACATGGAGACTAAACCATATGCTACTAAATAACCAAGAAATCACTGAAGAAGTCAGAGGTAATCAAAAAATACCTAGGGTTTCCCTGGTGGCACAGTGGTTGAGAGTCCGCCTGCCGATGCAGGGGACATGGATTCGTGCCCAAGTCTGGGAAGATCCCACATGCTGTGGAGCGGCTTGGCCCATGAGCCATGGTCACTGAGCCTGCTCGTCCGGAGCCTGTGCTCCGCAACGGGAGAGGCCACAACAGTAAGAGGCCAACATACAGCAAAAAAAAAAAAAAAACCTAGAGAAAAATGACAATGAAAACACAATGACAAAACCTATGGGATGCAGCAAAAGCAGTTCTAAGAGGGAAGTTTACAGCAATGAAATCCTACCTCACGAAACAAGAAAAATCTCAAATAAATCCCCTCACCTTACACCTAAAACAATTAGAGAAAGAAGAACAAAAAACCCCAAAGTTAACAGAAGGAAAGAAATCATAAAGATCAGATCAGAAATAAATGAAAAAGAAATGAAGGAAATAACAGCAAAGATCAATAAAAGTAAAAACTGGTTCTTTGAGAAGATAAACAAAATTGGTAAACCATTAGCCAGACACATCAACAAAAGAAGGGGCAAGGCTCAAATCAACAGAAATAGAAATGAAAAAGGAGGAGTAACAACTGATACTGCAGAAATACAAAGGATCATGAGAGACTACTACAAGCAACTATATGCCGATGAAATGGACAACCTGGAAGAAATGGACAAATTCTTAGAAAAGTACAACCTTCCAAGACTGAACCAGGAAGCAATAGAAAATATAAACAGACAAATCATAAGCACTGAAACTGAAATTGTGATTAAAAGTCTTCCAACAAACAAAAGCTCAGGACCAGAGGGCTTCACAGGTGAATTCTTTCAAACATTTAGAGAAGAACTACCACCCATCCTTCTCAAACTCTTCCAAAATATAGCAGAGGGACAAACACTCCCAAACTCATTCTACAAGGCCACCATCACCCTATACCAAAACCAGACAAAGAAGTCACAAAGAAAGAAATCTACAGGTCAATATCACTGATGAACATAGATGCAAAAATCCTCAACAAAATACTAACAAATAGGATCCAAGCACATTGAAAGGATCATACAACATGTTTAAGTGGGGTTTATCCCAGGTATGATATTCTTCAAAATATGCAAATCAAACAATGTGATACACCATATTAACAAATTGAAGGATAAAAACCATATGCTAATCAGAAAAGATGCAGAAAAATCTTTCAACAAAATTCACACCCATTTATGATAAAAACTCTCCAGAAACTGGCATAGAAGGAACCTACCTCAACATAATAAAGGCTATATATGACAAACCCACAGTCAAAATCTTTCTCAATGGTGAAAAACTGAAACCATTTCCTCTAAGATGAGGAACAAAACAAGGGTGCCCACTCTCATCACTATTATCTGACATAATTTTGGAAATTTTAGCTACTGCAATCAGAGAAGAAAAAGAAATCCATATCAGAAAAGAAGAAGTAGGGCTTCCCTGGTGGCACAGTGGTTAAGAATCCTCCTGCCAATGCACTGGACATGGGTTCAAGCCCTGGTCTGGGAAGATCCCACGTGCCGCAGATCAGGTAGACCCATGCGCCACAAATACTGAGCCTGTGCTCAAGAGCCCTTGATCCACAACTGCTGAGCCCACGTGCAACAACTACAGAAGCCCACGTGCCTAGAGCCTGTGCTCTGAAACAAGAGGGGCCACCACAGTGAGAAGCCTGTACACTGCAACGAAAGAGTAGCCCCTGCTCCCCGCAACTAGAGAAAGCCTGCAAACAGCAATGAAAACCCAATGCAGCCAAAAATAAACAAATTAATTAATTTAAAAAAACAAAGTGAAACTCACTTTTTAGCAAATGACATGATACTGTACATAGAGAATTCTAAAGATGCTACCAGAATACTAGTTGAGCTAATCAATGAATTTGGTAAAGCAGCAGGATACATATTAATGCACAAATTGCTTGCATTCCTATAACTAATAACAAAAAATCTTAAAGAGAAATTGAGGAAACACTCTCATTTACCATTGCAAGAAAAAGAATAAAATACCTAGGAATAAACCTACCTAAGGAGACAAAAGAACTCTATGCAGAAAAATGTAAGTCACTGATGAAAGAAATCAAAGACAATACAAACAGATGGAGAGATATACCATGTTCTTGGATTGGAAAAATCAACATTGTGAAAATGACTGCACTACCCAAAGCAATCTACAGACTCAAGGCAATCCCTATCAATCTACCAATGGCATTTTTCACAGAACCAGAACAAAAAGTTTTACAGTTTGTATGAAAACACAAAAGACCCCAAATAACCAAAGCAATCTTGAGAAAGAAAAATGGAGCTGGAGGAATCAGTCACCCTCACTTCAGACTATACTACAAAGCTACAGTGATCAAGACAGAGTCTGCAGTGTGTGTATCATTGGAAACTGAAAAAATTTTTGTTGGTTTTATTAACGTGATAGGTTTCTAGGGAAGGCCTACTAAATAACTATGTCTAGTTTCACAGTTACAAATAAATTACAATGTAACTTTGAATAAATTAAGCTCAACATAAAGGAAGGACACTGATAGTTGATACTACCCCTTCCTTGAGGGGCTATTGTAAAGCACTGAATAAAGTAACAGAGGTTTATATGCATGCATATATTTTGAATGATATTTGTACACACTTAAAAAGAACTCTACAGAATGCATTACAAAAACCTTGATGCTGTGTGTCCCTAGTTCCCAGCTCTCTCATTAAAACTATTTAAAGGAACAAAATGTTATCTATTAGGATAGCTATCAGAGTACTCCAAATACTACTGCTTGCAGTACCCTGTCCCAACCATTTGCCTTCCTCTTCCCATTAGTCCTTAATTCAGAAACCCCAGAGATTTGTTCATTAATTTATGAACATATTTCTTCATTCAGCCAAGAAAACTGATTGATCCCTTACGAAATTTCAGGCACCCTTCTTCAGTATGTTTTATAGGTATGTTCAGGAAACATAGCAGTGATTAACACAGATGAATATAGCCTCTCTCGAGCTGAGGGGA